>NC_068292.1:34336986-34674486 GCF_025860055.1 Xyrauchen texanus
CTCCTGACCCTGTTCCTGTCCGGTGGTCACCTTCCAGACCCCCGGACCCAGTCCCTGTCCTCCAGTCGCCTTCCAGACCCCCTGACCCAGTCTCTGCCCTATGGCTGCCCCCTAGATCTCCCGACCACCCGCCTGTCCACTATGTTCCCCCTGACCTTACCTTGAACTGCCCATGGACTGTCTCACTTCCCTTTGTCTGTCCCCCGATCATCCTGCACCGCCTCCCGCGGCCGTCAGGAGCCGTCCTATTCAGAGGGGGGAGTACTGTCACGAACCCCGCTCCTCTGCTTCTCCCCGCATCGTCTAGCACACACACGCACACTCCCTCACTCCGCCCCCTCGAGCTTTTCACGCTCTTTTTGCTCGCTCGAGCCCTCACGCCCACTTTGCTCCTACGCGCTCACATGCTCGTAGGTTATCTCCCTTCCTTGAGTTTCTCACGCGCTTCCAATCCTCCTGCACATTAGTTTCACCTGCACTCGTCTCATCACCTGTTCATTGTTTACACCTGCACTCGTCACTATAAATACCACAGCACTTCCGTTTCACGGGTGTTGGTTATTGTATTTAGTTTCCCGTGTCTTTGCCCCCGCTAGTCTCGTCTAGTTTTGAACTCCTCTTGTCTTCCTCTTAGCTTGCCAGCTCCCCTTGTTCCCCTGTCTTTTGCTCCCACTAGTCTCGTCATTCTTATATCCTGTTTCCCCGGCTCTCGACCCTACGTTTACCTCGACCATTCTCCCTCTGGATTTTCCCCACTGTACCTTCGTCTGCTCTTTAAAAATAAAAGCAGTTTTTATTTACATTGTGACTGTCTCATCTTGTGTGTGTGTGTGCGGGTTACAACAATAAGCATTTAACATTACACGCCAGGCACTGGTCACTCATGTCGTTCTCTCTCTCTCAGGACAGACACTTGACCATGCCCCCTGCTGCCACAGCTGTATTTTAATATACATCATCCAAACAACTCGTACACCTGTGGCACAGATGCTAGCTTTGTAGCATTGTCTATCAGTTTTATTGCAAAGAGACATCTCTGGTGACAGTCGAACACATGCCAAACTAAAGGGAACATTTAAGTTTTGTTTTCTTATCTTGCGAGCCACTGGAAATCCTTTATGGTTGGAGATTTCAAGTAGGAATATGCCACATCCGACTTTGAATTGAACACAGCATCAGTCATAATGTTTATAGCTCATACAACATCCCTTGTAAGATTCTTACCAACCTTTGAGTTACCAGCACAGATCTTTAACCTCTAAGCCACACTATGAAAACATGATCCATATGGAAGCACTAATTTAACACTATTTAATATGGCCATTACCACATAGCCTATAAACGTCAATATAATACAAAACATATATATTTTTTTTAAAGTTCATGAAAAACATAAATTCAGTCAAGTGTGTATAGTACTGTATATAATACATAAAAAACATTGTATTATTCTTTTAGTTCTAATTGTTGCACACTGCATCATTATATCAAATGTACAGTATGTGGGTGCAACATGCATTATATCCTGCCAGACTGCATGTTAGATTAAAAATTCCAAGCCCAGGTACATGATCACCGAACCTCACTGAAATTACCGGCCAGGTTGAACTGCGTTTCACATCCCTGATCTCTGCCTGCATCACCTCGGTCTATTGATGGACTATGATCTTGAAATGGAATGCATAGACTAACAATTGCCAATAAAATCCTTAATCAGCCAATTAACAAGGACAATTGCATCTATGTGAACTTCTGCAGATAATCCAGGATGGACTTCAAAGACATTGGTCATTAATCATACAGTTCAAACTAGTCAAGTCATGTCAAGTGGTTTTTATTGTCGTTTCAATCATATACAGTTAGTACAGTACACAGCAAAACGAGACAACGTTCCTCCAGGACCATGGTGCTACATGAAAACAACAAAGGACCAACACAGGACCACATGAGACAACACAACGAAATAAAATACCTATATAAAATACCTATATATACCTATATAAAGTGCACGTGCAAACATGTGCAAAAAGTACGGGACAGTACAACAAATTTCTGACAATGAACAGGACAATAGACACAGTGTAGCGCCGATCAGTACTAAGTAGTGCAAAAAGATGACAGTTTCTAAAAATGTAAACATAACATACTATGAGATAGTGTTCTATGAACATAGCAGTTATTGGAGTAGCAGACAGTTATAAAGTGACAGTAATTAAAGTGCAACTCAGGACACGTGTGTGTGTGTGTGTCAAACCAGTCTCTGAGTATTAAGGAGTCTGATGGCTTGGGGGAAGAAGCTGTTACACAGTCTGGCCGTGAGGGCCCGGACATGCTTCGGTACCTCTTGCCTGACGGCAGGAGGGTAAAGAGTTTGTGTGAGGGGTGTGTGGGGTCGTCCACAATGCTGGTTGCTTTGCGGATACAGTGTTGTTTGTAAATGTCTTTGATGGAGGGAAGAGAGACCCCAATGATCTTCTCAGCTGTCCTCACTATCCTCTGCAGGGCTTTGCGGTCCGAAACGGTGCAAGTCCCAAACCAGGCAGTGATGCAGCTGCTCAGGATGCTCTCAGTAGTCCCTAAATTGATGTTTAAACACTGACCCTTAACACTTACATAGTTTAATAATTTTAAACCATGACTTGAACTATACATAAGTAATATTTACATTATATTCATGATGTTAGCCAGAGGGGAACTGGCCCCCACAGTGAGTCTGGTTTCTCCCAAGGTTATTTGTCTCCATAATCAACATCTTATGGAGTTTTGTGTTCCTTGCCACAGTCGCTTTCAGCTTGCTCACTGGGGTTATTAAAATACAATTATTATTTAATTAATTATTTTTAAACACAATTAACAATCAGATTTTATCTAATTACACAATGATGATTCATCGACATTATAGACATTACAGTTTTATTGTCTGTTAATGCCTGATCTTCTGTAAAGCTGCTTTGAAACGATGTGTGTTGTGAAAGGCGCTATACAAATAAAATTGACTTGACTTGACTTGACATGCTGTCAGGAGTGATAATCTGTTCTGGTTTGTTCCAATCATTTTTCTGTACTAACTATGCGTCATTACATTTCATTACCTGCACTTTATTATGTGTTATAATCAGGGCCAGATCTGTGGCTCCTTCAGTGCACTGGTAATAAAATGAATCCAGCTGTATATCGCACTCCCACCCTCCCCTCCTACCTGAAAGACTGCATCTCTGTTAGGAATTTAAAACTATGTCTGTTTAGTCAGTTTCTCTGTGCTGACAGTGGTAAATGGTAGGGGAGGGGAGTTGGAATCGTGTTTGTAAAATGGAATGTAATTTTTTAATTCTCCTTGTGGCATTTTGTGTCATGTTCAATCAGCTTATGTGGTTAAAGTTACCATAACAGTGTAGGGAAAACATACTACTGTAAACCAGACAGTAAGTGAGTGGGTTTATATTCATGTTCAGGGTATAATCCAGCTGCTTGTGAAAACATGTAAAATCCATTATTTTTCCATCAGACTCAGACTTAGCGCGTGTAGAGGCTATTCTCACTATTCACCATGGCATCCACGGTGCCAACTCACCACGCATCCCACTGAGAGCGAGATCCACCATATAGTGACTGCAAGGTAGGTAATCCATGTGACACTACCCACCCTAACAATTGGGCAAATTGGTTGCTTAGGAATTCTGGCGGGAGTCAGCCAGCACACCCTGGATTTGAAGTCGTGACTTTGGGGTGGTAGTTAGCATATTTGCTTGCTGAGCTACTCAGGCCCCATTTAGGGCTTTTAAAGTGTGAAATTTGACATAGTGAATTATGTTGGGGAGCTGCTTACATATTAAGTAATTACCACCAACTGAAAATGAGTTAGTAGTTAATTGCTGAGGTATCAATTAAAGCATTCTTTAAAAAAAGTCAGAGCTGTGGTTCAGTTGGTAGCACACATACTCATGACATAAACATCTGATAGCTCATGGGGACCCAGGTTTACTGTAAGTCTGATCTTGCATTGTGTTCTGGTCCCTTTCTTCCTCTCTTTGAGCCCATAAAAAATGGCATCTTGGATAATGTCACTGCTCCTATAATTATCAATGCTGGAACATATTTACTCTCAGAAAGAGAGATTAGGTCAAGGGGTAGTTCTCGATTTTCAGAAAGAGGTGAAAATGAACAGGGTAGAATCTTTAAGCCACCAGAGTTGTACCACTGAGGAGGCCTGACAGACTGCTCCTCTGTCAGCAGATGGGAGGCATCTATAATTCAGTCTGGAGGCTGTTGCATGCTGCTTCATTCCATATCGAATCACCACAGCTCTCCCACAGTCAGTGAAAGAAAACACAAAGACCACATCTCCCTCCATAGCGCCTGTCATTGTTTTACCCCTGAAAAGGGGGAGAAGATTAATTAAAAAAAAAACTCAGGCGATGTTTCTCCGCTAAAAACTTTCTGTGGAATCTTTGAAAAACAATTTAAAATAAACATTTTCTAAACAGCAATGGCTTTCTTTCTTAAATGCATGAAACTATTATGTGCATTTTATTATGTACATAGACTACTTATGATTAATCATTAATGATACATTGATGAATTTGTATTTATAAAGACATTTTCCACTTAATTGTAAATAAGCATCTCATTTTCAATGAAACTTTCAACCTTGCAAATACATTCCTTCAATTACTTATCATTTACATTTTATAATATATAACCTTTTTTAATCTGTCTATGCATGTATTTCTCATATTCTTCCCGTATATATCTTATATACTGCTCCTACACTTCTCAATATCAAGTTCAAACATTAAATCAAACAATGAACATTCAATAAAACAGATTTGCACATTAAATACAAACATACAAGACAAACGTGTCACTCTACACCAGTGTTGGGTAAAGCTATTTTTAAAAGTAACTTGTTAGAATATTGCGTAACACCTTAAAAAAGTAACTTAATTCATTAAAAAGTAATTTTTTTATGGAAAGTAAAGTATTACATTACTTTTGACTTATTTTTATCTCACGGACACTTTCAATTCTACTCTACTAGGCTATGGATTCCATACAAATAAGCCATGCATTGCATACAAGAGATATTACAGGTAATACACATGCATTAAAGCAAAACAAATAAAAAAATAAAATATATAATAATAATAATAATAATCCCTGCGATGGACTGGCGACCTGTCCAGGGTGTCCCCCGCCTTTCGCCCAATGTTAGCTGGGATAGGCTCCAGCCCCCCGCGACCCTGTACACAGGATAAGTGGTTGACGATGGATGGATGGATGGATGGATGGATAATAATAATCTGACTGAAATTTTTTTTCAGGATAAGTCATATTACCTTTAACCAACACTTTATTTATATACTCGAGACTGAAAGCATTTTAAGGAAAGAAGATGTTTTAAAACAGCTTTTCTATTGCAAGTTTGTGTAATTTCAAAGCTGTTTTCAATCTATGAAATAAAAATGATACTTTTTGCAATGCTTGACACACTTTTTAGTCATACAAATAATCAACCGTCTACATAACTTTTCAGTGCATATGTTTTTATTTATCTTATAACGTAAAAAAAAACAGTAAACCTCTTAACAACAAGAAAAACAAACAAACAAATAAAACAACTAACAGCACCATCTTTAAAGAACAAAAAGGGCCATTTTTAAAAGATATATATATATATATATATATATTCCATGTAAATGCTTTAGTCTGACTGAAATTAAATCAGACAATATTTGCAAAAGCGGACTAACAGACTGGATTGGACCACTTTTGGCCTCTGCGCTGTGTGCATACATTCACACTGAAGCACGCAGGTGATGTAATGCAGTCTATTTGATATCCTTTCTTCAAATATTTTATTATGCAGAGTAATATATGCTTGGACAGACAGATAAAAACTGTAGCTTACCTACACAAAAACCCACCATAGCTCAAATTAAACTCCACATGTAAATGGACTGATTGGCTCAACCTTTGGTGTGAGTTGGGATGTGATACTCCTTTTGTATTAAGAGTTTAGAAGGGTGGAGTGTTTGGGAAACCAATTTGGAAACTGTCATTATTTTATACATTTGCTAGTGGCACAGAAATAACATACTACAGCATTTGTGATGAAGTTGTAATTACTGTAATACGTGGTTTACTTCTCTACCATAACAGGTCTTAATGCACATAATTACATAATTGTCTGTTGTACAGTTAACAGAAAAAACAGCCCATGATTCAGCCACTGATGCACTGAGTTCACCTTTAACATTGCCATGAATTGCAGTATTTGGTATGTTCCTCTTTTGTTCTGTTTTTATTGTGTGTTATATTTTAAATAGTAAAAATTATAGAATAAACAGAAACAAACCATATTTAATTGCATAAGATTATTCAAATTTTTCTCAGCATTTAGTTATCTATACATGAGAGCTTCATGAAAAAGCATTGGATTTGGCTCACAGATTCAGCCCACATTCACACTGATAAGACAAATTGCAAAATAATTGCAAACATCACATAGATCTAATTTCAAATAGGATAGATTACATCATTCAGTCACATTAATTTAAGAAGGGCTTCTTGATTCAGTAAAGACTATAGAATAGCATTTTATTCTATTTTTACTATATGAAATAGCCCCTATTTTCCAACAGTAATTCAAATCCTTGTCACTTATCTCACCATTTCACTGTTTAAAGCCAAATGTCCCTGGCATTGCGATCAGGGAAATACAGCTCAAAAAGTCCTATAGTACTTGGATTTTAAAGAAAACATTTGGGGCCTTTATAGTTCTCAGAGATGCCAGATATCTTTCCTAGTTTAATTTTAAGAAACTGATGAGAAAGCAACAACCCATGTTCCCTACACCATTATGATTAAAATGCAATTACAGCACCACGGTCCGCATCTCAGGACCACTTTCATGATTACACTCACCCCTTCATTTGGTAGAGAAAGCAAGTTGACACAATGGCATCATAATTAAAAAGACAATTGTCACATCTCATAAAATGGTGCATCATTGGACAAAAGTTCTCTGCCAATCTCAAGAATATGTTGTGCTTGCGACTCAGATGAGATTGAGTTGTAATTACTTGATTGCATAAGCAAGTAACTCAAAATCTGCTTAATTGGACTGCAATGTGAAGCAGGTGGTGGGGGGAAAGCCAGGCTCAGATTTAATTTGTGTACCCCTTGCTAACAAGAGGTTTCACCAAGCCAGATAACAAGCCCTGTGTTCTGGTTATGTCTGTATAAAGGGTGGACAAGTGCTTAGATCTAATTAATGTAATAAGTGTTCAAAGTGCTAAAAGATAATGTCTGAGACACTTGTTAAACAATGGCCTGGTAGAAAGGGCTGAGAGAGGATTGTAACACTGAGAGAGGCTCCAGAATGCAAAGCTCACCTTCAGGCAGTGTTCTCTTGGCTTCCTGTTAATATTTGGTCTGTCACTCTCAATATGTGACAGGCAGCATGTCCAGACAAACACATCCCATTAGTCTTGTGTGGCCAGACGTTTGACGATCTGCATAAAGTCTGGGCCATATTGCAGCCTATTCTGACCAGTAACCATCCACTTAGACAGGAAGAGGCCATATAACCATTTATTTATTTATTTTAATTATACAGTACATCTGTGATTGTGGTTATATCCTATTTACTTTGCACTTCTTTCGCACTGCACACAAATCTAAATTAAATTTTCCAGTCTGATCTTAAGGACCGTTAATTTGCAAGTTATGGAATCTTATCTTTTTGTTTAAACTCTGCTTTCAAAATTCAATGCATCTACAGTATATTGGTTGCAATAGTAATTATTTAAGTGTCAAGCACAGACACGTGAGACATATTGGAAGATAATAGCTGTCATTGTGGAAAGAGAGGTCGGAAAATTCAATCATGACATCTCACCGCAGTGCTGAACTCAATAGGTGAATAAGAGAACATTTTACAGAGGCAGAGACTGAGGCATTTGATGCATTTATGCATGTAGGGGAAACCGGGGCTATTTGTCACATGGGGAAGTTGTCACGTGGGAACTCTTGGGTAAACAAGCAAATATAATCAAACCAAATAGCATGCATTAAGGAAAGGGTCCACTATATTATGAAGGCAGATTTTTACCAAAAGGTTTAACCCTTTCCAGCCGGAGCGTTCAAATTTGGGAACAATTATTCCTGTCTCAATATCTTCGCTGTCCAATCACTGATTTTATTTTTGAAAACTAACAGATACTCATGACAATATAAGCTAAAGGCACATAAGATTGGTTAAAGGGATACTGGGTGTGAATAATAAATGTATCGTCATCTGCGTCATCCTCCATTTGCCTGAGCGGAGCCAGAGAGGACGTTACGGGAGATTACCTACAGTGTTGTATTTACTGCTTCAAATTGAAAACGGAGGTAATATTTCAAGGTAAGACAAGTTATTTAACATGTGTTGTCAATATTGTCTATTGAAAGTCAAAAAGCATTTATTTGTAGGAGTAATGCTAGTTTTTTGGAAAAAATTATGGCGTTCATCGGACAGGCAGTTAGCCTCTATTTTTAAGCACATTTCTGTGAAACTTGCTAAATAAACATTAGCCATCAATACTATGTACATCTTTAGCTAAATATAAATACTTTTTTTTTTTTTTTTTTGTAGCTTGTGGAAGATAGTGAAACCTTTTCAATTACGAAGCATTTATTTGTTGTAGCGCTGCTAGCTAGTTGTTTTTCTGGAAAAAAACATGACCGTCACTGGCGTGCCTATTTTATATAAACGTTTTTTAGCAGTTTCTGTGAAACTTGCTAAATAAACATTAGCTAGCAATACTATGTACTGTACATTTTTAACTAAATATCAATAACTTTTTTTGCCAATTTTGTTGCTTTAAATAATGTGAGGCAGACGCTGTTCAGACTTTTTTTTTTCACTGGCCTGCAGGTTAGATAAGTTATCTAGCTTGTTGATTTCTGCACTGCAGCGACTGCATGTAGCTTCCTGTTCATAAGGAAAGTGTGAGAGGGCTGTCTGCAGTTGGACATTCTGGTTAGTCTGCAAGCCTTTGGTGACTATTCAGTGTATGGATTTATGAAGAACACACTGCTGGCTACCAATTGTTGTACTTTTTTCTGTTGTAGAGATGGATGGAGACTATGGCTCCCTGCTCAGCACTTTCAAGAGGAGGAGGCAGCTTACTGCTGATGAGCTTAAGTTCATGGCAGAGGAGGACAAGGCTCATGAGGGCATGAGCACACAGGAGGAAGATCTGCTGGACCAGGAACTACTGCAGGAACACCCGAACCATGAGGATATGGAGGATGAGATGGAACCTGATCCCCAGCCAAGACCATCAACTGAGTATGCATGAATGTTTATGTATTGTTTGTTTCTATTTCACATATGACTGATACTCACAGTAACACTAACACTGTTACTCTTATTGTTTTGGTTATGGCTAGCCATTTTCGCAGCGGTCCCAAGTCAGCTAGAAAGCGTAAACTCTTCCTTGACTCGGTTTCTTATCCCTCGTACTCTGACACAGGCACCAAAACTTCTCCCATTTAAGCCTCGCCGTCCATTCGGTATTGACTTAGGTAGCGTGCGTCAGACTCTGCAGTCAACCTCCAATATGATGTTGCGAGAAATTGACTTTTTCATGCTGTTTTTTTACTCTGGTTGTAGTTTCTGAGATATGCAGCTTTTCAAACCATCAGGGGTGGGAGCTCATACTTAACTGTCCATCATATTCTAGCTACCAAGGAGCTTGGATGGAGGTGACCCCTGATGAATTTTAAAGATTTCTTGGGTTGCTCATTTACATGGGGTATTTAATTCTCCCTGATTCCCATCGTCATTGGGGAACCAAGTCACTTCAGGGCTCGTGGGTGAGGGGATTTATGTCACGTGACCGCTACAAGGCTCTTTTAGCAGCTCTACATGTTGGTGACCCTACCACAGAGGATAATCTGGATCGCCTTAGGAAGTTATTTTATGGACCACCTCAAACAAAAATGCCAGCAGCTCTTTCAGCCTAACCAAAATCTCGCAATAGATGACATATGGTCAAGTTTAAAGCTCAGTCAGGATTTAAACAATACATGAAGGGCAAGCCTACTCGGTGGGGTTTTAAATTATGGGTAATTGAAACATCAGACTCGGGGTATACGCTCGACTTTAATGTTGTAGTTATCATGTCACTGACTTGGCCAACAAAGTAGTTGAATCGTTACTGCAGCCATTCAAAGACCAGGGCCACAATGTTTGGTTTGACAACTTTTACACATCCGCTTATGTTTAAGTTGTTAGAAATGGGAACTAATGCCTGTGGGACATGCAGGGTGAATCATAAACTGTTTCCTGCAGAATTTAAAGACATCAAAAGATGGGAACGCAAGACAGCTTGTGGGGATATGAGGTGGTGTAGGATTGAGGGGAATATACTTGTAATTCAGTGGTAGGACACGAGAGTTACATGCCTCTCCAATTTCCACAATGCGAATGGCTCAACCGAAAATACTGTGTTTGTAAAAAATGATGCCGACTGGACAAAAGAAGTAGCCCTCCAGCCCACTGTCATCAGCGATTATAACAAAAACATGGGTGCTGTTGATATGTCAGACCAACCACTTCATAGACTTTGTCGACGTCAATAGTTTCATATTGTTTAAGGAATGGCAACACATTCCTGCGGCACCAGGGGATGAGCGTAGACCGTTAAACTTAACCCAGATAGATTTCAGAGAAAACCTGCCTCGTCAGCTGGGAGGTATCGATATTCACGCAAGCCTGTAGTCCCTCCTTAGTCATCACTCCACACATCACTCCAACACATGTTGGCTATGCTATCAGAAAAGTAGGACTGAAAATAAAACTAAAGTAGCTTTTTGCGTGCCGGAATGTAATAGTAAAAGACTTTGCATGGTTCGCGATAGGTACTGTTTTCAGTCTTGGCAATCAGATAAGTGTTACCAGTTTCGCGAAGAGGCCTAGGTTGGGGTGTGTTTACTGGTGTTGTTCTCCCTCTCTTCTCTCCTCAGGTATTGCAGTTGTTGAGTATTTATGAATTTATATATATTCTGTTCCTGTACTCTTTATTATAAATGTATTTACAGTAGAAAGTTCGAAAATTTGATTTTGTATGATTTGCTGTGTAATTACAATGTTCAAATTAAATAAAGCGTGTGTTTTATTGAACACATACAATTTATATTTCAGTGTTTGTGTCAGATGCAATCTCAATTTATTATTACACGTGCTCAAAAGGAGTATTTGAGGAGTGGTCATGTGAAATTTGTCTGAACATTCTAAATGTTTGTTTTATTCCGTTTTCCCACTAATCACTAGAATGGTCATAACTTTTAAACAATAGATTATATTTCTAATCTGTCTGCTATTCTACATTGCCCACATAATTATGTATATTTCATACACAGTAAGTTTCCCTCTAGCTTGTAATTAAAATGGTTGAAAATGCAGTTGTCTGATGAAATATGGTTCTATCGGGAAGACACGCAGGCTTGAGTGAAGTTTAAGATGCCATTTATTTGATAAATGTAAAACAGAAAGTAATGTCTCTCTCTTCAGCGTAGGCCCCGTCCGGCGGTCCGAGGGAGTTGTACCCGGAACCGTCATGTCCTGCCGGAGATAGGAGGCGGGGGCGAGGAGCCTGCCCCCGTGCGGGACAGGGCTCAACTGGTGGTGGTGGGGTGGTGGAGGTTGCCATGTTAGCACACTGAAACAGCAATGTGATAGATTGTGAGCAGACTTATAAAGCAATGGCTTACATGCGATTGGCTAGGAATTACCCAGCTAATGATGTGATGATGTACAGCTGCTAATCTTCCCGCTAGAACTATGCTGCACTTCCATTGGCCGGAGAAGATTTTTACATTTTTAAAAATTGCTGGGTGAAATCTTAATGATAAAGGATTATTAGCCTTAAATAATTTATACTTATATTTATATCATTTGAAAGCCCTTTCAATTTTCTGAAGTTTGGGCTCAGGCTGGAAAGGTTTTGTGTTCTTAGGACAGGTATTGTTCTTTAAAGTGAGGTTGGGGCATGTTGTCACATCAAAAATGTATACTATTTATAACTTACAAAATATTTGTATGTTTCATTTGTCATTTGTGCCTAATAATCATTTTATTTTTAACATTAAGCTGAAAACCCTTTAATAGGCTGTTTAATGCCAGTGTAGTTTAAAGAGAGGCGTTGATTGTGTTTTGGTCTTGGAGGTATAAGTTAACGTGGGAATGTACCTCTCCTCCTTCAATGTTCACGTTGTTTGACAACATACCCCACTTTTTTGTAGTCAAGACTTAAAGGTAGGTGGCTATGCAGAAATTGACTTTCAAAAATAAACCAACCCTTAAATATAAATATTCACTTATAACAAAAGTATAACAACTAGCTCTGTTGAGCCCGACTGACTTGTTTACTCGTTCACTATACACTATATAAAGTATTGTCACATAGTTCACTATATGAGGAAAGACTAAGTGAATATTAGAATATTCGGACATGGCTCAAGACAAAATTGCACAATTTGTATGGTGTTACAGACGTTTTAAATCACTAAAAGAACGAAATACTTGAAAACAAATCTGACTATTCAGACTATAAAACGCATTCCAATAAAATCTCATTCTAATAAGATTTTAAAGCACATGTGGATGTGTATTAGATCAGGGTTGTAAACACCTGATGATTTTGTTTCAAAGCGATATGATTCGGACCAGAGCCAACTGTATTAGAACCAGTAGTTTCAGCCAATTTTGTGTTTTAAGGAATATTCCAGGTTCAATTCAAGTTAAGCTCAATCAACAGCATCCAGGGCATAATGTTGATTACAAAAAAATATATATTTTGACTCATCTCTCCTTTTCTTTAAAAAAAGCTAAAATTAAAGTTACAGTGAGACACTTTAAATAGAATGGGAAAAAATGTGAATGTGGTCAAGTTTTGCAGGGTTTGAAATGTTAAGCTTATAATTTTATATATGCTCTTGTATTAATTCTTCTGTTAAAACTTGTGTATTTTTTGAGCTGTAAAGTTGTTTATACTGTCATTTTTTAAGTAATTTTAAGGTTTGTTGATATCACATCTTCGTGGTAACGAAGTTGTAAAATTGGCTATAACTTTACACAGAAAAGGTTAGTAAGCGATTATATCGCACTAAAATCATGTTTACATGCATATCCTTTATGACACTTCCATTGTAAATGCCTCACTGGAATGAAGATTTTTGTTAAGAAAAGGAGGGATGGGTCAAAATAAATTTTTGTGATAATCAATAATATGCCACAAATGCTGTCGATTGAGATTAACTTGTAATGAATCCGGAATATTCCTTTAATAGGCATCAGACAGTCTATAATGTGTGCATGCCATTAGTTAATGACCATCTTGTTACCTCTTTTGTCCATTTATGAAGGGTATTTTATATTTAATTAACTCAGTGAAATGTTGTGCATGACTTATTGGTTATATGTTGAGCATATGGGTTGAGTCTCTAAATAGAGGTCATGTCATTAATCCTGTGAGGCAAGGATGCAGTAATGTAGCTGTTCAATCAGCCTGTTATTTCAAAACTCCTTAAAAAAAAAAAAAAAAAAAAAGAACCAATGCTCCTCATACACTCACCTTGGCCTACAACATGCCTGAGATATTTAAAAGCCCTGAGTGATTGGAAGAACCCAATGTTTGTATCATATTAGCTGAGTAATTGATTGTAACTGGTTATTAACCTCTAAGAACTTTGTCCAGTGTGCTATTGCATGAGGACAGGCCTTAATCACTCACAAATGGCAGCCATTTATGAGATTAGTTCCTGGTTCTGCTCCGTAACATTATTTGTTCCAGGAGGCATTGACAAGGGCATCCAGATGCTGAAGTTTACTTTTCTGTGAATTTATTTATTTTTTTATTTCTCTTTTTAACAACGTTCTTTGTCACTGTGATAAATGGAGGCTCACTGAATATAAACTACAATAAATATGACTTAAATAAAGTGAGCTCTTGCTCACAAACAGAGGTTTTCAATACACTTATGAAACTGGATCAGATATCATCTAAAAAAGATATTTTCTCACTCTGATTATAGATGAGATTATGGGATATCTGAGATGCATTTACTGCACAGCATGAGTATCGGCTTTATAGATACTGCACACTGTATTATAGTGTTTATATACATGAATGGTTATTACTTCTACAAAATGTTTTGCAGAGGCAGACTTTGTAATACGATAACACTTGTAGTGTACATAACATAAAGATAGCTAGAGCCAAAAGTAGTTTTTTTCTTCTTCACATAATCAGATGATGCATTGAAATGACTTTGACAGGTTATGGAAAATTTGCAAATATTGTGACACATCGATGGCAGATCGATGTGGCATGTACCATGGTAGTACCATGGAATTCTTTGAAGTACATAGAGTGCCATGTAAATACTAAATTTCCATTTGCCTATTTGATAAGTGACCTAGAATTAGAGCAGAATTTGTAATATTTCTTATTTTTATTTATTACTTATTTTACATCATAATGTTGCATTCTTTAAAAAGTGTTTTAAAAAACATTTTGAATCCCAAATTTTCAATGAGGTCTCAAATTTTGGACACTGTATATCAAAGTACCAGGATTACCATCTGACACCATCGCTTTATCATTGCACAGCCACACTGAGCCCAAGATCAAAGTAAGCGATGTTAAATTAATAAGAATTAATTTCATTTTTTGGCTTATCATTTTACTGCTTTAACATGTTCCTGGACCCTACCAAGACATAATATGTCCTTCCCTGTCCCAGTTGAGCCAGATATGCCATGCTTGTTGGATTGTGGGAAACCCATCACCAGGATGTACTGTAGCTGAAGGGGGAAACATATGTGGTGTGAGGAGAGAACCAGAAGGCTGGAACTTAGAGGTCCAGTGTACCATCTGTTTCCCTCCCCTTCTTGAGCCAGGCAGCCCTTGGAGCTAATAGTGAGAGCAGCTCTCCCAAGCTCCAAATTCTAAAACAGCTTGTAGTCCCAAAGGGGGGTCAAAGTCATGTCCAGCAGTGGCAAACATCCCTGACAGCCAAAACAGCCTTGGGCCCTGTTTAAATGTCTACATATTGTACATCACATGCCATCATCTCGTTAAATGATGAACTAGCTGCTATTGTGCAAAAACCAAAGACTCTTAATTTACAGTATTCATCTTAGACACAAATTATGTTCTGCCTCCTGACAAATCTGTCAACTTTAAGTCTGCTAACTAGCAGACTAGCAGACTATCAATAGATACCAATAACTAATGACAGAAAAAAAAGCACATTTTGTATTTTCAAAATCAATATATTGAATGTAACATATTTTAAGGGTTAAAATATTTTAAGTGGTTTTTCTTTTTCTTTTTTTTTTTTTTTGAGAATGTAAAGGCTCCATGGGTGAAAATCCTCCATTTATTTTATGTTAATAGGAAATGGTTGACTTTTTTTCAGATGTAGTTATTATGAGTACAAATCATCTTAATTTATTGATAAAAAAAACATCATAGTGTCTCAAAATTATTCGAATTAGTTGAAACATTTTGCACTATAACTATTGCTCCGGTATCTACATGAAATCACTTTAAGCCCTGTTGGGGCCTTTTACCCCAAGTGAGAGGTAAATGGCTCCCTCTCAAAATTTTTAATCAAAACAACCTTCTGTTATTATTTCTTTTCACACAAATGATGTTGCTCCATCAATATTGTATAAAAATATATATTTTTTATTTTTACTTTGATACATATTGTCACCATGAAAAAAAGCATAATTTCCTTTTGAAATTTGTGCCTTTAGCCCTGTTGAACCCTATAAAATGATAACTGTCCCCTTTTGATTGAATATAAATTATCTGCCCTGATTATTTTTTTAAACAACCAGCCGCTGTCTGATAGTGTAGATAACTGCTTTTAGTAACCGATACTGATGATTGGCCAATACATCAGTGCATCTAGCACCAATTAATCAGCAAAAATAACCTCTAGTACTAATAACTAGTTGAAATCTAGGGCAAACTCAGGGCTTCAAGTTTTACCTTGATGTTGCCTTTTCCCAAATCACAACAAACTGGTAGCTTTTTTGACATGTGACCCCCACATTCTGAAATGAGTAAGACTGTGTTTTGCCCATAAGCATCACATCAGTGAAGTCCTACCTCCTCTGATTGACCTCACTATGCACTACTTGCCAAAATATCTCCCTAAAACAATGATGACTTAATATATAGATGCATATGCTATCTATATATTCAATATTCATTTTTTTACCTTTTGTGTGATATATGTGAGCCAGTGGCAATTTTCACTAGCATGTACTGTGATTTAGTAGATGATTGCTAATGAAAGTAGGCTGAAATGAACATTGACTGGGACCTATTACAGGATTTAGCTTACCATAGACACACTATAGGTGCTTAGTTTATCATCTCAGTGACACAAAACATCTAAAAGCAAAAAAGATTGTTGATAACATTTGCAAATAAGTTTGGTACTTTTATTATTTGTGCTGGTGAGCAAATTGTGTTGCCGTCATAGCTGCAAAAGAAGTGAAAAACTGTAATTTATAAATCTACAAATGGACCATTTTAGTATGTTTTCAAATTTTAGACAATGTTTGCAGACTTTTCCCTATGGTTTTGGTACTATATTAGTGGCAATTTATCTTGATAGCATATCACACCTGAAGTCACAAATTAAAGTAGCTTTGAAAGCCCTGCAGACTTGGTGGTTTTGAAATGAAGGACAAACCATGTTTGTGTGTGTGGCTAATTTAGGCAACACCATATGCAAATGGTTTGTTGCTTGTGGGCTGCACTCAGCTAAAAGAAAATCGTTCTATCTCAAATTTAAAAAACCTTAAAGCCAGGATGGCTTTGTCAGTCTTCCATTCACAGTGGAAAAAACTGCAAAAGAACCTTTGGATCCCAGGTGACTCATTTTAAATAAATTATGAGGCAGGATATGTTGATAAACCCAAACACAGACATCAGAGCTAGCATTGGTTTATAACTCATTCAAAACTACATAGGGTTTTTGGAAATAAATAAAGAATAGAAGTGGGAAGTGTGGCCAGTTGTCTTAGTGCCCTATAACAAAGAAAATCATTAAGGTCTCTCTGCTCCACTCCCTTTCTAACAGAAGGTTACTTAATTCTGCTCTCGCTGTGTGGACAGACAGTGATTTATTTGCTATTGATATTTACCTGGCCCAGCTGTCTTCTCATCTTATAAATTTGACAGTATCATCAAAAACAAGCCAGCCCATCTTTTCTTTTTAAATATAGCAGCTGGTCTTATATAGAACAGTTGAAAAAATGATTAAATAAATAAATAAATATAAGAGATAAAGCTAAAAGACTCATGCTACATCCCAACGTGCATGCTTCTACACTATTGTGTGAATTTTTGTAGTGCAGTTAGTGGAGTGTGTTCACACTGAAAAGGGAATAATAAGAAGAGTACTATCAAAACCTGTATGGTACACTCCTTCAACCCCCCAAAATATGAAGATAAATTAGTAGCAAATCTGAGAGCTTGCCTATTTGGATTTGAGAACTTGGACAATAAATATGTAAACTTGTAACTTGAAATTTACACTAACAGCACCGATGTGAAAACTTGTCAAATAAAAATTGGAAGTTGAATGTAGCAATCTGCACTCACAGTCAATATTTCAAAACTTGTGGTTTGAATTCACAATTGGAGACAAGTCACAAATATATAAAATGACATTCACATGAATACAACTACATACACAAATTTGTATTACACATTAACTTTTGTACTTAAATTCAGATTTATAACCATCTCTCAAATTTGACACTGCAACTTTAAATCTTCACGCATTGACTTTTGCAACTACTTTTGTGAAAAACCTGTAGCAAAGACTCACTTGTGCACTTCCTGATGTGAGAGAGGAAGAGAGTTTGACGGGGAAGGGGAAGGGCCAATAAAGTCATTTTATTGGTTGATACCTAGCCAATGAAATGGGACAGTTTTTTTTAATGTGCTGAAGTCACACCACAGCACCAGCCAGTGCCTTTTTGTTAGGGCAAAGCAGAGCCGGTGTTATGGATCAACTCGGCACCATGTTAACTGGGGATGTGCGCATGCACGTGTATAATTTCACTTGCCTTTTCAGTTAGATTTGTTCAATGTGAATTACCAAGGAGCAAAGAAAAGAGTAAAAAAGGGTAAAAAAGTTGAGAAGGATACACTAGCAAAAAATCCAATCCAATTAACTTTATTAATAGAGCACATTTTAAAATCAACAAGGTTACTAAAGTGCTGCACAAAGAATAAATAGAAAATATAATGAAACATAAAACACATAAAATATGGGGGTCATTTTAATGTGTGGAGGCAAGTCATTCCACAAAACACACAGCGTAATAGGGGTCTGTTTTTATTTTTCGCCTGAACCAGACTCTCAAGGGTCTCAGACTTGCCCTCTTCTCCTCTTCAGCTGCCTGTTTTTGAGATCCTGAGCACTACTGGATTCTTTACAGCCACAGTTGAGTCTCTTTTCAAGCAGACTCTGCTGCTGCTGGCATTTGTCAGTGGTTCCTGCTGAATGGATGTTCTTGCAGAGTGTGATCGTTTAAAACATATAAAGAGCATTATTAATTTATCAGCATCGTATTCAACATGTAAAGCGGAGTTCAGGCTCATTTCTGTAAAAGCTAGCAGATTGGAGCTTGCTCCTGCTTGCATTAGCTTACATGTTGTATAGATAACCTGCAACAAGAGAAAGATACCGACACGTTTTATCCTGTTGTTGGCGTTAGACTACATTACATACAGGTTGCTGCCACTCATCTCCACGTCCAAGCTCCGTGCAATGACCATCCACAAACGCTACCTCGGTGTGATCGCTGCCCAGACACACGAGACAGCGCCTGTGGCCATCAGGAGCGGAGAGCACTCTACCGCATCCAGAAACTACACTGAATGAAACGGACGCATTTCCCTCCCTTTATACACGTATGTCGGGGACGGGACATGCAAATTATGTCTGCCAATTTCTCATTGGCCTTTTCTCATAGATCAGAGATGCAAAAGGCTCTCAAGAGCAACCCCTAGTGTCGCTTCTTCGACACAACGTCGAACTTAAAATTAACAATGCTTTAATACAACAATCAGGAAGAAGAGAGAAAGGGAGAGAAAAGACTTAACATTAAAAAAAAAAAAAATTCTCCTTGGATTAGTGTCATTCTTTTGGCAGAAAATAATGTTTATTATAAGGGAAATGTAAGAAAATAACATTAAGTGTTTTAACTACACCTGTACTACAGTACGTTTTTATTTGAAAAACAGCATCCAATACAGTTAAAGGGAAACTAACAAAAGTAGATTATGGACTTCTGAAGCAACAAAACAAGTGGGTATATTGAGGGTATATGCAAATAGTGATCCTTAGAATCATTATTTGCAAACAGCCCTGGGAAAAAGTAAGCATAATTTGTATGTGTGTATGGCCCCAACTATACCACTGATGCTAACACATAATGTTTCGGACTTTTCTTTTTAAATACTCTATTAACTTTTTTATTGTTGTTTTAAACTAAAGGAGTCTAAATTATTGTCTGTGGTTATTGACATCATGTAACAAATGCTATACTTTGAGCTAAATCTATATTTAATCAGGAATATTACTTTCAAATTAGTGTTGTAGCTTAGAAAATGAATTATCCGAGAACAAACATTACTTCTGTAATACTTTTGAAATACTCAGTGCTTTTGACCTTGCCTTGTGTGCCAAACAATACTGCTATGAAGATAAGCACTGGCATAAAAAAGCAGACAGAGGCAAATAATGTTCTCATTGTACTATTTTCAAAGCCATGTATTTCCCAGGCCTCTTGTTACAGTCTGATTACTTGGGAAATTGTGTTGCACTATCCTCGGATCTCTCAATAGAATTCTGTTAGGGAATTCTCAGCAGGCTAGCGTGAGATAGAGAAAAAGAGATTACGTTTAACTCTCTTATCCTCTCCCTCATCATTAAACAGCTTATTAGAAGAGGTCAGATATTATAATGATAGAATTCCAAAATTGTTTGTTTGGTGGCTCCTTGTGGTATCGTCTTTGTGCAATTTGGAGGCAAATCGTAAATGACAACATGACCCAATGTGCTCTTTGAATAACTGTGGAACAGTGAGTCATCAGCTTGGCTACTGATTTCTTATTTTATCTAAAGAGAGCTTGTTAAGTCTTGAAAGACTGTACATACATCACTGACCTCTATAGAGAAGTGATACAAAGCTTACAACTTTCAACTTCCTTTGGGCAGAATTTAGATGTCTTGATGTCTGAATGACACTCATGGTGTGTGGTACATATGTGAGTGCTGTGAAGTGGCTGATGATGGGTGTGATGCAAAAAGGGTGAATCACTCACACTAGCTCACAGGCAGGACTTGGGTCCCTACCCAGAGCCTGCACTGATGATGACAGCTTGGGCTTATAGGCGGTTATTTTTATTTGAGAACTTGGGCATTTATATCAATAATGAGTTTTTTTTTATATGTGACAGGTCAATTGTACTGTCTAAATATGTGTGTGCACATGTGAGTGCATGTGTCCTTCACTCTCTGGTTTTGGAACTGACTGTCAACACCATTTGAGCAAAGACTTTTGAAGGGAGCTTTGGAGACTGAAGCTTTAATAACCTAACGAGCAATCCCACTGTTTACAAGGGTGACAAGAATACAGAGAGAGAGCAGAGACAAAGACAAATAGTGCAAGAGCAAAATCCATTTCTCGACTAAAAGTTCAGAATTCAAAGAAACTTTAAATATACTGAAGGTTCAGAACTTGCATCTATTTTGAAATGAGAGTTAAAAAAAAAAAAAAATGCTGCAGATACGGGTAAGGAGCTTCATTTAAAGTTGACATGAAATTGCAGTTGTGACAGACTTCCATATTGTGACGTATTGACAACTTATTGAACAAGAAAAAAATTTAGGTTGGGGATTTGAGTTTATCCATTGGTTGTTGATTGGATTGTGAAAATATGGGCGTCAGATGGCGGAACAGAGGCAGATCTGAATGCGAGTTTGCAGTGGACACATACACCCCTACCACAGTGTTGCTCGAGTCAGAGCCGATTATCAGTGAAATTGAGCAGTGATCTCAACAAATTTATGATCAAACTGACAACATAAACACACAAATACATTGCTGTCTTTGCTTATGAAGAGTCTGTTGCTGTTGAAAAACGAGTGAGTAATAGATATTTGAATGTTTTGAATCACAATACACTATCTAAGACAGTGGTGATGAAGCATTATTCACATCAGGTGTGCTTCAACCACCACTGTCAGAACGAGGCTTATTAACTATGCAACTCCTCTCGCTCTCCTGCCCAATTCACATCGTGAGCCTGGCTAAAGGATGGCCCTAAAAGTTGGGGTAACGATGATGAGAGGGAGGGGCGGGTCATTCCACCACAAATTGTAAACGTTCATATAGTCAATTACAATGAGAATGAAGGGTTTTAAACTTCATGAATTATGGACAAATTATTGTTATAAGTTAATTAGTTACCCTCCTGTTCTATCCTACTCCTAGTCTAACTGGCCATGTTTGCCTTCGGATATTCTAAAGGTGACTTAAATAATTTGGCTTGTGTCCTGCAAAAGTAATATAATTCTTTTAAATAAAATTTTCAAACATACTGTAGGCTTGCAGTTTTCAGTTACCTTTATAATTTTTGTGGGGCAGGGTTTTTGGCTAGTCAGAATGCTCAGTGGCTAGTGACCTTGGAACAATACTAGTCACAGTTGCAGATAAGCCAAACTTTTCATTTTAAACCCCCCTATTACCAACCAACAATATAAAAGACATAACAAGATACAATAAGATACATTCACAATAATTTTGAATAGTGCATTCAGTGTCACAAAATATCTCAGTGTTAGGAAGATCGCTGAAAATCTTCCTCTCTGTGAAAGCAGTCACAATCTCATTCAAAAATACATGCGGTTTCAAGAGAGCAGCTCGGAAAATGGAGCGCAAGTGGAAGAATACAAAATCAGAGGTATTTTGCATTACATGGAAGGATTGTGTCTGTAGCTACAGACGGGCACTAAAAGCTGCCAGGTCAGCATATTTTAGTAAACTCATAGAAAATAACCACAACCATCCTAGGTGTTTATTCAGTACTGTGGCTAAATTGGTTAGGAATAATGCCTCAACAGAACTGGATATTACATTGCAGTACAAGAGTAATGACTTCATGAATTTCTTTACTGATAAAATTGTCTTTACTGAAAAAAATAATCAGAAATAAAATTTAAATTATGCAATCATCTGTCATAGCACCTCAGAAAACAGTGTCTCATAATTTTCCTCACGTGCAACTTCAATCCTTCGCTGTCATAGGCCATGAAGAGCAAACAAAACTTATCCAAACATCAAAAGCCACAACAAGTTTGTTAGATCCAATACTATCCAATCTCTTAAAAGTTATTCCCTGTAATCTCAGAACCTCTTCTTAATATTATTAACTCCTTGCTATTCTTAGGACATGTCCCAAAAAACTTTAAAATGGCAGTTATCAAACCACTTATTAAGAAGGCACAACTTGATCCTGGAGAACTGGCTAATTATAAACCAATTTCAAATTTCCTGTTTATGTTAAAAATACTAGAAAATTTAGTATCCTCCCAAATATGTTCATTTCTACAGAGAAATAGTATACGAAGAATTTCAGTCAGGATTTAGGCTTCATCACAGTACAGAGACTGCACTTATCAGAGTTACAATTGACTATCTCTTATCATCTGATCATGACTGCATATCTCTTCTAGTGCTTTTAGATCTTAGTGCTGCGTTCGACACGATAGATCACAACATTCTCTTGAATAGGCTAGAGAATTATGTTGGCATTTGTGGAGTAGCATTAGCATGGTTTAGGTCATATTTCGCAGACTGCTACCACTTTGTCTATGTAAATGAGGAATTGTCAAACCAAACAAAAGTAAAATATGGAGTGCCACAGGGATCAGTTTTAGGGCCTCTGCTTTTCTCCTTGTATATGCTTGCCCTGGGAGATATTATCAGGAATTGTGGAATAAGTTTACACTGCTATGCTGACTTTATATTTCTTCAAAATCTGATGAGATTTCACAATTCTCCAAATTAGCAGAGTGTATCAATGATATTGGATGGCCAGAAATATTCACCTACTCAATTCTGACAAAACAGAGGTACTAATTATTGGACCAAAAAACTACAAAAATAAGCCACTACGATATAATTTGACTCTCGATGGATGTACTGTTACATCATCTTCAACAGCGAAGAAATTAGGTGTTATATTTGATACCAATCTGTTCTTTGAAAATCAAATTACCAATGTTTGTAGAACAGCATTCTTCCACCTAAGAAATATTGCTAAATTAGGACACATGCTCTCTGTTGTTGATGCCGAAAAACGAATTCATGCGTTCATGACCTCAAGACTAGATTATTGTAATGCATTACTGGGAGGATGCAAGATCAATAAATTAACTTCAATTGGTTCAAATTGCAGCAGCCAGAGTGCTGACGAGAACCAATAAATATGATCATATTAGCCCCATTTTATCATCCTTACATTGGCTACCTGTTAAATTCATACTACGTACAAAGCTTTGAGTGGTCTAACTCCACAGTACTTAAGTGACCTTCTACCATGCTATATTCCATCATGTTCATTACGATAGCAAAATTCCGATTTACCTATGATTTCTGGCTTTCGTCTGTGATATTCACAAAACTTTTGGTGACTGAAAATTGGGCCTAAAATCGTGTAGTGTAAACTCAGCATAAGTTTCACAAAAAACGTTCTGCATATTTACATTTTGAAAAAGTATCATTTAGTATGTTTTTTAAGCAATTTTAATTATGGGGACACTATATATGTCCTCATAAACCACATTTATAGCATAATACCTATTTAATTACCAATTAGTAACCTAAAAATATTTCCTCGTAAACCACCCAATCCTGCTCACACAAACCTCAGGTGGGCACACTGTTGCTGTGTGTGTGTGTGTATGTGTGTGAAATAAGCAGGCCATGTGACAGCAGTGGCTGTGTGTCTTAAACGTTCTGCTTTGTGACTGTGCCCTCGTGCTGTGCTAATCCTCTCTGTGGTGAGAATGAGAGATGGCGAGCAGAGTGAGGGGACAAATTCAGAACGAGAGTAAGTGATGAAGCATTCTGTCAGCCCCCCTATAGGCACAGTACTTCATGGATGTATTATTGCTGCCCACTCCCACCGCCCCTCTGATAACATGAATTGACAAACTCTCTCCCACACTTGCTGAACACACACAGACACACAATCATGACACCTCGATGGGCAGCTGTGTGATGATACATATCCTTTGTCTCTATACTCTTGTTTTGTGCTTTCTCACCTCTCTATTCAATGTTCTTTTCAAGGTGAATCCAATGTGAGCTCCTGGACTTTAAAATTCAGACTCTTGTTCAGATGCATATTTTTGGATGATAACACAACTCTGATTTCTTGGGCCATCACAAGCAAGTTTATTGGCCATACTCTAGCTGGTTTGCTGTTTGAATTGGTGTCTCATTTGTCTAAAGTGTTGAGGTGACTTGCATTGTAAATAGCAGGGGTATAATGCAAGGGATAAAGCACTTAAGCCTAGGGTTTGCTTTGATTTTGCACTTGCCATTAGGTCTTGTGCATGGTCAAGCATTCTAGGCATTCAAGTATACTCCAATGAATGTTAGCCGATATGGCTGTGTTTGTTGCATGCCAATGTGCAATTCCAGGCACATACTGATGATGCATACAGGTCTGCACAATTTTTGTAACTTTTGCCACAACAATTGCTTATTTACAGGCATACATCCATGATTTTCACATTTCCTTACATTTAATCGTAGAAAACATTCCCTGTGTTATGTCTGGTTGGATTACTACTTTATTTTCAGAATGTGAAATGTCAGAATAATAGTAGAGTGAATGATTTATTTCAGCTTGTATTGCTTTCATAACATTCCCAGTGGGTCAGAAGTTTACAAACATGTTGTTAGTATTTGGTAGCATTACCTTTAAATTGTTTAACTTTTGTCAAACATTTTGGGTAGACTTCCACAAGCTTCTCACAATAAGTCGCTTTAATTCTGGCCCATTCCTCCACACAGAACCTGTGTAACTTAATCAGTGTTTATGCCTCGTTGCACATACACACTTTTTCAGTTCTGCCCACAAATTTTCTATTGGATTGAGGTCAGGGCTTTGTGATGGCCACTTCAATAGCTTGACATTGTTGTCACTAAGCCATTTTGCCACCACTTTAGAGGTGTGCTTGGGGTCATTGTCCATTTGACCAACTCCCTGGCTGATGTCTTGAGATGTTGCTTCAATATATCCACATAATTTGCCTTCTTCATGATGCCATCTATTTTGTTAAGTGCACCAGTCCCTCCTGCAGCAAATCACCCCCACAACATGGTGCTGCAACCCCCATGCTTCACGGTTGGGATGGTGTTCTTCGGCTTGCAAGCCTCACCCTTTTTCCTCTAAACATAACGATAGACATTATGGTCAAACAGTTACATTTTTGTTTCATTAGACCAAAAAGTAAGTTCTTTGTCCCCATTTGCACGTGCAAACTGTAGTCTGGCTTTTTTATGGCAGTTGTGGAGCAATGGCTTCTTCCTTGCTGAGCATCCTTTCAGGTTATGTGGATATAGGACTCATTTTACTGTGGATATAGATATGTGTTTACATGTTTCCTCCAGCATCTTCAAAAGGTCCTTTGCTGTTGTTCTGGGAATATTTGCACTTTTCTCACCAAACTACAATCATCTCTAGGAGACAGAATGTGTCTCCTTAATGAGCGGTTTGATCCTGTGTGGTCCCATGGTGTTTATACTTGTGAACTATTGTTTGTACAGATGAACATGGTAACTTCAGGTATTTGGAAATTGCTCCCAAGGATAAATTTGTGGAAGTCCACAATTTTCTTTCTGTGGTCTTGGCTGATTTATTTTGATTTAACCATGCAAAAGAGGCATTTACATCTGAAGGTAGGCCTTACAAAACATCCACTGGCACTAGTGTTGTCACGGTACCAAAATTTCAGTAGTCAGTACCAATACCACTGAAATTTCACGGTACTCGATACCATTTTCGATACCAAAGCAAAACACAAAAACAAGTTACTGAACAACACTCTTTTAATAACAAAGTTAACAAATTAACAGCTGAAAAGATAACATAAACACACACATGACGGACATGTCCGTAAACGATCTCTCTCTCCCACACGATCCTCTGCAGTCGACCTTTATCCCTCTCGGGAGGCTTGATTAGCCTAATACTGGACTGGGTATATAGGATCACGACCAGGCCCCGCCCTCCACCCTGCCACATTCCTCCCTTGTTCTCTCAGGCTGGGGAGCCCCCAGAATGACGTACACCCCCCCTCTTTCCCTGGGGGAGGGCGTGCCATAAGCCCCGTCTGCTGGCAGGTCATCCCCGTCTACCTGGACGAGGGAGGGGACAAGGGGACGGAAACAGAAATTATTAAACTGGGGGGGACTTCCTGTAAAAGTGTAGTACCCCCCCCCAAAAAAAACAGTAAAATTTAAAAGAGAGGGAAACGGCCAACGCAGAGCAGCAGTGAGAGAGAGAGAGAGAGAGGAGAGAGAGATGAAAAAAAAAGAAAAACTCTTAGTCGCCAGTTCTCCGATATGCCGTAGCTTGTTCCTCGGCCACTCCTCCACCCTCTATCGGACGATAGCCTCACCTCTCCGGGCGGATCAGAGGCAGACCTCCACCCCCTAGCGGATGGAATGCCCCGCCGCGTTCTCAGGGAACAGAAGGGGTCTCCCCTGCCCCTGGCAGCGGTTCTCTCGCTTCAAGGCGGTCAGCAGTGAGCAGTGAGCCCCTTCCTGCTTCAGCGGCCAGTAGGCGACACCTGCGCCCCTGGCAGCGGCCCTGACCGCTCCAGGTGGTCGGTTAGGAGCCCCTTCTCCCCTTGCCATCAGCTGCTCCGTTGTGGTGGATGGTAGTGGCGAGAACTCTACTACAGCGTATCCCTCCTCGTTTCCCGGGTTTCCGGCACCAGTGTAAAGGGATCAATGGAAAGGAGGAGGCGAGAACCGGCTTTTCAATATTAATAATAGTTTATTGATAAACTTAAAAGACAACATAAACACACACATGACGGACATGTCCGTAAATGATCTCTCTCTTCCGCACGATCCTCTGCAGTCGACCTTTATCTCTCTCGGGAGGCTTGATTAGCCTAATACGGGACCGGGTATGTAGGATCACGACCCGGCCCTGCCCTCCGCCCTGCCACAATCCTGTAACAGAAATGTCCATCTTTGTTCCATAATTAACCACAGACTTAGTTAATTTCACTTGTCACTTGTACAGTACTTCAGATTCTGTAAACTTTGGGCATCATTCATGAACATTTCATAATTACAAAAATTGGGAGTATTTTACACATAAAATGGAGCTTCCCAAAAACTTTCCTGCAGATTCACGAACACTTTGCATTTCCCAGATTTTTTATTAAAACGTGTATTTTAGTGAACTCCAAACGTCGATAAACAGAGCACGCTGTTTATATATATATATATATATATATATATATATATATATATATATATATATATATATATATATTGTTAGATATATATTATTATTATAATTATTATTATTTTTATTTTTTATTTATGCAAGCAGCAAAGAAACGTTTCTAAATAAATTAAACAAATATTTGTAAGTTTAATTCCACTCATTTAATTACTAGTTAATTTTGTCATTACTTATTTAGTTTTACTACTATCAAAATGTATGGCAGTTTGTCTGAAAGAACACACAACACATTCGGGTGTCTCAAGCTCGATTTACATATGGTAGGGAGCAGGTGTAAATGTTGAATGTACCGACTAATGTTCTGAAAATATGAATACTTTCATGAATTTGAAAATGACCTCAGACCGGCTTTTCGAAAGATTTACACAAAAATTTGTTCTGCTCGTTTTTCATTAATGCATTCCATTGTTTTTTCGGACTACTCTAATGCTGACATGCTGTCAAATTAAATATATACCTTATGAAGATTAAATCAATTTCAAGGAGAAATTCAAAAGGGAGAATTCATCAGAATTCAAGAGCATTTTACATAAAGGATATCTGATATACAGATATAGTGTATACATAGTCTCTATAGATCTGGTGATAAACATGTTACCTGCACATTCCATGTAGTACTCATTATTTCATTACCAGGGTTAAATACTTTTAGTGCATGCTCCATGATGTCCTTAAACAATGTGATCGAGTAAATTTTTTATGAAGACAGGCTGGTTGTTGGCTGGCTTGGCTGTTTCCTCCTGCCCAGTCAGAGGAAGAATGGACAGCTGCCTAATTGTGAGTGACAGACTGATCAACCTGAGTGAATCAGTCGCTCTTTCTAATATATGATTGACCTGTCTGTCAGAGTGTTGGCAAAACTGGCAGTCATGATGGAAGCCTGTGCAAACCTGGAAACTGATGACATCAACAGATACATACATAAGACTTGGAAGCCCCAAGATTTAATGGAAGTAAGATGTTGTATAATTAGCATCTAAGAACTAAGTTATGTACATCATACAGTTTTAAACAATGTGAAAATAAAATAACAAGTTCCAATTTGTTGGAGTAAATGAGAAATGACAACTGCATGAAATAAGAAGTTCTATGAACTGTGATAGCTAAACCAGAACACTGTATTTCAGTGGTGCAAAAATAAATGCAATCAAAGAAAATACTGTCAAAATGAAAATAGAGTCAAAGTAAATATCCTCCAGGATTTCTGATAGAGTGAGCAGGAAGCAGTAAAACATTGTCTAGGCTCCAAATTAAGAAACACAGCAATTGTTTACTGCTGCCAAAAGTAATTAATCTTCCCGCTCTATGGAAATGAATCAGATTATTTGGCCACGTGGCCCAGAAAATTTGATCTTCCATCTCATTCTTCCTGCAGGCTTGGCCACCTCGCCCACCTTCATTCTATTCTTCAGAAATTGCTGAATATTTTTCAGCTTAGACATTTGTCATCATCTCCCCATGTCCTCTCACTTTCTCCTTCACTATTTAAGCTTGCATATCTTGGTTAGATAAACCATCAAAATAAAATAAAAAAAAGCTTAAATATAAGCTTGTAATGAATTTATATCTTTTTCTATAATTTTTAAAGCATGTGTTCTTGTATCCTACATTCATAAAATAAAAACATTATATTAATGATATATGTAGTGTGTGTGTGTGTGTGTATATATATATTTAAGCAATATCACACGAGCAAGAGTGTGATATGGCCCTACATCAGCACTGCTGTGAGTCGGCCATAGGTAATAACAGCAGTGCTGATGTAGGGCCATATGGCACGATAGCAAGTGTGATATTGCTTATATACAACAGTTCAATGAACAAGTACATTTTAAAAAATTAGGAAAAACTGAGTACGGTCATAAAAACGCATTTGTGCAAGGAACTTTATTACGCGACCGATCGGAATCTGTCGTTGCTTGTTCAAAACAAATGATGCGTCCAAGCCTCACTTAGTAATTCAAAATGTTCACTTCAGAAATAGTATCACGGCTTGTGCTGTATCTAACAAGTAATTGGATAAACAAGGATAGAAGGATGGATGTGTGTGTTTGTCTGTGTGTGTGTGTGTGTGTGTGTGTAGAGAGAGAGAGAGAGAGAGATGGAGCGTGTGCCATCATCACCTGTTGCCACACCTAATCAGAGATGCTTACAGCTTTCTGAAGGTCTATCTCAGTGGAATATAGACGTCCAAGCAGGGTATTCCTCTCTATTTCAGGGTAGCCGGTGCGCAAATGTTATTCACTATAGAAACAGTGATGTCCTCCACCATTTTAAACAGTATGTTTAAAAATCATGGAGTATGTATCCAATGTGGAAACTCACAGAGCACTGTTCTATGTAAACATTGACTAACAGATTCACTTTATGTCACCAACCGGCTCATATTACACACAAAAATTATCTTTTGCCACCACCTGCTGGCTAACATATGTAATTTCAAAAATTAAGACAGTAACTCCTAACAAATACGCACTACGCTTACACTTTAGTTTAGAGCAGCACGAACACAAGCAGAGTGATACACACAGTGAAGCGTCTGAGTGCTGATGCTGTCACACAATCAGTGCTCATGGAATGTCTCTCGTCCAATCAGATTCGAGGACCGTAACTAACTGTGGTATTTATATATATAAATGTATATATATATAATTATATAAACATTTAATCAAACATTAGCTATTGACAGTATTTATTTCCCTCTGTCACACAACAAGACAAAAGTATTAAACCATTTTTTTAATTATTAGAGAACTAAATTACTCATATTACATGAACGGTAGATTATTTGACAGTATTTATTATATGAAATATATAATGCCTGAGTAAATTCCAAAGAAATCTCCAAGTGGATTGTTTTTAATTGTCAAAATCATTTCTGACAAAAATGTATATTTGTGTTTCATTATCTCATTTTAAATACTTGAACAAGCAGCAGAAATCTTTTTTTTTGTTGTTATTATTATTATTATTATTATTATTATTATTATTATTATTAGATTTGTTTGAAAAATCTTTTTGCTCAATTATTCCTCCTGAATACAAATTCAAGAATTGTTGAATCTTAAGGGGTATTTGTAAAGCAGTCAGACATTGCATATATGATGACATTTATGCTGTATAGGTGACACACTGGTGAGGCTTTGCTAGCAAAAGTGTTGATGCCCAACACACAGGGATCTCTTTGCACTCTGTGTCAAGGCTGAGGCCCTGATAGACATTTTCCCAATCTATTATTTAAACTTTTTGACCATGTTACACACACCTCAAAAAGTCATTTTGAATGTGAATGGGCAATGCAGATCACAGAGCAGTTGTGAGAACTGATTCATAGTGAGAATAATGTAACTATGTTCACAAGGGGTTTAATTCATGCTAACAGTCACCCAATTACATGTCACTGTTGGGTGAAATCGTGCCACAGATGCACTCAATCAGCTCACACCTTCAGTACGTTGCTAATGAATGTAACTGATAAACATTCCCAGTGCTTTCGTGAACCAGGACATGCGCCTCTGTTGATTGCACTCTCGACCCCATGAGACAGGTCATAATTTAGATGTGTTAGGCCTAACTTTTCTCTTATAGTACTGTCACATATGTGGATTCCTTTTCTGTGCATGTGTATGACTTAAATAATGTATATTTGGTCAGTCTTATGTAATAACTCTGTAAAATGAGGTTTATAGCAATGTTATAACTGTTTGCATTCTAGGAACTTTGCTTAGAACATTTATTTTGTCTGTCTGCTCAGAATAATCCTGTTTTGCTGCTCAAGAAACATTCAAGGATCAAGAAAGTTTTACGGATCCATTGGCACAAGATCTTTTGGAAGCAGAAATTTGTTTGGTATGCCCTCAAGGCAGGGCTGCCTGTAGGTAAATACCACATTTTTTTCACACTCACAGGCTGAATCTCACTATTTATCACGAAGACAATGGGTCCCCATCTCATTTATTTAAGCACAACATTCTGCATTTATTCTCTCTCCATAAATCATTTTGGTATTAATTAGCCATATGGTTTATTTGGCAAAGTTCTGCCTTGACAGAGTTCTGGTATATTTAGTATATGCATCATGTATTAAATATTGCCTTTATGACACTGAAGTTAATGCATTGTCATAGCAACAGAAGAGCTCATTTCATCTTTCAAACTGTGGAGTTGTATAATATAGTTAAATAAACAAAAAAGAGCTCCATTTGAAAATATTATATCCCCCAAGAGTATAAAAATAAGTTCTTAATTTTTTTTTTCTTTCTTTTTTTTTTTCTCCCCTTTTCTCCCCAATTTGGAATGCCCAATTCCCAATGTGCTCTAGGTCCTCGTGGTGACATAGTGACTCGAATCAATCCGGATGGTGGAGGATGAATCTCTGTTGCCTCCGTGTCTGAAACGTCAATCTGCGCATTTTATCATGTGGATTGTTGAGCACGTTACCGCAGAGACATAGTGCGTGTGGAGGCTTCACGCTATTCTCTGCGGTATTCTTGCATAACTCACCACGCGCCCCACCGACAGCAATAACCACATTATAGCGACAAAGAGGAGGTTACCCCATGTGACTCTAACCTCCGTTGCAACTGGGCCAATTTGGTTACTTAGTGGACCTGGCTGGAGTCACTCAGCACGCCCTGGATTCAAACTTGTGACTTAGTCAGCGGTAGTCAGCGTCTTTACTCGGGGGATGGAGGAGCCCAGCTGCCTGAGAGCGGAGGAACGGCCGCCGACAGTGAGGGGAGTAGGGGCTCCTAACCGACCGCCTGGAGTGGTAAGAGCCACTGCCAGTGGTGGAGGAGACCCCTACCAGCCACTGGAATGCGGTGGGGCAATCCATCCACCAGGGGCCGGAGGACTGCCTCCGATCCGCCTGGGGAGGTGCGGCTGTTGTCCCCTAGAGGGTGGAGGAGTGGCCAAGGACCAGGCTATGGCATATCGGAGAACCGGTGAGTAAGTTATTATAATTTTTACCTCTCTCCTCTCTCTTTCCCGCTGCCACTCCGTGTTGGCCTTTCCCTCGCTTTTAAATATTATTATTTTGTTTTTATTTTGTATGAGCACATTTACAGTGTTTTTTGTATTTTATTATTATTATTGTTTCCCTCCCCTTGTCCCCTCCCTGATCCAGGTAGATGGGAATGACCTGCTGGCAGTCTGGGCGAAAGCCACACAGCCCACCCCACCCCCCCTGCCGGGAATGAGAGAACGAGGGAGGAATGTGGTAGGGCAGAGGGCGGAGCTACGTCGTAATTCTGCACACTCTGTCCCTAATTAGGCTGATGAAGCCTGAGAGGGATAAGGGTGACTGGAAATGGCGGTGCAACAGAGAGAGAGTAAAGGGCAGCTGCCCGACACGTGTGTGTGTGTCCTTTTGGTTCAGTTTATCATTAAAATATTATTTATATCATCAAGCTGGTTCTTGCCTCCTCCTTTCCAATGAGATGTGTTACAATCTAATAGGAGATGACGGTGGTCTGTAAGTTGGCATGTTGTCGCCGATCCTAGTGTACCGGAACTATTGGGAACAACATGCCAATCTCCCATATGATCATGTTGGATGATGGCATTACAGAAGGCCAATGTCATTAGTGTGAATTGTACATATTAAGACCACATTAATTAATTTGAATGAAAATAATATGTTTTCTGTGGGGGGCTGGGGGGCATGATTTTAAGAAAAGTGGACAGTGGAAATAGCTGTCTGTCTAACAGTTTTTTGTTTTTTTTGCTGTAGATTGTCTTGTTCATTTTTTTATAAGAGCAGTACAGGAGAAAGAGATGTGACAAATGTTATAAAACACCTTTATTAAAGGAAGACAATGACTCCCTTACAGAGCTGTTACACAAATAAAACATGCAAAAGCAAATACCTTTCTTTTTCATACAGCATGACCTCAGTAAATCACACGTTCTGAGATATCTCTTTCTCAGAATGAAAAAGCATGAGCATTTGGCTGCCACCAGTCCCAGAGGACAACAGCAAAAGTAAGGCAGCTTCAGTTGTAAGAGACAGGCCTTTGATCACAGGCAGACCTGTGTTCCGGGTCCTGTCAGCTTTGCTGTGTTTGGGCACTCCTGCTTCAGCCTGGCTGAAGAGGGGCTCAGGCAATGATCAAAGACTGGTTTAAGGCTCTAATGGAGTTGTCAGTCGAGCTAATCTTTCCCCACCTCTCCCCTGACAAACCTTTCAACTCCCTTCCAGCATATGCATTTTCATGATGCTCTCTCTTTTTCTCCAACACTCCATTGCTCAGTCGTTTCTGTTCTAACATTCCTTCCATCTGAACTCTTTTCAAGCTAAACCTCTATAAAACTTTCCTTCCTTCTTTCCTTCCTTCCTTCCTTCCTTCCTTTCTTTCTTTCATTTTTTCTACTTCCCTCTCTCTCTCTCACTCTCTCTCTCTCTCTCTCTCTCTCTCTCTCGCTCTCACTCTCTTTCTTAATTTCTCACAACACAGTCTGACCATTTCTGGCCACATCATGGTTCTCACCATGTGATTTCTAAGTAATAGTTTACTGCACTGTGGTCTCACTCCCCTCTCACAACACTATCTGACTATCTGAGCAGAGCTGGGTGCATGTGGTTAGCCTAGACGAGGCTTCTAGCTCTGCTGTGTTCATTAGGGAGGTTAGCTGGTTTGCTGGGTGGGTCTATCTGTGTGGAGAGAAAATAATGAAGGGACACTGAAACACCAGCAGGTACAGAACAGCCATCATGAGTGGCCAAACCCAGGGCATGCTGCATGGGCATGCTGGAGCAATCCAAACAGGAGGAGGCAGAAATGAGCTCAGGTGTCCTGCCTCATTAGAGAGAAAGTTGAACACAGCGTAACACTGTTATGTGGTGGGTGTGGTTTTTTTCTCAATATTTATTGCTTAAAAGTAGTGGTCGACCGATATATATAGCAGAGGCATATAAATCTGGCTGATATTCAGAATATTTTAATTATCAGCATTGGCTGATACATTTTCCACTTTGGACGATTTGTTTTTTGAGGGCGACTGAGACATGTAAATGACCAGTCATGGTTTGTTTTGTTGTTACCTGTTGTTACGTGTTATGCGTGTTACTACAATAATAGGCTGGTGTGCAATACAGTGTCATTTAAATGCTCAGCAGACATGTTTGAGCTCATAATAAAGTTTTAACTGTCTTGTCTAATGATAAAAAGGCAAATATCAGTAAACCAAATATCATATACAGTCTGCAAATGTGCACATATTTCGTTTAAACAGATGTAATAAACAAACCTCACACAACTTCTGCAGATCCAGCATCCTGTGAAACACTCATAAATCTTCCTCTGAACCACGCATTCTAATGTCTCTTCTAAACAGTTTCTTGTAACTTTTCTAATGATAAAAGGCAAATATCAATAAAACTTATATTATATTCCATCTGCAAATATGCATATATCTCATTTAAAAATATGTAATTCATGAACCTCAAGAAAATCCAGCATTTTCTTCCCGTCGAACACTAACATCTTCCTCTGAAGTGCATATTCAATCAACCAGAATCAAAAACTTCTGGATCAGGATCAAAAGTTCCTTTGATTCACAAATCATAATGGTGTGCCACAATGGTGTCCCAGAGTGATACTTTTCAGTGTCATTTCAATTAGGCCAGTAATATTGTGTGTAACCATATTGCATGTTTGGAGTGACAAAATATGAAATGCAAATTGACAGAGGAATAAAGGTTCTTTCACTCACAGGAGTAATCAAGCATTCCATGATTACAAGAAAGGCCACATTCTGCATCTTGTCTTGATTGCATTTTAACCTTTTCATGAGTAGGGTCTAAATTCCTAATAAGTACCCCTGGAGTGAGTTATTTTTGCACTTGACACTGCACAGCCAGCAGAGGGTGGCAGAGTGTAGACTAATATTTTTGATTGATTGTCAAAAAAAAAAATACTGTACATAATATGGTAAACATGTGAACAAATGGGTTATGACTGCTGTACTTTTATTTTATTTTTATAGCTGTAAAAAACAAATGAACATATAATATCAGTAGTCCGGTTTGCCTATGTACTGTTTGACATATCAGGCATTGTGTGTGTGTGTGTGTGTGTGTGTGTGTGTGTGTGTGTGTGTGTGTGTGTGTGTGTGTGTGTGTGTGTGACAAGCGCTAATGTGAACAGACTTGGCTGCATGCATTGGATAATCACTCCCGATCAGCATGTTTTCACTGTGAGTATACAAGTTATTGTAGTGCTTTTGTGATGTCTACTTCATAAAACAAATGTATTATATTCCTGAAAAGACTGTTTGAGTTGATGTTTGTGAATGAAAACCGCATCTTCACTTAATAAGTAGACGTTGCTACGTGCATGGGAAGGTTGCGTTTAGATATGATGGCTGTACATATACAAGCTGTGAAGTGTTTTCGTTGTACTTTGGTGACAATTAGGCTGTTTGTTACATAAAATATACATTATGTGCTTGAAAAGACTCTTTTAGTAGCTGTTTGTTTGACTAATGACAACCACAACAGGCATCGGTGGAAAATCACATTTGATGTATTAACTGTGCGTATAAGAGCTGTAAACTTTTCATTGTGGGACATTGGTGACGAGCTGGATATATGTATATAAAATAAATGTAATCTGTGGTTTAAAAGACTGTATGAGTAACTGTTTGAATGAATATAAATCACAGATGATTTACCAGTGCAGCCTGTGTTGGTACGAAAGATGATTTGAATCTGGCAGCTTGTAACGTAATTGGCTGTTGCAGAAACACATATGTGTGATGCTACCTTGCGGGGCACTGTTATTAACAGTACCTTATGAAAGGGTTAATTGATGGGCTCTGTGTTGGGAAGGGGTGGTGGGTTCTTTCAGTGTGTCAAAAAGCTTCAGTATGTGTTGTGAGATTACACCAGAGTAATAAGAGTAAATTTCATATATACAGTATATACAGTACTGTGCAAAAGTCTTTGGCCCATTATATTTTTCACAAAAACTTTTGTGAAAGATGATCATTTTACATATTCTTCTTTTAGTGTATCAGTGATATATCAATTTTAGATTTCAACAATCCCAAATAGAATTGAATAGAAGAAGAACAAGGAGTCATGCAACAGATAGTATGGCCCCCAGAGTGAGTCTGGGTTTACATGAAGAGACAGAAGCAATTCAGACTGCCTAAATATATCAAAGAACCATGGAAAATTCTCCAAGAAGCATGGAACATACTATCTGCCAACAACCAAGAAAAACTGTGTTTTGGTGCTGTGAGAATTGGTGCTGTGTCGAAGGCAAATGTGGTCACACCAAATATTGGTTAAGCTTTTTTATTTTTACTGGACTTCGTATGATGTTAATTGATAAATGATAAATGAACTATTAATGGCATTATTTTTGAAGACATCCTCGCTATGCAACATTTTTCAAAAGTGACTAAAACATTTGCACAGCACTGTATATATACACCTCCATTGTTATGGGGTGAGCAAGAGCAGACTCAGTGGGTGTGGCATCAGTCCTCAGAGAGGCATTTATTGAAAATAAAAATAAACATACATGTCCAAAATTGGGTAAAATATTGTCCAGGGTGAATGGTGTTCACCCTGGACAAGTGGGGTTCAAGTGGGGATCTGGCATCCTTGTGGTGAAACGGGTCTCTGTAAAGATTGGGGTTCACACTTTTCAGTCCTGCTGTGGCCAGGTGTAGCCTACTTCCCTAAATATATTTTTTTTGGAAAAACTCTCCTTGGGCTGGCATTTTTTGTTCTTTTCACATAATATTTAGTGTGGATAATATGTGAATAAAGAGATGTCTCAGGGATTGTCTCTCCCCTCAACTGGGTTCATGCTCATTGTATTTTCTGAACTGCCATTGACATGCAAGTGCCAGCTTTACTGGTCACATACAGAGGTTGCTCTACAAATATTTGTTCACTTTGTTCAGGTCCAAAAAAAGTGTACGGATGGTCATCCTAGATCAGAGGTCAGGAACCTATGTGTCACAAGCTACAAGTGGCTCTTTGTTAAAAAATCAAGTGGCTCGCCGATGTCACACCATTCACCAACACATGATCGTTTAACACTTTCTAGAGAAAATTTTCTAGCAGAACATGTGGGTACAATTGCAAAGCTTGAAGTCAATGACACTGGTTTGATTTCCTTTTTCCTGAATTTGTTGTACAGCCTACTCCTGGTGAACAAGGTTTGAAATGAACACCCATCAAATGCAGATTTTTCATGTGGAGTATTTTGCTGATGTACCTGGCACTGCGGAAGGTAGCCTGTAAGACTTCTCGGAGTGATCTATTACAAGAAATTAGACACAAAGATGTGTGTTTGATGAAACTTGATTATATTTTGAAGAACAGATGAATGAAAAGCTGCCGATGCACATCTGAATTGATGTGTGTATGCAGTGAGCTCTGCTGTTCATGAGTAAAATGAAAGCCCTTCTCCAAGACACGCACATGCAAAGAGTTCTGGGCCTCGTTTCCCAATAACTATTGCTTTTAGCTGTTAAGAGCATTTTCTATGAGCGATTTTATGTACGTTCGTTATTTTTTATGTGCACCAAGGGTGTGAAACTAGCACCTGCCACCCGCAATATGCGACGAGGCTCAATCCATAATATTGCTCATCTACCCTTTAAGATGTCTCGAGTGACACATGTCAAGAAATGCTGTTAGTCAAAAAGATGCGCTTGAAGAAACATACTTTATTATATTTTTAAGAACAGACAAAAGAAAAGCCATCCATGCTCGTGTCTGATTCTCTGTTTGTTCAGAAGCGTGCAACAGGACCCTGTCTCGTGGAGCAAGCCCTTGTAAAGTGTTATCACTCCTGCAAGAATAACGTAGTCTATGAGAATGCTGCAAATGATCTCCGATCATCTCTTAAGGTACTGTGACGAAAGCAACTCTGCAGGTTAAGTAATATATACAAGTGTCTTTGAATTAAAGAAACAAAGACAAAAGTGATTAACTCATAAAGTAATACAAGACACGTTCACCCTGAACCTAAACTTTTTGGGAACACAAGGGAATTTTTTTTAGGCTTATATATTTTTATGATTATTATAATATTCTTTAAATTTATAATTGTCTTTAGTTCTTAATTTGCACCTATTTCTGCATACTGATACTTGCTTAATGGTAAATGGGGCCATTGGAGATGGTAAATATTTGGATTTAGGGAGGTGGTTCTATAGAAGATTTTATAATCACTTCGTTATTTTAATTGCTTTTTTCGTTTTGTTTAAAATGCTATTTGAATTTAGAAATGTCTTTTGTTTATGTTTTTCATGTTTCAATAAATTTATTTAATTTTGTAAAGCAAACTCAATAAAGCAAAAATATTCACTGACATTGGGAATTGACCATATAATCAGATATCACAGTATTTTAAATGTGATTGTTATTAAAATATTTTTTACATATTGCCCAGCCCAAAAAGGAAGGTAATTTTTCATGAACAATTATAAAATGAAGTAATTTTATGGAGACCAGCACAAACATGTGTACTCAATTCCATATTGCCACGTTACCTGTTCCCTTTATTTTACCAATCATTTGATTTATTTTACATGAAATAATAGTTAATATAATGCTAAGAAATTCAGAAATCAAACAGTTCTGCATGATAGTATTATTATAATAATATATACTGTATATTTATAAATATTATAATAACAATTCACTCGCTGCTCCCAATAACGCACAGATGATGAGAAGTTAAATAAACGTATTTAGAAAAGAAACAAAAGTCAATAATAACTTTTTGAATTATTTTATTTAAATAGTAAAGGTAAATATGCTGTTGTGTGATCTATTAAGATTAAAGTGTCTGAAACATTATTGTTACATAAAATAATAAAATGTATTTCTTTTATTAACCATCAGACTATCTCTTCTTATCCAAGTGAGCTGTAATAAGCTATCAGTAGTTGATGGTAATTCACTATTTGTGATCTTCCTGATTCTGATCAGCAGACAGAAATATGCTTAAGTTGAAAACATATAGCCATGTAAATAATCAAAATGTTTTTGTTTTGTTTAAATTACAACCTTAATTAAATGCTCTTTTTCAATGTATTAATAGCCAAAAGAGCAAGCATTTTGTTCTGCAAATGATAGTGATTTTAATGTGCAACTAGTACACACAAATAGAACAGTAGTGTATCTTGAGAAACATGGCCATAGATGTTTGTTTTTTATCTTGAACTCCTACAGAATTCATCAGAATTCTAACTTAAAATGTGTCACAAATCTTCTTTTGCTGCTCATGTTGCCTATAATTGGCTTGATTGCTGCTTGCAGCTATATTTATTATTAGTATTAATATGCATATTTCAAGTATAGTATATCATGAAAAGTTAAATGAAAAGTAGAATGATAATGATGTACATACATTATGCAGGATCCCCAGTAAATTATATCACATCTCAAGAAGTACAGTAAAACTAAAACACAATGCACTTTTATCTGGTCTGGGGTAAGTGAACTGATATTAAATATCTTGGACACAGCTCAAATTAACTTATGTTAAGACTGTACATGCAGATTCTGCAGGACGCTCAAGAATACTCAAAACAGGTAATGACTTAATCAAAAGCTTTCTCCTTTTTATGCATTAGGTCAGCATGTGCCTCTCTCACTCTCACTGTTGGAAAAATGCAAAGTCAAACAGAAGAAAGCAATCTCATGTATTGCCTGAGAGCTGTGACTGAGGGTATAAAAAAGCTGAGATGAGCCCTGGGAGAGAGGGGATTGCAGAACAGAGATGGCTGTCAGACGTTATGTGTGATGAAGTGTGAGACGGTTCCTTATCCCAGCAGTGCAAGCACCAGGCCTGCCACACAATCCACAATGACTCACTAAGGAGAGCAATATAACTTCTTTGAGAGTTGCAGTGTATTTTTAAAGACATTAAAATTCATAAATAATTTTGAGTCATTTTGAGGCTTGGAGGCCAGGATATTCTTCATTTATTTAGTTAAAAGAAAAGAAAATAAAGACAGTCCTGACCTTTCTCTAATTGAGAATGTGTGGCACCTTATGAAGCACAAAATGTGGCAATGTGGCCCTGTACAATTGCGTAGCTGAAGACCCACATTGCTAAACTTCACGGTTACTGTTGTATCCTCCGTTCCCTGAGGGAGGGAACGAGACATCGTGTCGAATGTAGTGACACAAGGGGTCTTCCTTGGGAACCTCGCATACCTCTGAACCTGATAAAAGGCCAATGAGAAATGGTCTGACAGAATTTGCCCCAGCCACCGGACATACGGGTATAAAGGGAAGTGGGCGTGTGTCTGTCAGTCGGGTTTTTGCACTGAGGAGCCAAGTATAAGGTACGGCCGTTTACAGTGGTAGATCTAGTGTCTTGGCAGAAGGGACACAATGTCTCGTTCCCTCCCTCAGGGAACGGAGGTTACAACAGTAACCGTGATGTTCTGCTTCTGTCACTCACTCGACATGGTGTCGAATGTAGATGACACAAGGGGTCGCGTTTAAAACCGCCATGCACTAGCCCGTGTTACGTGAACTGCTGACACAGGCGCAAGCAGGCTTCTGTGTGCTAGAAGCAACTGTATTGGCTGCGCATAACCCTCCCCAACGCCCCCCAGAAAAAGGTGTCATATACACACCTTAGGTTCCCAGCACCCCTAAGGGTGGAACAGGCTCTACATGGCCAGCATGGGAGCAAGCCAGCCAGCCGTGGCCTTTTCTCTCTCTATGTCTCTTGCATAGAGTGTAAAGCGTCTTGGGCTATCATAACACTATGAAATGCATCGAGGAAGGTGGTCTTCCCCGATCCTATTCTTTCAGGGGGAAAAGACCCTGCGGAGACCACATCCTGCCCAGACTAATGGGAGGTGATATGTGGCCAATGCACCATGGTGGGTTGTCAAGCTACACATTGGAGCGGTGCGGTGGTAGGTCCTAACTGATGAGGGAGGAGCTCTACAAACACAGCAACTGGGGGCAGTGGGACTGCCCAAGGTAGATGCGGGTCCACCGTACCGTGGTCTGTGGAGCCCTACCCCAGTACAGACTACCTTATTGCAGAACTTTAAGTACCTTGGCTTGGTGGACTTGCAGGAGAGCCATGACATGCAGGGCAGAGGTGGCCTGTCCAGTGTTTCTCAAGTTCAGAGGTACGTGAGGCTCCCAGGGAAGACCCCTTATGTAACTACATTCGATTTAATGTCGAGTGAGTGACAGAAGGGGAACTTAAACTTATGTCAAAAGTGTTCATAAAATAAATTTTTATGCTACAGTGGTAACACTAGACTGTCCCACTGTTTTTGGAGTGTCTTGCAATTATCTGATTTGTAATGAGTTTATATTTTCCCAAATAAATAAATAATTAAATAACTGATTATGGTAAAACATCAGTTATTTTGCTTTCAATATAGCACAGGGTGAATAGAATTTATAAATACCTATTTTTGTTTTATCAGATTTTTAAATACTGTCACCACTTTTTTGGGGGAATTGTGGTTGTAATAATAATAATAAAAAAGATAATAGCCAATGCTTTTATTATTTTTATTTTTATATTTAATCTGTCCCTAATTACATTCTGGTATCAGTTTTTCCTTAATATTGATCTAATTCAAGAAGCATCTAATGAATATATTATTTTTTTTTAAAGGAAGAAACATATTCTAATTTTGCTTTTCCAGAAATAATAGTGCTTGTAAGGCAGTGAAAGTCCAGTGTGAAAGATTCAGGGAAATGAAATGTTGCATCAGAGCCATGTTAATATGACACTCAGCATGTGTCTTTTTTTACTCTCTGCTGTCTTTGAAAAAAAAGATAGACCAATCACAATTCACCAAGCAAATAAAGGCATCCAGGTCTCATGAAATGTGAAAAGAGTAACCTGCATAGCCTCTGGCCTCTTGCAGGAGGACTTTTATACATGCCAAAAGCCACACGGACCCTCCCTCTCTGTTTGTCTGTCTGTCTCTGCTAAACTTACACCCCAACACTATGTGATCTCACATAAACCCACAGGTAGAAGTTCCATTGTGCCACCTGCCCTCCCCCCTCCCCCCACACACACCCTCTCTTAGCCCACCCCTACTATATCCGGCACTGAGCCGTGCTACTCTATGCAGAGTTGAATGAATATGGAACATACATCTATCAAAGTGATGGAGGAGAGCATATGAGAGGTGTTCTCATAGCTGGAGGCCAGTGCAGATAACATTAAGTGCACAAAAGGATGTTTCCCTGAAAAATTATCCACAGAGAAAGCTTATCACTTTTGTAATGCACACTGACACACACGCGGACATGCAAACAAGCACATTTGGCTGGAAGCAGTCAGATATTATCACACATTTCTCTCTGTAATGTAAAATTCACACCTAAAATATGCCATTTATTTTTAATCTGCTCGTGCTAAACTATTAGTCACATGTCAATGTCAGGGTAAGTCCCATGTTTGACTACAAATACATCACATTTTGTTGGAAACCATGTTCTGATACTAATTTATTTTTATTTTGCCTGTATTTTAAGGATGCTAAATGTAATTTGAACCAATTTAAAAATGTGAAAAACTGTAATTTACTGACCCCCATGTTGTTCTAAACCTAGATTACATTTCTTTCTTTTGTAGAATGCAAAAAATATATGTTAGGTAGACTTGACAGCCTCAGACTTTTTCATTGTTTGAAAAAAATAAATAAATGCATTAACAGTGAATGTTGACTGATGTAGCATGTGGGATGCACGTGTGATGGCACCTGGGCGGCAAAGAGTTAGGCCAATCAGAAGATAGTTATGGTACGTGAAGGAGGCAAAAGGTACACATACACACTCAACAACTAACTTTAGGGAAATAACTGATATACATTGAATGACTTGAACAACAAACTTCACAGATAAAACAACAGACAATACAACAAAATAAATCTTAAATAAAACACAATAAACAAAATTAGGGATTTAAATTCAATATTCTTTCTCCTCAAATTCTGTTAATTTAATCTAAGTATGCCTATTTAGTTTATTTGAAGCTAATAAAATTACTAATTATTTACAAATCTATTATCAAATGTAACTATTTTGTAACTATTTTTCCCAATTAAACTCATTGAAATGTAATTAAAACCAAACAAATAAAATTACAATTACCTATTAATTTATTAATTGATGACAGCATTTTAATTTGAATTAAATATAGTGTCAGTTCACTTGATTATTACATGATTGTCAAGATTATGTTCCAATAACACATTTTTAATCTGACAACAATAATATCAAATACGGCATTTTGCTTCTTTAGCTTAAATCATGCAAAAAAATTGTTGTCAAACTATCAATAAAAAAGCGGGACTTCCATTCCATTCCTCTATGAGTTCTTTGTTCTCCTTGAGGTTGGTCTAATATTTGAAAAAAAGATAAATCATTGAGAAGCTATTTTGGGTACAGCATGCTTCAGTGGACTTGCATAGACAAATGGGAATCTTGGAAACGTCTCTGTATTTGCTGAATGTCTTTCCATTTCTTTCCTTATTTATCTGTTCCCTCTCTACCAAATCCCAAACTTCCTTTAGCATATAATATGCAAAAGATTGCCTGCAATTTTCTCCTCTAAAGTGCAAGTGCATATAAAGAGTTGTGAAAAGCAGCATGTCAATTACTGTCATTTTCCAGGCAGAGGTATATAAAAGCCTGTAAAGATGACACGTGTGTATCTGTGTGTATGTGTGCAGGGATTGTGGGTTGTGCTTAGATGTAGAGGTTGTGCAGTGGATTTGATTAAGAGCTCTTCATGATTACCTGTTCGTGTCAGGGCTTGCATGATACATGCATTTGATGAGGAAAATTACTCTGCCCACACGCCCATTTGGGAGGCTCACGACTCAGTCTGTTTAGGCCTAGCTGGTTCCCAGAAAACTGGCATGTATCTGACTCTGTCTGTTTTATTTGGCTTCACCAGAGTGCTAAGCAGAAATATGGAGACCCTCATGAACAGTATCTGCCAACATTATCAGTTAGGGAAAACTGCTGTCATGCCCACATTACTAAGTTGTGTATTTAAGCAAGAAACCACTTGAGTAGGGCTGTAAACTTTTTTTTTTAGGTGTTAGTACTGGTGCTAGTGTACAGAAGAATTAATTAGCATAAATTTAAATGTATTATAGCACACAGAAGTGTACAGTCAGAATTGTTTTACTGTTATTTTCAAAATTATTGATTGCTTTTTTTTATATTTTGGACTGCAAATATGAATGGATTTTCTACCAGATAACATTTTTGTTTGCAATATTCATCAGGTAAACAATGAATGGACGTTAGACATTCTATGGGCTTGCTGTCTGATGCTTAGATTTACCACTTTGATGTTTGTTAACACTGAGCAAGTTTAGTTATAAATTAATTGAATCACTTTAAATTACCGGTAGAAGTATTTTACAAGTAGGTCTAAGCCAACTAAAACATTATATGCAAATTATTATTTTTATCATTATTCTAGTGCCAAGATATTGTTAATTGATAAACCCATATACATAACACTATTTTGATACAATGTCATATTTTTAATGATATGTATGACACAATGATATATTTTTATTACAATAAATATTCATCACATGGTAAGTCATGGTGGTGCAACACTTTTGAAATTTACTTGACTGGCCATTTGCCCCCTCCACCACGGATTAATTCCTTTTTGAATTTTAGAAAGATGCTGAATTCCCGTGACTTTTATTGTTATACTGAGTTTATGATATATATCACCTGACCCTACTCATACCCCTAAACCTAACCCTGAAATTTTTTTGCATTTTAACATTTCCATTAAGACCTTATTTTGCATGTTAACAAAGCCATTGGTTCCTACAATGTAGGAGTTTTTAGGTTTTACTATCCTTGTCTCCACAAGGTAGGCAAAACAAGACCCCACAAACAAATGTTCACATATGTATAAACCTGAGCATAGACACTTAAGGTAATTTGACCTGCTTCATCTATTGATATATAAAAACTTTCTGGACATGTTATTGCAGGAAAGCAAATGTGGTTTGTGCCATGTTATGATATCATAATGGTCACTGTATATTTTCCCACTGGCCTTCAATGATTTTAATAGCTTCCCTCTTGCTGACTTTCTATAGATGGCTTTAAAACCAAGCTCACTCTTAGTGTTTCATCACCTACCACCCAGCATGTATTGATTACTCATCTGACTTTTGAAGCCAGGACACAGCAATTACTAAATTCCTTGCTCATGATAAAGTAGCTGTTCTGAAATTGCTGTTGTTTGAAATGCATTACACTCCTCGTGTCCAGTTGCGTTTCATCAATTAAATCAGCCATTTTTTTTGTTTTTTAATGATATCATTGAAAGATTTGTGTGTGTGTGGTTGCTTTTTTGTTGAATAATTGCTATTACAGGGGCACAACATGATATATATATATATATATATATATATATATATATATATATATATATATATATATATATATATATTAGTTAGCTATTGGGCAGACTAGCTGCCTAAAATTAAATGAGACGAGAGGTCTTAATGTGTCCTTCAAGTCTACAATCCACTCCCCCTACAAATAACACCTACAACGTCCACCCGAAAAACACCACTAGTACCTAGAATTTAGAATGTTCTGTGAAAATTGATGATAACGCTTATGTTATCAAGCCACAAATTTGCATGGCTAACCATTGAGCAGAGCCATTATAATTCTAAAGGCTGCTGGACTGTTTTCTGGTTCCGGTCTCTAGAAGAAGCAGTGCAACTACCAATATGAGCATTCAAAACAAAGAAAAACAATGATTTTAAATGTCAGTTGAAGTAAAAATTAGTTCAGGCCCAACTTGTGCAGTTGTTGGCTGTCATAACAACTTATCATAACTGACCTCCATCCATAGCTTCTCTGTATTCAGACACACCCTAAACATTGACGAGTGAGGCATTGTCTAAAATGTTCATCGTTACCATTTCTGACCACATGAAAATGATGTGACTGTGGCGACATTTTTGAAAAATAATATTTAGAGGTTAATTTCATGTATGCAGTTCTGAGGTTAAATGCCAGCTGTGTGCCACTAAAACGTAAATGAGTTAAATGATCTCTCAATCAGATTAATTTGTAAAGACTAATGCTCTATTGAGTTTTAAATCAAGAAATATTTCCTCCCCACCCTAAACCTTAAACCAAAACCGAACCGATAACAGTGTTGTCACGATAATAATATTTCAGTAGTCATATCACCTTTCACAATTCTCCATACCAATTTAAATAGCACATAAATAAATAAATAAATATTTATTTACCCCCAGGTTACACATTTCCCATTTTTTCCCATGTTTTAAAGTGTAGTTAAATTTCATCATCAAAATTGAGTCTGATCAAATTAATCCAAACTTTTATCAAATTAAAATAGAATAGTTACTTTTCAACAAAACAATATATTTATTAATGAATTGCTTTAGTTATGAACATATAAACACAACAATGCTCTTATATTTGTCAAATAATGTACTGTACAACAGAGCATCACATTATAAATGGAAACATTGATGAAAGCTTCTATTCAGTACTACAGCAATCTTGCTTGTGAGATATAGGTTCAATATTAATCATAAAAAAATTATAATAATAATAAAATTAATTTTACTAATGAACAGTGATATATTTTAGTCACAAATTCTGAAATTACACGCATCATGCTTTCATTTTGAATCAAACTTTTATTTTGACATGAATGAGTTTCTGGTTCTGTGCTTTTGATGGTAGTTTCACACTTCCAGATATGACTGTTGGTTACTTGACCCAGTGTGATTATTGAAGCACAAAATGCTGTGATTTGATTACAAAAATACAAAGCCTGCAGGTGCTGTGCACATCACAGTAAATGAGTTCAATCTTCTGTCATCTATTACAATAAGCGTGATGCTCATAAAATATGGTTGTTTTCAGCATGTGAGCAGCTTCACACCTTGACTTTGCAGCACAGCACATGCAGTCTTTGCATTTATTTAATTAAATCACAACCATTTGCATTTATTTAATTAAATCACAACAGTTTGCAGTTTAATAGTCACACTAGGATATATAAAAATTTTTATTTGATTAATTGTCCATTTGTGTGTAAAAGGAGTATCAGAACATGTGCTCAAATAAGCATGTGAGCATTTAAATGCAACTTTGTATCAGACTGACAATGCAGGGGGACAGAATTCAGTAACCAACAGTGTAATATAAAGCAAACATGAGATTAGAGGTTAGTGCTCTATCGATTTAAAATTAACATCATCCAAACTAATCCTTAAACCTAATCCTAACTAATAGTGTCATAAAAGCAAATGTGAGATGAAAAATGTGATTTCTGAAGCTGCCATGTCATTTTGTGGTGCTTTTATGAAACTTTGCTCAGCTGTCGACTTGCATGCTCTTCAGCATTTGTACCCCGGTCCACTGCTTCGCAAATACAATGCGATATCAGATGAGCTCTCATACAATTTGATCATGGTTATTTATAATGTAAAGCTAATGTTAAATGTTTAAATATTTCCCCTTACAAGTCATAAGAAAACATTGTGTGTGAAGAAGGGTAAAAGTACATTTTTATTAATTGATTTGTGTGAAAGTGAATAAAAGTCTGTAGTGTTTATTTAATCTCGATATGTACACTGAGCAAATATCTTTTTTTTAATTGTAGCTACTCATGTACTTGTTATAGGAGTCTTTTGCCAAGATTATGATTGTGGTTGGTAGCAAGCGTAACGTGTAGTGGGAGTGGGTTCAGGTCAGTTTTTCGAGTAGGACTTCGGGTTTGAGTCGGGTTTTATAATTAATGAAAAAATATACAGGCTTACTGAACTTGTTTCGCTCACTCTCACTCACAGACGTTAGGGGCCGTTCACACTGAATGTGTTTTTGCATGTCTGTTCTGTTTTCCCATGTAAACACATCCTGGACTAATGTCTTCAACATTTGCACCACGTCTAGCTTTTTATGCAGGACCTGTGTATTTTAAAAACGCATGTTGAGACACCCGCACTCTGTTTCATTCATTGCGCTGCGTCTAGATTGTTTTCAATGCAGTTTTCAAGAAGATTCAACATTCAAAAGAAGTTCAGGCTGCATAGAGGGTACTGTGAACAAAGTAAAAACTGGGGATGCTATAACTTGGCAGCTGTTGTTGAAAATGGTGAGTTAGTACATTTTCTTGGAAGTGTGTCTTTTTTGTGAGGAAAGTACTCAACAAGTTTTGGCTGGTGTTTGAACAAAGAGATATCGCTATTCGATGAGTGTATATAATTACTTATTTCTCACTACATTATTAAAGAAATGTTCTTTAATAAATACAAAATGTAAATAGTTTATCCAAAAATGAACATTCTCTTATCATTTACTCACCCTCATGCCATCCCAGATGTGAATGACTTTATCTCTTAGTAGAACACAAACAAAGATTTTTATAAAAAAAATGTCTCAGCCCTGAAGGTCCATATAATGTAAGTGAATGTGGATCAGACCTTTGTAGCTCCAAAAATCACATAAAGGTAAGGATAACTAATCCATATGTCTCCAGTGGTTAAATCCATAACTTCAGAAGTGATATAATAGTTGTGGAAGAGAAACAGAACAATGTTTATATCCTTTTTTACTTGAAATATCCATTTTAACTTTAAACAACAGGCTCCACATGTGACTTTAAGGTGTTCAAATGAAAGTGAAACTGGAGATTTCGTGTAAAAAAGGATTTATATTTGGATCTGTTTCTCACCCACACCTATTAAATTGCTTCTAAAGATGTGGATATGAATTTAACCACTGGTGTCTTATACTGATATCTTCTCTGTTCCCTTGATAGGATTTAGGAGCTACAAAGGTCTGGTCACCATTTTCTTGCATTGTATGAGCCTACAAAGCTGAGCTATTCTTCTAAAAATCTTTGTTTGTGTTCTGCTATAAAATAAAAGTCATACACATCTGGGATGGCATCAGGGTGCGTAAATGATAAGAGAATTTTCATTTTTGTTTGAAACATCCTCTGTTGTGCAAAACATCATTCATCGCCCTGAACATATTATTATGCAGTAAAATTATACCACAAACCGAATAAATGTGTAAAATATCCTGTGTGTACCCCTGCACTAAGCAATGTGTGGTTTGGCTAGTCTTGAGGGGAATTGTACAAAGTGTAGGCCTATTTCAAGCACACCTGTGCCATTAGCTGATGTGAAAAGTCTAGTGTGCAAAAAAAAAAAAATATATATATATAGTATATTATAGTATATTCAACAAAGTTGCACCTGCTTTTCTCTTTTTCTCTCTCTCCACATCTCATTTTAATTTCTGTCTTAGAGCTGACAGCTCACCGTGGCTGTTTTGCTTATGCTTTTCACATTTTCCTGAGTACCCCCCTTCCCCCCCCTTTTTTTCTTAGTTGACCTTGACTGTTCTTTCCTTCGTGCCAGACTTAATCCTGCTGCTCCAAACAGATCACTCAACAGCAACTCTCTCTGACTCTATCAATTTTCTTACACTTTCTGCCCTCTGTTGCACCCTTGCATGATTCTATTACAACCAGTTTCCAAGGAAACCTTATAGTTACAGGATCATACCTCCCAGATGGCAATATGTCACCCAAAGGCCCTGGCAGACAATTCACTTTCATTGTATGGAAGAAAAAAAAAAGCAATGGAATTGAATGGGGACTGAGGTTGTCATTCTGCCTTACATTCTCCTTTTGTGTTTCACCGATGAAAAAAGTCATAAGGATTTGGAACAACATGAGGGTGAGTAAACTATGAGATTTGCCATTCTTGGGAGACCTATCCCTTTAAGTACAAACACTCAAAACACGAATCGTTCTTATACATGTGCCTTTATCCAGCGAAAAATCACTTGGCTAATTAAATTCGACCCATCTTTGTAATCGAAGAAACACACACGCAGCAAAACTAAGTGGATTAATCGTTCACACCCTTTGTTTGTCATTGTGCTCTTCAGGGCATTACATATTCTGCTCTACTGCGTATGGGACTTCTCAGGGACGGTCTTCATCTTTGGAGAAGAGGAAACTTATAATTCACAGTCAGCCATGATTAATTTAATCCATGAGTGAAAGTGTCCAATAATGGGGCGGTTAATTTGATTAAGTGAAAAGTGTTTGGCTGGTCATGCGATCCTAACCTTCTTTTCACCTGTTTTAAATAATGTCATGAGTTTATACCATTTTGATTTAGAGCCTATGTCTTATATGTACATTTAATATGTCCCAAAACAGCTGGATTTTTTGTCATGGATTAGAATTTTTGTAAATACGATATTACATTCAGTACATCAGATCAGTTAAATGATTACAGTTCTTGTAGAAGCAAGGATATGCATAAGTGGCTTGTGATATTATAAAAACATACACACACAACAGTAATATTATGATTCAGTAATACAATCTCTGCAGAAGATCAAGCATGTGTGTGATTAATTGTCTGCTCTCCTTACCGAATGCATAGTTAACTATGTGTTATTAGAGCAATCAGAAAATGAACAGATGATTAAAAGTGACTTCTACATCACCTCGAGAATTCAAAGCAAAACAAGTGCAATTTACTTGCAAACTCGTCAAGCTAATTTCAGATCTATTATAAAACTCCACTTAATCAATGTAGTGTGAAATATATTATTCATAAAACCAACATGCCAAATATGCTTGATGAAAAATGCACCATAAAGACCATTAGCTAAATTAAGCTGGGCTCACTGAGAACCTGTCGTGAATGCTCCTTTCCCACAACACAAATAACTCAAGCGTTTCAGTAGTATTTTCTGAGCCATCAATTCTGTAATATTGATCAGGTATGGCATCACTACGTAAACTTTGCCTTACTTGACAATGTCAGGTTGGTTTCCATCAAGTTGACTGATCCGGTATGCATCATTACCCGGAGTCTAGATTGGTGCTTAATGGCACATATAGATGGGATAATTGTTTTCTGCTCATTAGCCCTACATTTCCTCGGCTCAGGGAGCGAGGGAACATACAGACACGCTGTACCCTGTTTTCACAAAGAGTAGGATGAGTACACAAGAATATTCATCAATGTTCTGAAGTGGAGGCCTTTAGTTTTTAGTTGGTGGGAATGACAACAAATAATTATGCATTTTAAGTTTATTTGAAGTATGCGCTTTTGTGCAAATCAAAATCTTTATATGAGAACAAAAAGCCTTGCTGGGAAAAAACAAACACATTTTTTGTTTTACAGCTAAAACCAGCCTATGCCGTTTGGCTGGTCTTATATTGATTAAGCTGATCTTAGCTGATCTCCCTGCCTGACCAGCTAAAAAGTTCCCCAAAACCCTCTAAAACCAGCAAACTGTCTAGCTTGACCAGGCTGGGAGACCAGTTTAGACCTGCTATCCAGTTTAGGCTGGTTTTTTCCAGACTAATCTCACAATGAAATCAGAAAGAGTAGGCTAAATTTTCTTTAGCTAAAATTAGTCTGTGCATACCAAGAATTTAAACAGTGTTCTCAGCAGCCAAAGTGTTGAGTCAAAGTGTTGTTGGGCATATCCATTTTCAGAATGAGTGAAGAGGAAAGCATATTTTTTCAAACTCAACCCCCAAACCTAATCCTAATCATGAGTGGAGTAAACATTTAATGTTAGAAGGAAAAATGCAATCTTCTAATCATAGTCACTGATTATACAAATGCGATTACTTCCTAATTTCAATACGGGATCCAGACCTCGGGTCTCCAAAATTGCTGAAGCAACGCTCTGTCCAGTCATGTTGACCCTAAGGTACTGGAGCTCTCAGAAACAACATGCCGACTTCCCATGTGATCATGTTGTTTTATCTGGTCTTTCAGCTGGGAGATAAGCCAGAATACAAACAAATGTAAACTAAAAGTGTGCGGACCTTTTAAAACTCTTGAGTAACATATTCAAGTTGCCATGATACAGTGGAGTGGTGGTGGTGTAGTAATACATGCTAAAATGTATGCTAAAGCACATATCTGTTAATCAGATGGTCACTGGTTTGAGCTATTTACGTTGAGCTATATATACAGGGATTGTCCCTGTAATAAGTGCACTGTAAGTCGCTTTGGATAAAAGCATCTATCAAATGCATAAATGTAAATGTAAATGATACAGAGGTAATCTCACGTTCTCCACTTGGTTGAGACATCCAGGATAAGCACACAAACGCACCATTATGAGTAAAGAAACAGATAAATACAGATCTAAACCAAAACCAACCAAGCTACTTTACAGCATTCCTCCTCACTCATAAACAGTGCTGCACTTCTGGCTGTGATGCACATGCCTCAGTTCTCGCATGTTTCAAATGCCAGTGCAATTACTTCACATTTGCATACCGTTGCAGAATGGAAGCATGATTTACAGTCAAATAAGTACTTAAATATTTATCTTTTTCACACCAACGGGTTCGTGTTACTTCAGAAGACATTAATTTAACCGCTGGAGTCGTATCGATGACGTTTATGCTGACTGTTTGTGATTTTTCGAGCTTCAAAAATCGGATCACCATCCACTTGCATTTTAATGAGATATTTTATTTTTTTTCTTCAAATGTGTTCTGGTGAAGAAAGAAAGTCATACACACCTGGGATATCATTAGCGTGAGTAAATAATGAGAGAGACGGATGGACGGATGGACAGACAGACAGACAGACAGAGATAGATAGATAGATAGATAGATAGATAGATAGATAGATAGATAGATAGATAGATAGATAGATAGATAGATAGATAGATAGATAGATAGATAGATAGATAGATAGATAGATAGATAGATAGATAGACAAAACATTTAAATAAGTGTAAATGACTAATGACAATACTGGAAATAAGTTTTGCATTATGAAAGGATAAGATGTGAAAAATGCAATGAAAACAGTGTGTCCCTCATACAGCTGTCTCACACAAAAACAAATAATCTCCAGACTTCACACTCCGTGACCTCAGTAGATCACACTTTCTTAGAGGGAGAGAATGCTTTTGAGTAAATTTCACAACATCACTCTATGTGAACAAAAATGTAGACAATGTTAGATACTGATTTGACCTCAGGATTCTCCAGTCAGGTTTTAACTTTGAGCAGTGTGTATGGGTGATATGTTGCAGGTGTCCTTTATTTTTATCTGTGATGTTTTTCCTTGCAACCTTTCATTCTTACATAACCTGTGTCTGTCAAGTTGAGCAAGGTTTTGCTGAGCTATGTGCAGATGAAGTTTTTAAATGTATTTTGTTACGTCCCCATTTAGGGTGAGGAGGCAACATAAATTGGAACACCACACCAAAATATTTTATTTTTATTTATGTATTATTGTTAATATTGGAAGTAAAATATTTCAGGGGAGAGCAAGACCAACACAATAAACAAAAACTAAACTAACTCTCAAAAAGAAAACTAAATGCCCTAACAAAAAAAAGAGAAATAAAAATTACAATTGTTTCCCCTGACTCCCTTTCTATGCAAAAACAGGAGAAAAAAAAAACAGCAACATGTTATCCAACATTAATGGCACTCTACCCCCTACAGCTTCCTTAAACATGTGATCTCTATGCACTATTTACAACAGATTAAAACTCAAAAGTTTCAAAAACTATTTAATAGTTTTAAGCATTACAACAATTAAGCAATGAGTCCTTAACACCACCAAAGTACATGTCAACGCATTATTAAACAATGGACACCAGGAACACAAATCCCCCTTCAGGCTGCAGCAGTCTCCTTTATCCACCTGCCCCCTAGATGTCGCGTACCTGAGACGATCACTAATTAGGAGGTTGCTCTCCTAAAAAGGAAGTAGACAGGAGAGGAAAAAAGAGATGTAAAAAAGAGACAACAAGAAAACAACAATAAAATTAAAGTAAATGTAATACGTCTCATGGTAATAATGTGCATAAAATGTTTCCACAAAAATACATGTCCATTTTACATGGTTTATGCAACCTGGTCTATAGAATCACATTATTGCAAAATACATTTTACATGGCTCCTTGTACGTATTGCGGCAGTTTCTTGGTGAAATAAACACACTACAACAACTCGCTACAACAACGAATTCTATGCATTTTCACACATATCACAAGTAAAAGGGTAGAGTATACTTACTGTTTGCCCTGTTCCTCACACAATGTTATCTTATGACTTAAAAACTTTTTTACTATTGTCCATGACTTGTACGGCAATACATTTTAACATTTGCATTACAATAACAACCTAATTTGCACTGTTGCTCAACTGATAGCATGTATGCATGTGATGCAAATGACAGAAATACGAGTCCTGAAGAGCATGCGAGTCGACACATGATCCAAAAGTGTCATAGAAGCACCACAAAATTATGTGGTTTGCTTCAGCAATTGCTTTTTTGCTCTCCTGGCATCTCAGATGTGTATGACTTTCTTTCTTCAGCAGAGCACAAATTAAGATTTATTTTAAGAATATTTCAGCTCTTTATGTCCTCACAATGCAAGTGAATGGGTGCCAACATTTTGAAGCTCCAAAATCCATATAAAGGGAGCATAAAAGTAATCCATAAGACTCCATTGGTTAAATCCATGTGTTCAGACACAATATGATAGGTGTGGATGAGGAACAGATCAATATTTAAGTCATTTTTTATTACAAATTATTATTACTGCCCAGTAGGGGCGATATACTTGAAGGATGTGAATCACCAAAAACAGAAGACGAACAATGGGAAAGTGAAAGTGGACATTCACTAAGCAGGGAGGAGAATTTATAGTTAATATGCACTTAAATATTGATCATATCACTATGAAATGGATTGAACCACCAGATTCATCTAGAGTACTTGTATGTTGCTCTTGGATGGGGATTTTGGAGCTTAAAAATGTTGGCACCTATTCGCTTGCTTCGTATGGACCTACAGAGCTGAAATATTCTCCTAAAAAACCTTTGTTTGTGTTTAGCAGAAGAAAGAAAGTCATGCATATCTGGGATGTTATGAGGGTGAGAAAATCATAACAGAATTGTAATTTTAAGGAGAACATTTTACAATCTTCTACTGCCACACAGTGGACATTTTACCTCGGAACTGCCACGATATGTGTGATGAACCATGCAATGTAGTTTAGCAAAAATGTCACCACATTCATGCATATTTATGATAATCTCAGCAAATCAAATACTTTCATGTCTGTTGGACTTTAGAATACAATCATTTTAGGGCATTTTCCCCCCACTTTTTATTGGATGCTTCACTAGAGAGAGGACAGGAAATTAGGGGGAGATGAGGGGAGATTGGGATTGAGAAATAACACAAGCCAGATTCAAGCTACATGAAGTTTCACTTACATGAGCACTTCGGCTCACTGTAGCAAAGCATGTGTGTTAACTGCTAGGCTACGGCTCATTTCAAGCATTTGTTCAATTAATGTCTATTTATAGAACTAAAATAATAGTGCTGTTTATCCATGTTGTCAATTTGTTGGCTTACACAGATGGCTAATTCGATATGGGTTCCTTTAGGTTTAGGAATTTTGGTTTTAGAATAGTGGTTTTTGAATAAAATAGGTCTGTGGCCAGTACTGAATAGACATTTCTTGTAATCTGTTTGGGAAATGATGTGCAATTCTTCAAATGGTTGTTGTAGTCCTTATGTATGCACTTGTAAAAAATTTACGATTTTTTTAAACACAAAACATTATCAAAATTCACGTTTGAGGTATAGCAATGTGTAATTTATGTTTTAAAAAAAAAAAGTGAGTGTCTTCAAATCATTTCAACAACAAACCAAATACAAAAAACTGCTGAAAACTGAAAACTGCTATTCTAAAAAAAAATATCTGAGGAAATATGGCATCTCTTCTAGGTTTTAGGACTACAAACAGCTCTATTAAAAACACTTGATCTCTGGCTAAGAGATCATTCTGTCAGAATGAACTGCCTCTAAAGTGAACGTCTGAAAGTGGACATTTCTGATCCATGGTGTGGAGATTTACATTTATGCATTTGGCAGACACTTTTATCCAAAGCGACTTACAGTGCAGTTATTACAGGGACAATCCCCCCGGAGCAACCTGGAGTTAAGTGCCTTGCTCAAGGACACAATGGTGGGGGCCGTGGGGATCAAACCAGCAACCTTCTGATTAACAGTTATGTGCTTTAGCCCACTAGGCCACCACCATTCTGGAGATGAACCTGATGGTGTCATTACCATCATCCAAACCTTGACTGATTCAGCATCTGCTGCCTGGCCTCTTCATTCTCCAGCTCCTCACATATCCACTCATGAGCTTCATCTCCTATAGCAACCATATCCGCTTTACCAGTGGCTCAGTCTATGTCCAGCCCTCCAGGGCTTCCATCAGACTCAAGATGGCCATAGCCAGCCAAGATCCTACACAAAACATGCTAAATGCAGACCATGACTAAACAACGTCTGGAGAAATAAACTGCTGGGTTTTGAATGTGTGGGATGAGTAACAGCAGAACTTCCTTGGCTGTGTGTCGACCCTTGAGATTGTGTAGGCCATATTGAGTTTAGCATGTTATCATTGAGGGAACACAGGAAGGTGTAATTGAGGGCGTTTTAAAGGTCTACAGTGGATGATAGTGTGCCGTGTAATGAGGCTGAGTCATGAAAGTTCCATTGGAGTTTTAAAAGAGCTGTATTTGTACCACGCTGTGACTTATCCATGCTATTACTGGTTAGTCATAATATGGTTTGTAAAAGTTATAAAAGACAGAATTAAAACCAGAATTTTTTTTCCTGCTTTTTTCATGGGACTTCCTGCCCCCCCAACAGCCCCTTAAACCAAGACAATTACAGTAAAGCTGCTGTGGTCTGACCTTGTCCTTGTGTGTTTTTCAAAGTATCTCTGTATTTTTGCTGAAAATTCTTCAAAAATTTTGTCTGAGAACATTTACAGTATGTTAACCATACTGGTTAACTCCCACTGTGATATTGGCCATGGCATAACACATATGCAAATGATGATATGGTGATTGTTCGCTTCTAGAAGGGATTTTTCATAATTTTTCAAAATGATGTTCCAATCCCATATGACTTCCATAGAAATCAAAAGGAGATGTTAGTCAGAATGTTAGCCTTAGTCACCGTTAGTTTTCATTGCATCTTTTTCCCATAAAATTAAAGTGAATACATCTTTTGTGTTTATGGGGCTGTCAAACTCCAAAACGAATAAAAGCACAATGCAATTGATATAAAATTAGTCCATGCAACTCATGTGCAAAGTTTTCTGAAGCCATGCAATAGCTTTTTGTGAGGAACAGGACAAAAAGTTTTTATTCACTGATAATCTTGCCCTCTGCTGTATAAACATAGCACCTTTGATGTCATTGACAGTAAACAGTGGGATATCCAATTCAACAAAAGCATTTGGCATCACATGGTGTTGATGATCCATTTTTGCAATCTACAAGACTGTATTTGCATTCCATTTCAAAGCATCAGTCATAAAGGTTTGGAATGACAAGAGGGAACATTAATGGCATAAATTTATTTATTTATAATAAGTAATGAGTGAACAACCTTTTTAATGCTAAGACCGGCTGCCACTGTAACACTTGTAAGTTTATTGCAAAGTGATGACTGGTCTGCGACAGATTTATCAGCTATTAATTCACAGCGCCTGAGATTGACCCAGTGCAACATCTATCCAACAGGGCGCTATCAACTGTGCCATATAACCTATTTAGAAATGCCAGGTGGAGTTCTCAAAGTAAAACTGCTGGAGAGAAGAAAAATAATAGTTTTAACTCTCTAATTTCTAATTTTCTTTTAATGGAAGTTTAAGATTTCAGTGATCGTTCTACCTCATGTTCTTAGCTCACAGTCAGTTATTGAACTGAAAAACAATAGCCTAACCAGAAGTTCTCAGCCAGCAATATTAAGCTCATGTGTGCAGAACTGTAGAAGAGTGAGTCATTGCTCATGTTAAGTCCTGAAAAAAGACTGATCGTATAACAAATGGTGCCTTTAAGCTTTGTGGTTGAACTGATCAGCCACATTCCCCTATTCTCTGACGTATGATTAGAACGTTCGCTATGGACCTCTGGCTTTTTGTTCATACAGCACGCCTGCTGCCGCTATTGTTACATGTACTATTCCGCTCTGCTGGTCTCGTTTCTCTCTTGTGGACTGAGAATGACAGTGACATGCCCCCCCCACCTGTACCAAATGCACTGGAGATGTTTCAGCACAACGCCTCTCCCTTCCTTTCCTCCCTCGCTTTTAAATCAATATTTGGGTGGGAGGTGGGCTCTGTGGTCTGTACCGCATATCTCTAGAGAGCAGGAGGCACTCTGGTCGGCGGTCTTGGTTTGGGTTTTTAAGGCAGGGATCAGTCGGGCAGAGCACAGACACTAAATCAATGGCCTAATCCAAACCCCTCACTCTGCCTGAGGAGAAAACTGCATTTCGATCAGTAGATTGTATTTGTTCACTAGCTTCTGACCCGCTGGCCCCATTTTACCTCCATCTTCCACCAAGCTCAGAACTGCAAATAACATACAGCCAGGCTCAAGTTTTCAATGTCTCTAATGCACACAATTTCTCTCTCTTCTACTGACTTCATTTCCAGTCAAGGACGTTTATAATACCTGGAGTAAGCTATAAATTAGCATTCCCATTCAGCATAATGGCAGTTGCTCAGCTGACGCAGGACATGATTTGAAATCTGCCATCTTTGCTCATGGGCATACAAAACATTATAAGAGGAAGAAGACAGACCACTCGAAAAATATAATATTATGTATAGTGAGCATGTTTTCAAAAATAATCCCATGAATAATTTATATTTATTAATATATTATTAATTAATTAATTAAAAACAAACTTAGTATTTAGTGTTAAGATCCTCTATATATTAGGGCTTGGAAATGTAGCCGTTCATTTATGCGATTAATATATTTTGTTTAATGCATTACTAAATATGCAGTATCCATTTTTTTTTTTCTACTTCCTGAAACTTGTAGTACATTTTACACAAATTCTTAATTAGTTTATGAATTTTGGCCTTGTTCGACCACCAAAAAAATGTATACTGTGCAAGATAAATGATATCAGAGCAGATTAGAAATGTGATTACAATTCTCCCCCATTCAATATGAAATACAACAGGCTTGTTGTATCTGCTAATAATTTATATGCAAGGAATTTAGCTCAATAAGGGAATTAGTGATTGATTTGGGGGATATCAAAAGAATCAATGTTTACAGCTGATCAAAGTCTGGCCAGTGATGAGTTGATTAGATTAATTCTTACAGTATTACTGCTTTCATGGCCATTGAAATAATATCACAAATAGACTGAAATACTGTTTATGAGCATGAAGCTTAGGATAAACAGATTTCAAGGGACCGATATGATTTAATCAAATACACAGTGAACTTCTCTTCAAATATAAACCAGACTTCATTAACTAATCTACACATACAAATAAACTAGCAAACAACTAAACTAACACATTGACAAAAAAAGCATTATGTTGTCTATAGACTACATAAAACAACTTTATGTGCTCTATAGACAAAAATCACCAATACTTAAAATCTCACTCAAATCTTATATTAATAAAGTATCAGATTTCAGCAAAAGTCTGGAGGTTTGTACTTGTGTAATTTGTGTTGCTTGGCATATTAAGTCGGAGGACTCCCACAAGGGAGAAATCCCGGAACTGATGTCCAAGTGTGTGAAAGCCTTAGAGCATAGAAGAGATTGAAACGGTTTTAACCCATTCAGTTTTGTAGTGGTTTCTACTCAATTCACCAATGACGTAATGATTTTTGATCATGTGTCACTCAAGTTGTGGTTATGAGTGTATCACATGACCCCTCCCCCTTTGCAATATGGGGCAGCAGTTAAGAATACTATCTTAACAATTTAAGAACATTCCCAAAAGAGCTGTTCAATCATTTAGAATTAATGTAACTAGAGGAAGTTGGTCAGCTGATTTATCTGGAGGATTTGTGAGAGTCTAGACAACTAGTAGAGTATTTGATAATCACCACAATGAAGACACAGTTGTAATATAATAATGACATTTATTAACAATAGATATGCAAGAGTAAATACCACAACGATTAATAATGCTAATAATGAATATGTAGTGCTAAATGATAATAAACTAATAACCAAAATGAAAGTACTGAATTAAACAATAAAACAAATAAATTATTTGAATACAGAATGGATAAATACAATGCGGTTGAACTGAATATAGCAATGGGAGAGAATTATATGGCAGTGCTCCTTATGGGAAACCACCTAATGGCTCTGGCAAAATGGTGATAAATAATGCTTATTTAACATTAAACAAATAATACTGTATACCTATTATTTGTAACTAGCTGACCCCAGGTAACTGTTATCCAAGCACATTAGAAAAACATATGCTGCAGGTATAAACTAATGCCAAGGCCTCTAGAAAGAGGTTTGGTACATTTATAAAATGGGTAGAATGCAGTGGGAAGGGCACAGAATTGTGATCTAGTAGTTATTGCCACACTGGGCTGGAGGATGCTGAACTTCAATTGCACCAAGGGGGTCCTTAAAGAGTGGACTGGGCAGCTGGGTCAGTTGAATCTTCACAGGGTCCTTTGCAGGCTGGCTGTTTCACTGAGGAGTCGAGTGGGACAGGCAATGTCTACCGATGCAGAGGTCCTTTGTGGACTGGGCTGTGCTACTGGAGAACCTTAAGGGTCAGTTAAGTTCCCTCAATGCTAGGGCCCTTTTTCAGCTAGAGTGCAGCAATATAGCAATAAAGCTTTCCAATCCTGGAGTGTGATTTGCCACTGATGTCTGAAGTAGCCACGATGTTGCCCACACTAGTGTGGAAGTCTTTAACATTTTACCCATGCATTATTTCTTTACCAAACCTCTTTCAAATTATTAAAGGCATCGTCTGGAACAGATAGAGACCAAACATGATAAGAAATGGTTAAGTCATTGTCCCTGCATTAGTTTATCTGTTAATAGGTCTGTCCCATGAACTGTTGTGTTAACAGTCAACAACCATTAACATAAACTGTGCTTTGCATGAAATGGCATGGATGTGTTGTAGTTTATATTAATTTAAAGGGGTCATATAATGGTACATGCACTTTTTCAAGTTGATTGTACTGAAATGTGTTGGCTGTGCCTGTACACAACCATCCTATTATGATAAAAATCCATCCAGTGTTTTTGTTTTAATCTCCTTATATATTTTCCCCTGCCTCAAATCGAGCCGTTCGACCGTGTGACGTCACACGGTCGGACGCCCCTCCCAGGATTGTTGATTGACAGCAGTGTTTCAACACAGACCCGCCCTCGCGCGTGAGCGAGCTGTCAATCATAGTCCGTCAAGCTATTGTGGTGTTCTGTTCTTCGGTGTAATAACGAACACAGCAGTCATTTTGATGTTCCTAAATATGAACCGCTGAAGACGCAGTGGCTGAGTTTTGTTTACGATGGGAATATTCCCCACGAGCAACGTCAATGCGTTCATGTTTGCGCAAATCATTTTTCACCAGACTGCTTTATAAACGAGGGTCAGTATAAAGCTGGTTTTGCTAAGAAGCTGCTGCTGAAAAAAGATTCGGTACTAACTATTTATATTCCCTCTGCACCTCCAGAAGAAGTAAGTGTAACGTTTTATTAACCTTTATATTAATCTTTGCAAATCGCTTGCACGCTTCACAATGAATGTGGCTAATGTTTACACTCAGGGTACATTACGGCATGTTTTCCATAACGTTACGACGTTCTCAATATAATTCATAATCCCACGTTTATAATGAACAACGCGTTATGGTTATTGTGTTATTAAAAACTGTGTACGCAGGTGTTACAGTTAACATGGTAACACTAAGTTACACCAGGTTTACTTGTATGTTACTGACTAAGAAGTAATGTAAAAAAAAACAGTTATACAGAGAATAACTCCAGAACGGAGGGGCGGGGTGACCAAAGCTCATTATCATTTAAAGTCATATGCTCTGAAACGGCGTGATGAAAACAGAGCTGTTATTGAGCAGGTAAAATTAGTGTTTTCTTAAAATACTAATGATAATTTTTAATAAAAGTATATTACAAAGTTTTCATTTAGACCCTAAAGATTCATATTAACTTGTACAAAAATGGCATTATATGACCCCTTTAAGGCTTCCAAACTTAAGGTATGCATTGATCTCTGTGGCCTTCCATTGCTTTGAATCCGGGAGGTCCTGAAGGAATTTATGGCAGTTCTTGCCTACCTTAGGAATGAGTTGGTGGGGAAAGAAGGTCTTTTTTGCCCTGTAAGAGGTGTCTGGTAACTGTCTTAGCATCTTATCTGATGTTGCTGAACATTTGTTTATTTCCATTCCCCTAGGATCCAATCACAGTGTGGTGCATCTTCTTCCACAACGGCAGTTAGAGAGGGCCCCTGCCATAAATTGGTCCCTGGAATGCCATCTTAACTGATGTTCACCACAGTTTGTTCACACCCCAAAGAGACTCTAAGCCAATCAGAGGAGGCTTTTCAGAGGGACTGTGGTCTGTCTCTGTACCTCCTTCTGAAGGAGATTTATGAGTTTCATTCTCAGTTTCCTGCTCAAAAAAGTCTTGTTACTGTTGTAACCTCCATTCCCTGATGGAGGGAACGAGATCTTGTGTCGATGTAGTGACACTAGGGGTCGCTCTTGAGAGACCTGGCCAATGAGAATTGGTGAGCGGAATTTGCATTCCATTCCCCTGGACATACAGGTATAAAAGGAGAAGGAATGCCCACTCTCATTCAGGTTTTGTGCTGAGGAGCCGAGACAAGGTCTGGCCATTTCAGCGGCTAGTACAGCGTTGTGGCAAGAGGGACACAACCTCTCATTCCCTCCATCAGGGATCGGAGGCTATGACAGTAGCCAAGATGATCTCCTTCTGTCACTCACTGGAACGATGTCGATGTAGTGACACTAGGGGTCCCTATAGAAAAACGCCACAGCAGCTGAATTGTGTTACGCTAACTGCTGATGCAGGTGCAGGCAAGCTGCTGCGTGTGTAATAGCAGATGCATCAGTCTGCACGTAACCACCAACAAAAAGACGACACGTAGTTACCCACTTCCCTGAGGGGTTGGGGGGGGGGATGTAATTAGCATGGGAGCAGGCCACCCCAGCCACGGCATTTTCTCTCTATGTTCTCTCTCCACAGAGTATTAGATCCTGCTGGGGCCATCTAACCCTATTATACACATCGGGGAAGGTGTTTTTTTCTGTTCCTATTCTTTCAGGGAGAAAGACCCTGCGGAGACCACAACATGTGGCAATACGACCCGTGGGCTCACCAGCTGCACGTGGAAGGGGCGCGGTGGTAGGTCCTGCCTCGAAGGGGAGGAGCTCTACTAAAACGGAAGCAGAGAGGACTCTGCCCAAGGGAGACGCGGATATGCTGACTGGGAGACCGTACTGCGGAAAATACATCACAGGGGATTATCATTAGGGAGTTATCAGCACCAGTGGAGCACCTTTCCCAGTACAGGGCATATTAGTACCCAGGGTGGGTCTGGCTGTGAACTCCTCCACCGAATTCGTGAGCCACAGGGCTAGGGAGGACGACTTCGTGAACTCGACTGGGGGTAAAAATGTGCACGCTTTATATGAGGAGAAGGGAGCTACATGCAAGTGACACACCTGGCCAGTTGTGCCATATTAACAAACTCAACCTGTTCGTACCTGACAAAACACAGGACGAAACCGGCTCAAAAGATATTGGGAGTAGCTCAGCCCGCTTCTCTGCAGATGTCTGCTTTAGAGGTGCAATGGGCCATTGCCTAGGAGGATGCCACACTCCTAGTAGAGTGTGCTCATATTCCCAAATGGGCAGGCATGGCCTGGGCCTGGTATGCCAGAGCGATGGCATCCACGATCCAGTGGGCAAGCTTCTGTTTGGAGACAGCGTCTACTCTGCATGTGATACAAGTAGGTGCGCAAAGCATGCACCAGACACAGCAACGACAGGTTTGGGTTTGCCTCCTCCCAGGGTAGCACTTGCAGGCTCACCACCTGATCCCTTAAGGGGGTCATGGGAACCTTGGGCACATAGCCCAGCCAGGGTCACAAGGTCATGTGAGTATCTGCTGGACCGAACTCCAGGCAAGTGTCACTGACACAAAATGCTTGTCAATCCCAACCCTCTTGATGGAAGTGAGTGAAATCAGGAGGGCAATCTTCAAGCAGAGGGCTTTCAACTGAACTGTGAACTGAACTTCTAGTGGCTCAAATGGGGCTGGAAGGCCCAGCAGGACCACGGACAGATCCCATGAGGGGAAAAAGCATGGCCTGGGATGATTCAGCCTCCGGGGTGCCTCTGAGGAACCTTCCCTAGGGACTTACTGTCCACTGTCATGGTGGGCCACAATAGCAGCAACAGTACATATACCTTCAAGGTGGAGGGGGACAGCCACCCCTCCAGCCTCTCCTGCAGGAAGGAAAGCAATGACCCGACTGCACATCTCTGGGGGTCTTCAGCTCGGGAAGAACACCAATTTGCAAAAGCGCCACTTCAGGGCATTAATCTGCTTCGTAGAGATTGATCAAGTCTACCACTAATGGTGGTAGGCCAATTAGGTATTCCGTATCCCGTCCAAGGGCCAGACATGAATGTTCCATAGGTCTAGGCGTGGGTGCCAGATGGTGCCCCAACCCTGAGAAAGAAGGTCCTTCCTCAGGGGAATCTGCCAGGGAGGTGCTGTCATGAGGAGTGTGAGGTCTGAGAACCAAGTCCGGGTGGGCCAATAACGGGCCACGTGGTTGACTCGTTCCTCGTCCTCCCTAACCTTGCACAGGGTCTGTGCAAGTAGGCTCACTGGGGGGAACACATATTTACGCAGCCCCCGGGGCCAGCTGTGGCAAATTTTGGATGAAAAGCAAATTTTGCATGTCATTCGGAACTCAAGGTGCCAGAGTCTGGAGGAAGACTGGGGAGAAGGAAATGCCAAAATGCCAAAAGTCCAGTGTCAAGTACCCACAGTCAGTGATGGTCTGGGGTGCCATGTCAGCTGCTGGTGTTGGTCCACTGTGTTTTATCAAGGGCAGGGTCAATGCAGCTAGCTATCAGGAGATTTTGGAGCACTTCATGCTTCCATCTGCTGAAAAGCTTTATGGAGATGAAGATTTCATTTTTCAGCACGACCTGGCACCTGCTCACAGTGCCAAAACCACTGGTAAATGGTTTACTGACCATGGTATTACTGTGCTCAATTGGCCTGCCAACTCTCCTGACCTGAACCCCATAGAGAATCTGGATGAGCTTAAGGCTGCTATCGAAGCATCCTGGGCCTCCATAACACCTCAGCAGTGCCACAGGCTGATTCCATGCCACGCTGCATTGAAGCAGTCATTTCTGCAAAAGGATTCCCGACCAAGTATTGAGTGCATAACTGAACATAATTATTTGACGGTTGACTTTTTTTTGGTATTAAAAACACTTCTTTTATTGGTCGGATGAAATATGCTAATTTTTTTAGATAGGAATTTTGGGTTTTCATGAGCTGTATGCCAAAATCATCAGTATTAAAACAATAAAAGACCTGAAATATTTCAGTTGGTGTGCAATGAATCTAAAATATATGAAAGTTTAATTTTTATCATTACATTATGGAAAATAATGACCTTTATCACAATATGCTAATTTTTTGAGAAGGACCTGTAGTACACATGCTTATTCATTACATGTGACATATGTCCCAGGCATAATAAACACACAAGTGTAGGAAGAATGACTTCAGCTGCACCAGGCATGCAAGTGATATGGGCAAGGTGCCGTATCTCTTTGCATCACCTGAAAACGCGTCCTTTTATATCTGAACCATTGTCAAAAGCGAAACCACCCAGAGAGAGTGAGACCCAGTGTGTGCTCGATAGAGACCGAGAAGGACCTGAACGTTCAGCAAGCTGCAGCCACGTACACTTGTACAGACTGAACTGAAGCCAGATAAAATTTTGATTTGAATTGAATCTGCACATTTGATCCAATAATTAAAATAATTTCCACTGGAAAATGCCAGATTTTCCCCAAATTGTAATTATAACATGTCCACCAATTTCTTGCAGACAAAGTATAAAGTAAATATATTTATGTTGATTTTGTTTTGTTTGTAATGTATCATGTATCATCATTTAATCACGATTAATAACAGAAAACTGTGCTATTAATTAGTTTAAATTATTTATCGATTCACAGTCGTAATGTATACACTGGCAGCCAAAAGTTTGGAATAATGTATAGATTTTGATCTAATGGAAAGAAATTGGTACTTTTATTCAGCAAAGTGGCATTCGACTTATCACAATGTATAGACAGCACATAAATATATAATAATATAAAAATTACTATTTCAATTGAAAAAAAAAAATGTTCAGGACTTCTTAAACTACTTTTCTCAGTATTCCCATCCAAAAATCCTCCATGTGTAGCAATGACAGCTTTGTAGATCCTTGGCATTCTAGCTGTCAGTTTGTCCAGATGCTTAGGTAACATTTCACCCCACGCTTCCTGAAGCACTTGTCATAGATGTGGTTCTCTTGTCAGACACTTCTCACGCACCTTACAGTCTAGCTGATCCCACAAAATCTCAATGGGTTTAAGTTCCATAACACTCTTTTCCAATAATCTTTTGTCCAATATCTTTTAGGTTATTTATGATCCTTTGTGTAAAGGCCTCTTAAAATTTCTGCTCGAATAGGTACATGCTTTAATCATCCATTTTATATAATGAAATCGGTGTAAGAGACATGAAATCCATTAACATCAACATCTCTATATAAATGTGCACGCATTTACATATGAAACATGACATTTTCTCTTTATGGTTAATTCACAACACATTAACATTTGAATATACATTATTATTATACATTGTATAATTGAGCATCATGTATTCACAAGGTCAGAATAATGAATTCTATGATTCTAACCACAGTCAGGCATCAATTGATGCATCTTAGCATAATAAAATAAGGTTTTGTGCATTCTGAAGTGTAGAATGATGAGACAAAGGAATCTTGATAGTTCATAATATATGCATATGCATTGTAAAAACCCAACAAAAGTTTGTTTGTACATTTTAAGTTACGAGCAGAGCATTAGTTGTGTGTCCTGCTAAAAAAGAGTTCAACAGTTAATATCCAGTGAGAGTCACTCTGTCTTGATCAATGAGGAATGTCATGTGAGGATTATACTGACCATCACCTCTGAACCTTTAGGGGAGAGGGGCTCCTTGCTGAGATGGCCGTATCAGTCATGTGATGGCCGTTAATATGACGTTTTTCTGGTTTACAACATGGACGAGGAGGGGCACTGGTGCATACACAGAACACTCTTTGTTCTCAAGACGGTTAAGGTTAGGCAACTGTGCATTTCATCTTATTGCACAGGGTTGCTTCAGACCTCAAGTCACCATCTTTGGCAGAGTCTTTTTTATTTATTGCCCTAAGGAATTTCTGTGTGACTGCTGGCCTCTGTGTCTTAGTTTTAATTACTTGAAAAGTAAATATCAGCATAGCTAATGGATTCAAGTCTTTTTCATAGAAATTTCATTGCTAATTCTTCTTAATTTCCTTCTGCCTAGTTAGTCAGATCCTACACAATGTGTGTATATATATATATATATATATATATATATATATATACACACACACACACACACACACACTCACCTAAAGGATTATTAGGAACACCTGTTCAATTTCTCATTAATGCAATTATCTAATCAACCAATCACATGGCAGTTGCTTCAATGCATTTAGGGGTGTGGTCCTGGTCAAGACAATCCCTGAACTCCAAACTGAATGTCAGAATGGGAAAGAAAGGTGATTTAAGCAATTTTGAGCGTGGCATGGTTGTTGGTGCCAGACGGGCCGGTCTGAGTATTTCACAATCTGCTCAGTTACTGGGATTTTCACGCACAACCGTTTCTAGGGTTTACAAAGAATCAATATCCAGTATGCGGCAGTCCTGTGGGCGAAAATGGCTTGTTGATGCTAGAGGTCAGAGGAGAATTGGCCGACTGATTCAAGCAGATAGAAGAGCAAATTTGCCTGAAATAACCACTCGTTACAACCGAGGTATGCAGCAAAGCATTTGTGAAGCCACAACACGCACAACCTTGAGGCGGATGGGCTACAACAGCAGAAGACCCCACCGGGTACCACTCATCTCCACTACAAATAGGAAAAAGAGGCTACAATTTGCAAGAGCTCACCAAAATTGGACAGTTGAAGACTGGAAAAATGTTGCCTGGTCTGATGAGTCTCGATTTCTGTTGAGACATTCAGATGGTAGAGTCAGAATTTGGCGTAAACAGAATGAGAACATGGATCCATCATGCCTTGTTACCACTGTGCAGGCTGGTGGTGGTGGTGTAATGGTGTGGGGGATGTTTTCTTGGCACACTTTAGGCCCCTTAATGCCAACTGGGCATCGTTTAAATGCCACAGCCTACCTGAGCATTGTTTCTGACCATGTCCATCCCTTTATGGCCACCACGTACCCATCCTCTGATGGCTACTTCCAGCAGGATAATGCACCATGTCACAAAGCTCGAATCATTTCAAATTGGTTTCTTGAACATGACAATGAGTTCACTGTACTAAAATGGCCCCCACAGTCACCAGATCTCAACCCAATAGAGCATCTTTGGGATGTGGTGGAACGGGAGCTTTGTGCCCTGGATGTGCATCCCACAAATCTCCATCAACTGCAAGATGCTATCCTATCAATATGGGCCAACATTTCTAAAGAATGCTTTCAGCACCTTGTTGAATCAATGCCACATAGAATTAAGGCAGTTCTGAAGGCAAAAGGGGTCAAACACAGTATTAGTATGGTGTTCCTAATAATCCTTTAAGTGAGTGTATATCAGTTTGTGTGTTCCCTGGGAATAGAACCCATGACACTGTCGTTACTAGCACCATGCTCTACCAGTTGAGCTACAGGATTTCTGTTTAGCGTTTTTATCAAAGTGGTAAAAGAAGAGTCCTCTGAATTTCCCTTTAGCTTAGTTGCTGTCACATGAGTATGATTCTATTTTCATATAAAAAAATACTTTTTTCTCTTGTCTGACAGAAAATTGCCGATCGTTCGAGGGCCTTGCTTCCTCTAGAACAAAAGTACAGGAAACAGGTGAGTTGCTAATATATTTCAGAGTCCAAAGAGAATCCTTTTCTTCCTATTTGTTCTTTCATGATTCCCTGTGACAGTAAGATAAAGAGCGTGTCTGAGTGTGTGATTGTGGATGAGGAGCTCTTTGATGCTCCACTTTTCTCAACCCTTCATTTTCCTGTCACATACTAATAGACTAAAGCTCTAAATCTAAGTGTTTGTTTGGAATCATGTTTGTGATAAGGACATGGGAAGCAATCTTCTTGGTCAACAGGTCAACGATAGGGTGGTGTGGTCTAGTGGGCTAGATTTGGGATGGGGAACTGATAAGTTGTAGCTTTGAACCAATGGATAGGCACCTGTTCCAACACAGTCTCTTGACATCTCGTAATAATTAGAACGATATGGCAAAATCATAAGATATCGTATGACTTTGCTTGTACGAAAATGTATGACTTTTAGACCAACCAAACAATAAACAGAATGTCAAATCGATTCAATTCAGGGCAACAATTTTAGCTAGCCTCCTATCCAAATTTTATTTTTAAACATCTGTGAAGAAATGTGGTTTCTCATTCCATTTTTATTCATGCAATGCAAATGACAAATGTCAATAAGCTGTTGTGCACTTCCATTGTCTCGTTCCATTTCTCAATGTTTTCTTTCTGTGTGTTACACAAAAGTTATTTTCTTCTTAAAATCATGGTTAGGTTTAGGGTTTTGTAACGGGGATAGACTTTATGATTAGGTTTAGGTTTGAGTTAGGGGTTTGACTTAGGAGAAGTCATAAAAACATTATTCATTGGTTTGTAAATGTTTCTCTATGGAAGTAGGCGTTGGACATTTTTGTACAAGCCAACACATTCGATTTTGCCATATCATTAAATGATTACGACTTCACATGATACGAGATTGCCTACTCCTATTTTTTCTGTCATGCACATCTACTTTAGTCATTCATTTTAAATTATTTAGTCATAAATCTCACATGAAAATAGATTACTATGAATTTTATTCCATGTATATTTATAAACTAGCCTCTGAATGTTATATCTGTGACGAATGGAGGCAGACGAGGAGAGCGGATCTAGATGCAAACTTACTTTATTGATTTAGACACTCAACAAAAACAAAGGAAAACCCTCAATGGGGAAATAAACACAAGACTGAGGAAAACGGGCAGGGAACACACACCAGGCTAACAACAGACAGTGACTAAACAAACAGACAGGGTTTAAATACGTGGACATGGGAAGACAGGAACCAATGAACAAACAGGACTCAAACAAGATAACTAGGTGAATGAACAGAAACCAATGGAAAACTAATGAGGACAGGTGAAAACAATGACAGAGAACACGAACGCTAACAGGGAGACTGTGGAGCTAAACAAAGGACAAAAGTGAAAACTACTGAAAACAAAAGGGACAAAAACGGTAAACAAAGGGCAACGGTGAAACAAGACAAGGTATCCCTAACATAGACCCCCTCAAGGATCGGATTCCAGACGATCAAAAGTGACAAACCAAAAAACAGGAAGAACAAATGTCCATTGACTGGGGGGGGAAGCTTGTGGTGGGCAGACAGACCAAGGGGAGCAATGAAGGGCAGACAGGCAGTCCAGGGGGCAATGAGGGGCAGACAGACAGTCCAGGGGACAACGAGGGGCAGACAGGCAGTCCAGGGGACAACGAGGGCAGACAGGCAGTCCAGAGGGGCACAGAGGGCAGGCAGGAAGTCCAGGGGGGCACAATGGGCAGGCAGGAAGTCCAAGGGGGGCACAGAGGGGCAAGGACAGGTTCAGGTGGTCATGGAGCTGGCCACAGGGCAAGGGTAGGTTCAGGAGGCCTGGGAGCTGGCCACAGGGCAGGGACCGGTTTGGTGAACCTGGGAGGAGGCCACTGGACAGGGACTGGGTCAGGGGGCCTGGGAAGAGGCCGCAGGACTGGACAGGGTCAGGAGGCCTGGGAGACGGCCACAAGACGGGGACAGGTCGAGGAGGCCTGGGAGGCGGCCTTTGGACAGGGACAGGTCTAGGTGGTCTGGGAGATGGCCGCAGAGCAGGGGCCAGCCCAGGGGACCTGGGAGGAGGCCATCGGACAGGAACAGGTCCCGGAGGCGGAGCCGTAGGAGGCTCTGGAGGTGGAGCCGTAGGAGGCTCAGGAGGCGGAGCCGTGGGAGGCTCGGGAGGCGGAGCCATAGGAGGCTCAGGAGGCGGAGCTGTAGGAGGCTCAGGAGGCGGAGCTGTAGGAGGCTCGGGAGGCAGAGCCGTGGGAGGCTCGGGAGGCGGAGCCGTGGGAGGCTCGGGAGGCGGAGCTGTAGGAGGCTCGGGAGGCGGAGCCGTAGGAGGCTCGGGAGTCTCTGGGGCAGAGCCATAGGAGGCTCGGGAGGCGGAGCCGAAGGAGGCTCGGGGAGAAGAGCCGTAGGGCGCTCTAGAGGCGGAGCCCTAGAAGGCTCTGGAGTCTCTGGGAGCAAAGCCGTAGGAGGCTCGGAAGGCGGAGCCGTAGGAGGCTCGAGAGGTGGAGCCGTAGGATGCACGAGAGGCGGAGCCCTAGAAAGCTCTGGAGTCTCTGGGGGCAGAGCCATAGGAGGCTCGAGAGGCGGAGCCCTAGAAAGCTATGGAGTCTCTGGGAGCAGAGCCGTAAGAGGCTCGGGAGGCAGAGCCGTAGGAGGCTCTGGAGGTGGAGCCGTAGGAGGCTCGGGGAGAAGGGCCGTGGAAGACTCGAGAGGCTCTGGAGGCGGAGCCCTGGAAGGCTCGAGAGGCTTGAGAGGCGGAGCCCTGGAAGGCCCGAGAGGCTTGAGAGGCGGAGCCCTGAAAGGCCCGAGAGGCTTGAGAGGCGGAGCCCTGGGAGGCTCGAGAGGCTTGAGAGGCGGAGTCCTGGGAGGCTCGAGAGGAGGAGCCCTGGAGACGGCCACAAGACGGGGACAGGTCGAGGAGGCCTGGGAGGTGGCCTTTGGACAGGGACAGGTCTAGGTGGTCTGGGAGATGGCCGCAGAGCAGGGGCCGGCCCAGGGGACCTGGGAGGAGGCCATCGGACAGGAACAGGTCCCGGAGGCGGAGCCGTAGGAGGCTCGGGAGGTGGAGCCGTAGGAGGCTCAGGAGGCGGAGCCGTGGGAGGCTCGGGAGGCGGAGCCATAGGAGGCTCAGGAGGCGGAGCGGTAGGAGGCTCAGGAGGCGGAGCTGCAGGAGGCGGAGCCGTAGGAGGCTCGGGAGGTTGAGCTGCAGGAGGCGGAGCCGTAGGAGGCTCGGGAGGCAGAGCCGTGGGAGGCTCGGGAGGCGGAGCTGTAGGAGGCTCGGGAGGTGGAGCCGTAGGAGGCTCGGGAGTCTCTGGGGCGGAGCCATAGGAGGCTCGGGAGGCGGAGCCGAAGGAGGCTCGGGGAGAAGAGCTGTAGGGCGCTCTAGAGGCGGAGCCCTAGAAGGCTCTGGAGTCTCTGGGAGCAGAGCCATAGGAGGCTCGGGAGGCGGAGCCGTAGGAGGCTTGAGAGGTGGAGCCGTAGGATGCTCGAGAGGCGGAGCCCTAGAAAGCTCTGGAGTCTCTGGGGGCAGAGCCGTAGGAGGCTCGGGAGGCGGAGCCGTAGGAGGCTCGAGAGGCGGAGACCTAGAAAGCTCTGGAGTCTCTGGGAGCAGCGCCGTAGGAGGCTCTGGAGGTGGAGCCGTAGGAGGCTCGGGGAGAAGGGCCATGGAAGACTCGAGAGGATCTGGAGGCGGAGCCCTGGAAGGCTCGAGAGGCTTGAGAGGCGGAGTCCTGGGAGGCTCGAGAGGAGGAGCCCTGGAGACGGCCACAAGACGGGGACAGGTCGAGGAGGCCTGGGAGGTGGCCTTTGGACAGGGACAGGTCTAGGTGGTCTGGGAGATGGCCGCAGAGCAGGGGCCGGCCCAGGGGACCTGGGAGGAGGCCATCGGACAGGAACAGGTCCCGAGGCCGGAGCCGTAGGAGGCTCGGGAGGTGGAGCCGTAGGAGGCTCAGGAGGCGGAGCCGTGGGAGGCTCGGGAGGCGGAGCCATAGGAGGCTCAGGAGGCGGAGCGGTAGGAGGCTCAGGAGGCGGAGCTGCAGGAGGCGGAGCCGTAGGAGGCTCGGGAGGCAGAGCCGTGGGAGGCTCGGGAGGCGGAGCTGTAGGAGGCTCGGGAGGTGGAGCCGTAGGAGGCTCGGGAGTCTCTGGGGCGGAGCCATAGGAGGCTCGGGAGGCGGAGCCGAAGGAGGCTCGGGGAGAAGAGCTGTAGGGCGCTCTAGAGGCGGAGCCCTAGAAGGCTCTGGAGTCTCTGGGAGCAGAGCCATAGGAGGCTCGGGAGGCGGAGCCGTAGGAGGCTTGAGAGGTGGAGCCGTAGGATGCTCGAGAGGCGGAGCCCTAGAAAGCTCTGGAGTCTCTGGGGGCAGAGCCGTAGGAGGCTCGGGAGGCGGAGCCGTAGGAGGCTCGAGAGGCGGAGACCTAGAAAGCTCTGGAGTCTCTGGGAGCAGCGCCGTAGGAGGCTCTGGAGGTGGAGCCGTAGGAGGCTCGGGGAGAAGGGCCATGGAAGACTCGAGAGGATCTGGAGGCGGAGCCCTGGAAGGCTCGAGAGGCTTGAGAGGCGGAGCCCTGGAAGGCCCGAGAGGCTTGAGAGGCGGAGCCCTGAAAGGCCCAAGAGGCTTGAGAGGCGGAGCCCTGGGAGGCTCGAGAGGCTTGAGAGGCGGAGTCCTGGGAGGCTCGAGAGAAGAAGCCCTGGAAGGCTTGAGATGCGGAGCCCTGGGAGGCTCGAGAGGAGGAGCCCTGGAAGGCTCGAGAGGCGGGGCCCTTGGAGGCCCGAGAGGAGCCCTGGGAGGCTCGAGAGACTTGAGAGGTGGAGCCCTGGAAGACTCGGGAGGCGGAGATCTGGGAAGCTCGAGAGGAGCCCTGGAAGACTCGGTAGGCGGAGCTCTGGAAAGCTCAGGAGGCGGAGCTCTGGAAAGCTCGGAAGGCAGAGCTCTGGAAAGCTCGGGAGGCGGAGCTCTGGAAAGCTCTGGAGGCGTGGGGCTTGGACGGTCATGGCTTCAGACGCTGGCTCTGGGGCGGTCGAGGCTACAGGCGCTGGCTCAGGGACGGTCGAGGCTACAGGCGCTGGCTCAGGGACGGTCGAGGCTACAGGCGCTGGCTCGGGGACGGGCGAGGCTACAGGCGCTGGCTCGGGGACAGTCGAGGCTACTGGCGCTGGCCCTTGGACGGTCCTGGCTACTGGCGCTGGCTCTTGGACGGTCCTGGCTACTGGCGCTGGCTCTTGGACGGTCGAGGCTACAGGCACTGGCTCGGGACGGTCGAGGCGACAGGCACTGGCTCACAGTGACATGCGCTGGCGCAGGCTCGCTCACAGTGACATGCGTAGGCGCTGGCTCGCTCGCCGTGACATGCGTAGGCGCTGGCTCACTCGCCGTGGAAAGCTTGGGCTCTGGCTCGCTGGCCGTGGCAGGCGTGGGCTCTGGCTCGCTGGCCGTGGCAGGCGTGGGCTCTGGCTCGCTGGCCGTGGCAGGCGTGGGCTCTGGCTCCCTGGCCGTGGCAGGCGTGGGCTCTGGCTCGCTGGCCGTGGCAGGCGTGGGCTCTATGGCTCGCTGGCCGTGGCAGGCGTGGGCTCTGGCTCGCTGGCCGTGGCAGGCGGAGACTGGGGAGCAGAAGCCTTTCCTCTTCTCCTCCTCCGCCGGGCGGACAAAGCTGGTGACGCTTGCTCGTTGGCCGTGGCAGGCACGGAAAGCCCAGAGGCGGAAACCGGGATCGAGAGAGGTGGTTCCCCGGCAGCAAGTTCTCCCAAGACTAGACTCACGTATTCCCTCCACGTGAGGTCTCCGGAGTTCGGCAATTCCCTCAGCTGGTATGTTGGTAGCCCGAGTAAACCGGTGTGGATGGCAACAGTGGAAAAGACGTGGGAGTACTCGCGGATGGTCAGATCCGCCTGGGCCAGTTCCATAAAGAAAGCTGCTAGATCCATATTTGGCGGTCTATCGTTCTGTTACGAATGGAGGCAGACGAGGAGAGTGAATCTAGATGCAAACTTACTTTATTGATTTAGACACTCAACAAAAACAAAGGAAAACCCTCAATGGGGAAATAAACACAAGACTGAGGAAAACGGTAAACAAAGGGCAACGGTGAAACAAGACAAGGTATCCCTAACAATATCAATGCCAGCTTGTGATGGCTTAAAGACGATGGCTTAAGTTACTTTGGATGTAAAAAAAAAAGTTTTCAAAACTAGCAGTAATACTGTTTTGGTGAAAAAAGAGGTATCAGATTCAGTCATCTGATTTGATGTGAGAAAATAGGTCCTGGAGATAAGAAACAATATGCTTTGAGAATGGCCATAGTTGAAATTTCTGATGAAGTTTACTTTCATTTCAAGAGTTTGAACTGACAATCTGAAAACGCCATTGTTCCAAATCTTTACTTCCTTAAAGCTTCAATTTTTATGTCATCTTGAGAGATTGCTTTAGGTTGTACTGATGATTGAAAAGTTCTGACTGAATGATAGGAATTGTGTTCTATATTACCTCTACAACAGCTCAGATTGGCTGGTATGTGACTATTTTACTGTACATGAATTCACACTCTTGTCTCGGGTCGGTCAAGTCCTCTCTTATTCTATTTCTTTTCCCTGTGTTGTTCTCTGGAGATGCTGCTTTTGTGTGAGACTCTGTCTCCTGTGGCTGTGTCTCTGATCTTCTCATCTCCATCCATAATCCCCCCTGGAAACACCCAACCAGCACAATCAAACAGGATGTGTAGTTCTAATATTGAACATCAAGAACACAACCAAAACAAACAACATGCTGAGCTGTTAGTCAAGAGTAAGTCATTATTAAGGAGCTCTTTGATCACAAGGCTCTGCCTGAGTCTTGTTTATCTGAGTTCAAAGAGAGAACAAGGACTGTTATCAGCACTGGCAAACTGTAAGGTGATTCATCAAGGTAACTCTCTATTTTGAACAGACATATTTCAGTGGCTTGTATTAGAATACTCATCATGACAACCCCATCTGTTTGGATAATTATTTTAAATCTAAAGTATAATTTGTTTTTCACTCACTTGCCATTGTGTTAAATAATATTTGTAATGCGTTTTATTTGTTTACCACCTTGCATGAGTAAAATCCTCAAAATGCTTATCAGTTTAAATAAGAACAACACGAAAAAATACTAGGAACACAAAAACATTGCATATGGTTAAGCAATAGGTAATAAACAGCTGAAAGAATACATATATTAAATAATTGGTAATATGACAATCTGATGAAAAGGCAATAACATGTTGAGCCAGCAGCATATCTCCTTGCAGGGTTGAGCCTGGCTAGTACCTGTATGGAAGACCTTCTGGGGAAAACTAAGGTTGCTGCTGGAAGAGGTAATAGTGAGGCCAGAAGGGTGTGCTCATCCTATGATCTGTTTGGGTCCTAATGCCCCAGTATTCTGACAGGGATGCTTTACTGTAAAAAGGCACAATCTTTCGGAGGAGACTTTAAACCAAGGTCCTGACTGTCTGTGGACATCGGAAATCACAAGGCATTTCTTGTAAAAGAGTAGGGGTTTAACCCCAGTGTCCTTGTCAAATTTGCTCATTGGCCTCTTTCCATCATGACTTCCTAATATTCCTCTATCCATCCTATTATCTTTGGGTTCATCTTTGGACCCTATTCAATGTTTAACGTCTCTAAATACATGATTGACATCATATTTATTATTTAATGACTTTTCCTAACTGGGTAAAAATAAAATTAACACGATAATGTGTTTTAAATGTCCTGCACACATTTTGTAGCATCTGTGTTCTTTGGGATCAATTTGACCCCAGGCTGTTTTAGCTGTATAAGAAATATAAATATTTTACATACATTTGTTTTGGTTGTTTTAGATAATATTGAGGTCACTGTAACATGCAGTTATATAATCATTAGAAATCTTCCCGCTGCTTTAGGGCCCAAACCTATCATAACCATACATTTAGTATTGTGAGAACCAATGATAGTTCACACGACATGGGGGAGGGGAAACATAATTCCCACGAGAACTTTGATACTTCCCGTGCTGTGGGTGATGGGAAAACATAATTCTCATGAAGACATTGGTAGTTCACCCAACATAGGGGAGGAGCAAACATATAAAAGCTTTCACAGCAGCCTTCTAAACCATTTCTCTTGGTGCTCTGTGGGCTCTCTCTTTATGCTCTCTCCAAATTGAAAATGAAATCTAAGCAAAGGTTTTCTGTTAATGAGGTTCACAGTTCATTGACAGTGAAAGTGACATAGAGGAGAATGTGTCTGAGACATATTCAGGAGGACCCTGATTATGACGCTTCCTCCTCTGATGAGAATGAGAATGTTGTGTTAACCCTCCTGTTGTCTCTCAACCACCAGCAGACACATTACCTATCCAAAAATGGAAAGTTTTTATGGCCCCTCTCCCCACTTGAATGACAGGGTAGACTTAGCACTGCAACATCATCAAAATGGTTTCAGGCCCCACCAGATACACTGTCAGCCATGTCCAAGACATAAAATCAGCATTTGAGCTCTTCGTAACACCATAAATCGAAAAGGATATACTTGAGATGACAAACTTAGAGGGGAGGCGCGTGTATGGGGACAGTTGGAAAGACTTGGATGTGACCCACTTTCAAGCCTACATTCGGTTGCTCATTTTGGCAGGAGTGTACCATCAAAAGGAGAAGCAACAACAAGCCTTTGGAATGCTGACACTGGAAGGGCAATATTTCCAGCCACCATGTCTCTCAAGACATTGCATGTTTTATCCCGTGTCATACATTTGATGACAGAGAAATAAGGCAGGGCCGACAAGAGCATGACAAACTCACAGCAATACAGGATGTATGGGACAAGTGGGTCCAGCGATTACACTTTCTTTACAATCCAGGCCCCCACGTCACTGTGGGTGAATGTCTGGTTATATTTTGTGGCGCTGTCCCTTCAGACAATACATACCAAGCAAACCGGCCAAATATGGGCAGCATGTGATGCACAGTCCAGCTATGCCTGGAATATGCAGTTGTACACTGGTACCCTGGGGAAGCACCTGTAAAAAAATCAGTAGTATGATGGTGGTATATGACATGGCTGAAGGACTGAATGGGCATAGCATTAAATTTGATATTTTTTTTCACATCGTAGTCCTTGGGTGAGGATTTGCTAAAAAAGAAGCTTACCATATTGGGAACAGTGAGAAAAAACAAGTCGGAGCTTCCCTCTGAGCTTCTTGCAATGAAGAACAGGAAGGTAACATCTTCAGTGTTTGCCTTCACTGGTTGAGCCACTGTCATCTCCTATTGACCCAAGAAAGTAAAAAATGTCCTGCTGATGAGCACCATGCACAACGATGCTGTCCTGAGCACAAGACAGAAAACCACAAATGGCCTTGGACTACACTAAGACAAAGAGGGGTTGATAATCTGGACAAGGTCACAGCCACCTACAGCTGCCGACACGACAACCCGTTGGCCCCTTGTCATTTTCTTCAACATCATTGATGTGAGCGGCTACAATGACTTTGTATCGAAGGATGATTTTCCTGGAGCAGCAGGGTTATGCACTGGTGAAAGCTCATATCGAGAGAAGACAGTGCCTTCCAAGAGCATCAACAGCTGCTGCAACTGTTGTGAAGGACATCCAAATGGAGACACGCACCCCAGTGGTTCAAACTGCAGGCAGGAAAGGTGGCAGATGCCAGGTCTGTCCCAACAGAAATGATTCCAAGACCAACAACACCTGTGTGAAATGCAAGAAATACATCTGCAAGGAGCACACCCACACTCTCTGCACATCATGTGCACAGTAGACAAAAGGCTGGACTGTACATTTTGTTGGGCTGTAGGAAAAATATTATGCTGTTCATATTCTGTCTATGCTGGTCGTATTCTGTCAAACTAATTTTGGTAACATGTAACTTTGTTTTTTTATCATCTCACACATACATATTTGTATACATAGCACTTACAGTAGCATAGAACAATTCCTGACACAATGCTCAAATGTACTTTTCTAGGTGTTTTTTAAATAAATAACTTTTATGTGTTCCTTACTGATGTTCTGATGATGATGGTGTTCTGTTTTCCATAGAAAATCCTTCTAAATGTTTGAAATTGTGTTTGATTTTCCTGGGGATTTGTCCATCCATTTAAGTAATATGAAATATATAGCTGTGTACTCAACGTACAGAGTTGTACCTAATATTGCTACAATTGGGGAAGTATATTTTTAGAAACCAAAAAAAAAGCACTTAAACTTTGTTATCTGTACATAACAAATGTACATATAATATCTGTTTGGTGCACTTAAAAAAATATTTTTTTCTTTATTCAGAACTCCAGGCACAATTGAAATGAACAAACATGATCCTTAGAGAGAACATCACGCATATTTTCTTGTGTAAAAACAGAACTCTCAGGCCTGCAGACCTTTTTGTAAGCTTATTTGCTGTACTCACCACTTTAGGGTCTGTCTTTTTAAAGACAATTTCCTGAGACTCTGGGATTATGTATGTTCTGCTATTTTGTGCCACACACACAAGCAGAGGTCTTTTCGTTCACTAAAAATTTCATCATGCTTCTCTGTTGAAGCATGTCTCATGTGTAGCCAAACAGCTGTTTTCCTCCAGATGTGTGTTTAAACAGATGCAAATCTGCCAGGATGGGTTATTCGGTTGTTTTTTGACATCAGTTTGGTCCAGTTTCTAAGTATTTGTTTTGGACAAGCAGTATGTGCTGTTTTTCTTGGATGCAGTGTGTTCATTGAGAAGAGGGAAAATGAGAACCTACTGTGACCCTGTTTACACCTGATAATAAAGTCCGATCATAAGTCAAAATGCTAAATGCAAGTGATCACCTAAACCACTACTAGAGGTAGTCGAAAACACGTGTCCACATTTGTTCTGATGCGTCCCAGACAACGCCTGTCTCACCTGACCACCTGTGAATTACATCATTCAACATGTATCACATTTATATTTTTTAGCGTTCTTAAAGGGAAAAGTTCACCAAAAAATGACAAATCTGAATGGGGAAAGCTATGTGACCGATGCTAACATTTTCCATAACATGTCCTTTGGTGTTCCAAAGAAAAAGTAAGTTAGATTTTGACACAACATGATGGTGAATTATGACAACATTTTCATATTTGTGTGAACTGCCACTTTATTACCAGATGTGAACAGGGCCTAAAATTCATAATTATTGACAAGGGTACAGAAACTAAATCACACAGATGGCAGTGTCAAAACAAATGGTTCTTTCTAGCAAAGGGTTGAATAACAAGAGAGGCTGCATGTCTTAATGACCAATGACAACCTTGAGAAAGCCTTAGAATGAAGACATATGGCTTTTCCCCCTGAAGACCTGTCTGAACTTCATAGAGACTCGGTTACGAATGAAATCACTACATCTGCATAGCAGACAAGCATCAAACAATCCCATGTCCCTTATCCCTCTTAATAAATTCCTAATCATCAGAGGGACAGAACCTGAAAGTACTCAAACAAAGCCGACAGCTTCATTTAGAGGAATTGAACAGGGTTTTTCGGATGATTGGAAGGGTGATGAGGATAAGAGTCTGTGCTCCAATAGCTCTGACGCAGGTTTTGAAGATGTCTCTGGCCCCGGGCCCAGCCGAGCTGATCATATCTGACAATGTGCTTTTTCCTATCTAACATCCTCCCCGCCTTCCCCAGCCTGCCCTGCGCTGCCTGCTCAGGCAGTCAACTCCACTCAAGTGAATCACCCGCGTTTGTAGCCCTTTTCTGAGCCCTGCTCTCTCTCTTTTCATCTGCCTCTCTCTCTCTCTCTCTCTCTCTCAATCACTTTTAGATGGGTTCCTAAGGGAAATGGTGAAGATGGAATGTCTGTTATCCGTGTAAAGTACAATCAGTCCTCCCAACCACTTCCCTCTTCCTCCAAGCTGATCTGTCCTCCTGACTATTTCGCATTTGCTCTGCCGACATGTGCACTCAGGCGATCCTCTCTCTGGACAACCATGCAATCGTGCGAATAAAGGACAGTAGGGTTACTCCACTTGCCATTATGGATTCTCTGTCTTGGTTTTCTATGAGGCATCCCTCAAGGGTAATGAACTGTATCACTGGGATGATTAATTCAATTTGGGTATGCCCTCACCCTATATTACTGTAATGAATCAGGCAGACGAGGAGGTGCGGATCCAAATGCAGTTAAACTTTATTTTAAAAAACCAACAGAAAGGAAAAACCCTCAATGGGGAAACAAACACAAAACTAGAAAAACACGGGCAGGGGAGACATACCAGGCTGACAACATAACAACATACAACCATACCAAACAACGACTGACAGAGACTGAACAAACAGACAGGGTTTAAATACAAGAATGTGGGACAAAGGGGCCAATGAACAACCAGAACACAAACTAGATGACAAGGTGATTAACAGAAGCAAATGACAAATTAACAAGGGCAGGTGAAAACAATGAACAGTGAACACGAGGGAAAACAAGACTGTGGAGTTACAAGGGTGCTAAAAGTGAAAACTAAGGAACTACAAAAGTGACAAAAATGACAAACAAAGGGCAATGGAAAAACAAGACAGGGTATACATAACAGAGCCCCCTTCAAAGGATCGGCTTCCAGACGATCCTAAAAACCCAAGACAAAAGACAGAAAACCCACAGAGAACAAAATGATGGCACCGGGGGCAGACAGGCAGACCAGGGGGGCACAAGAACAAGGAGGCAGTCCAAGGGGCACAGAGGGCAGGCAGGAAGTCCAAGGGGGCATAAAGGGCAGGCAGGAAGTCCAAGGGGGGCCACGAGGGGAAATGAGACAGTCCACGGGGGCACAAAGGGAGATGAGACAGTCCATGGGGGCACAAGGGGCAATTAGGCAGTCCACGGGGGCACAAAGGGACAGGTTTAGGAGGCCGGGGTGGTATTGACAGGGCAGGGACAGGTTTAGATGGCCCGGGGGCTGGCCATAAGGCAAGGGCCGGTTCAGGGGGCCTGGGAGGAGGCCGTGGGCCAAGGGCCGGTTTGGGGAACCTGGGAGGTGGCCACAGGACAGAGGCCGGTCTTGGTGGCCTAGGAGATGGCCGTGGTCCAAGGACCGGTTCAGGGGGCCTGGGAGGAGGAGTGGCCACTGGGGAGGCTGGCGGAGCCGCGAAGGGCGGAGCCAAAGGGGACTTATGAGGCGGAGCCAAGGGAGGCTCGAGAGGCGAAGCCGAGGGGGGTAATGGCTTGGAAGGCTCAGAAGGCGGAGCTGAGGGAGGCGGCGCTGTGGGAGGCTTTAGGAGCGGGGACCTGGAAGGCTCTGTAGTCTCTGGGGGCAGAGCCGTAGGGGGCTCTGGAGGTGGAGCCGTAGGAGGCTCGGGAGGCAGAGCCATAGAAGGCTCGGGAGGCAGAGCCGTGGGAGGTTCTGGAGGCGGAGCCGTAGGAGGCTTAAGAGGCTCTGGAGGTGGAGCCGTCGGAGGCTCTGGAGGCAGAGCCGAGGGAGGCTCGAGGAGAAGAGCCACAGGAGGCTGAGCTGAAGGAGGCTCGGGAGGCAGAGCCGTGGGAGGCTCGGGAGATTCTGGAGGCGGAGCCCTGGAAGAGCTAGGAGACGGGGCTGAGGAAGGCAGAGCCGATGCTGGCTCAGGAGGCCCAGGAGGCGGAGCCGTGGGAGGCTCTGGAGGTTGAGACGAGGAAGGCTCAGGAGGCGGGGCCGAGGAAGGTGGCGCCGTAAGAGGCTGAAGAGGTGGAGACCTAGAAGTCTCTGGAGGCGGGGCCGAAGGGTGTGGCGCTGTAGGAGGTTTCAGAGGAGGAGCCCTAGAAGGCTCTGGGGTCTCTGGGAACAGAGCCGTAGGAGGCTCGGGGGGGCGGAGCCCTGGAAGGCTTGAGGGGCGGAGCCCTGGAAAGCTCGAGAGGCGGAGCCCTAGGTGGCTCAAGAGGCTTGAGGGGCGGAGCCCTGGAAGGCTCGAGAGGCGGAGCCCTGGGTGGCTCGAGAGACCTGGGAGGTGGAGCCCTGGCAGGCTCGAGAGGCTTGAGGGGCGGAGCCCTGGAAGGCTCGAGAGGCTTGAGGGGTGGAGCCCTGGAAGGATTGAGGGGCAGAGCCCTGGAAGGCTCGAGAGGCTTGAGGGGCGGAGCCCTGGAAGGCTTGAGAGGCTTGAGGGGCGGAGCCATAGGAGGCTCGAGAGACTGGAGAGGCGGAGCCCTGGAAGGCTCGGGAGGCGGAGCTCTGGAAATCTTGGGAGGCGGAGCTCTGGAAAGCTCGGGAGGCGGAGCTCTGGAAAGCTCAGGAAGCTCGGAAGGCGGGGCTCTGGAAAGCCCGGAAGGCGGAGCTCTGGAAAGCTCGGAAGGCGGAGCTCTGGAAAGCTCGGGTAACTCGGAAGGCGAAGCTCTGGAAAGCTTGGGTAACTCGGAAGGCGGAGCTCTGGAAAGCTTGGGAAACTCGGAAGGCGGAGCTCTGGAACGCTCGGGAAACTCGGAAGGCGGAGCTCTGGAAAGCTCGGGAGGAGGAGCCCTAGAAGACTCGAGAGACTTGAGAGACTTGGGAGGCGGAGCCCTGGAAGACTCGGGAGGAGGAGCCCTGGAAGGCTCGAGAGGCGCTGGCTCTAGGACTGGCACGACCACTGGCGCTGGCTCTTGGACGGTCCTGGCTACTGGCACTGGCTCTTGGACGGTCACGGCCACTGCCGCTGGCTCTTAGACAGACATGGCTACTGGCACTGGCTCTTGGACGGTCATGGCTACTGGCACTGGCTCTTGGACGGTCATGGCTACTGGCACTGGCTCTTGGACGATCATGGCTACTGGCACTGGCTCTTGGACGGTCGAGGCTTCAGGCACTGGCTCTTGGACGGTCGAGGCTTCAGGCACTGGCTCTTGGACGGTTACGGCTACTGGCACTGGCTCTTGGACGGTCGAGGCTACAGGCGCTGGCTCAGGGACGGTCGAGGCTACAGGCGCTGGCTCAGGGACATCTGAGGCTACAGGCGCTGGCTCAGGGACATCTGAGGCTACAGGCTCTGGCTCATTGAAGTTTGAGGCTAACGGCACTGGCTCATTGACGTTTGAGGCTATCGCCACTGGCTCACTGACGTCTGAGGCTACAGGTGCTGGCTCGGGGACGGTCGTGGTACGTGCCGGCTTGGGTTTGCTGGGCGCTGAAGGCAGAGCCACGGGGGGTTTAGGGCACGGGGCTGTGGCAGGCGGAGGCTGGTGAGCAGAGACTTTTCCCCTTGTCCTCTTCCTCCGGGCTGATGCGACTGGCGAGGCTGGAAAGCTGTTCCTGGTCATCGTGGCCTCAGGCTCGCAGGCCGTGGCTGACGAGGGCTCGGGCTCAGGCTCGCTGACCGTGGCTGACGAGGGCTCTGGCTCGCAGACCGGGGCAGGCGTGGGCTCTGGCTCGCAGACCGGGGCAGGCGTGAACGGGGAGCCGCACAACAGCAAGGTTAACTCCAGGAAGTCGGCGGCAGCCGCTCCTTCAGCCAGCCACTCAGGTTTTCCCTGAAGAAGACAACCAGGGAGGTGTCCGAGAAGTCCGCAACAGCCGCCAGTTTAAGGAAGTCGAGGACGTGGGCCTCAATAGGACGGTCCTCTTGCCTCAGGCAGAGCAGGTGGTATCTGGCGCGTAGTACTGCTGGATCCATGGTGGGTCAGTCGTTCTGTAATGAATCCGGCAGACGAGGAGGTGCGGATCCAAATGCAGTTAAACTTTATTTAAAAAAACCAACAGAAAGGAAAAACCCTCAATGGAGAAACAAACACAAAACTAGAAAAACACGGGCAGGGGAGACATACCAGGCTGACAACATAACAACATACAACCATACCAAACAACGACTGACAGAGACTGAACAAACAGACAGGGTTTAAATACAAGAATGTGGGACAAAGGGGCCAATGAACAACCATAACACAAACTAGATGTGTTCACAAATTAATTTATAAAAAAAGGAAAACATACTGTAGAGCATGTCAAAGGACAACTTTCAAGGGGAATCTGAATGCAACATCTGGCCCATCCAGGAGAAAAAATACAGACATGTGTCTCCCCTGCAAATGTGCATCCCTTTTGCCCTTCATTGCGGAATGGAAGTTTCAAAGCTTAGTGGAGCTACAGTAAACCACTCTAATGGCAAATAAGCACTGCTGATATTGATTGTGAATCCCTGTCCAACTCAAAGAGTCTATTTATAAAACTTCATGAACATTTTGCGACTTCCTAAATTCATGCCAATAGGAAAGAACAATCACAAACAATATCTCTTGAATATGTCAATTTTGTTTTCTTAGACAGCAATATTGATTTGAGAGCAAATGGAACCTTTTTTCTGAAAGTAATAGTTTACCCCAAAATAAAGATTTTGTCAGAATTGACAAATTATGTTGTTAAAGTGTATGACTTTCTCTCTTATGCAGGACACATTGGAGATGTGATAAAACTCCAGTTGTTAAATCACAATGAGGTTTGGATGAAAAACAGATCAATATTTAAGACCTTTTTTACTATAAATTCTCCTCCCTGCTCCATTTTAAGGACGAATTCCAAACTGCGTTTTTGCACACTTGAAGGGCACTGCAGGAAGGGGACACCTCACGAAGGGGTGTTCCAAATGAAAGTGAGCAGCTCAAGCCCTCCACGAAGGGCCCTTCCTCAAGGCCGTTTGCGAAGGGTACAAGCCATGGTCACTTTGAGGAAGTAATTTGACCATTTATGATCACGTGACTCTGGGTGGTGAGTCCTTGGGATATATTTTAAAGCAAGGTTGTCGATCAGAACATATTACATGTACAAATGCTGGCAAGCGCTATAGCCCTTTTAAAACAGATACTTCTACTACTCTGCTGTTTACATTCGTCCTCATACATAATATAGTAGACTGACATAAGTGGAGATAAACTCTCAGAGGGTCCATTTCTTTTCCCTGTAGGCTAGTCTAAACCCTATGTTTTATTATTATTTATTATTAAGACCTCACGTGCACAAAATAACTTTGCACAGGAAATGTTCATTCATGTATTTTATATACATTTATGTACAGAGATATTATTATTATTATTATTATTAAAATAGCAACAGTAAGCAATTTTAAATAAGACACAAAAGGCAATGTTTGAAAAAAAAAACTATTAGAAAAAGTATATTTATTTGCAACAAATTAACTGCAATAAATAATAGATTCATGCTGTTAGAACAGCTGCGCTGCATCGACATGGTAATGTTTCAGAGGAAGATAAATTGGTGTATATCTTTCATTACTCCCTTCATCAAGGGTGTTCCAAACAGCCATACATGAGACATGAGTGCCCTGCTCCCTCTAGAGTTCTCATTTCAAGGGCTCAGCCTTTCGGAGTCAGTAGGGCATAGGGATGCTCACATCCTTTTGGAATTCGCCCTAACTTTCACAGTCATATTCTTATACTTTTATATTTGGTGACACATTCTTCATGCATACTGCCCCCTACTGGGCATGGAGAATAATTTCTAGCAAAGAAAATACTTAAATATTGATCTGTGTCTTACACACACCTATGATATCACTTCTGAAGAAATTGATAAAAACACTGGAGTCATATGGATTACATTTATAATGCTTTTATGTGCTTTTTTGAGCATCAAAATTATGGCACACATTCACTTGCATTTTATGGACCTATAGAGCTGAACTATTCTTCTAAAAAGAATAAGTCATACACATCTGGGAAGGCATGAGTGAATGAGTAAATTATGAGTTAATTTTCGGGTGAACTTTCCCTTTAAGTTTCCTATAGGCTTTGAAAGAGCTAACTTTGAGTGGTTAAATTGTCCTCTGGTGGCTTTTTTTGTGGTGGAATTTGCAGAGAATTACATTTTTTAACTGAGCGCCTAAACCAGTCTTCGTATTGGGAAGCATGGCGACTCAGGGAGCTAAGGCTCTAGATTTACTCATGCAGCACCACTGAGTGAAAGTGGTGGCTGTAGGGAGTATGGAGGAGTGTATTGTGGTGGTTGGTGATGTACACATTTATTTATTTATTGGTAAATAAACATACATGGTTTATTTACCCAAGTACTACCTCTTTCTACCCCTGCTAAAAAAGCTACCATTTCAAATGCACCCCCTTTTATTAAAGATGAGATGTTGATTAAAGAATTGTTACCCTTTGGCAAACTGATTGCTCCCATGAAAAAGATCACTATAGGGAGTAAGTCAGAGTTGGTGAAACATGTTGTGTCGTTCAGGCGACTCACGTATATGATATTGAACAGAAACAGAACTGATCTTGACTTAAGTCTCAAGTTCAAAGTGGATGATTTTGATATCACACTACAAAAAGCTTCACTACGATGCTGCGCTGCTAAGCGCTACGGGGAACAAATCTAGCTGTGAACCGAGCTGAATAATGCGTGTAACACGTCAATGAACATTGACCGGAATTTATAGCCTCGGCTGATGTAATCATTAGATGCACCTGCGTCCAGGCTATAAATGGATACGTCACCAGGTGTCGTCAGAAACTCTTTTTTCAGAGCGATTCTGTTTCTGTGTGTTTCACAAACCCTGTCAAAACTTTCTTTCCTCTGTTAGGAGTTAGAATCAGTTAGGCAGTGTGCAGTGAACGTTGTTCTCTTTTCTCTTCTGTTTAGAAAATATTATATATATATATATATATATATATATATATATATATATATATATATATATATATATATATATTTCAAAAAAGAAAGAAAAAAAAAGAGAGAATGACTGAAAGCCGCAAACGGTGCGTGTTCCCCTCTTCTCGCTCTATAGCCGAAGACGACACACATCGGTTTTTGCTCTGTTTGTTTGGGTGTAAGAGCACGCTGCTCTCGCGTTGCAACAGGGTGGGTGCGAGCACTGCGATTTGCTTTAACAGGCAGAGTGCGTCGTGCTCGCCTCGCTTGCTTCCGGGAGTCAGCACTCACGAAAAAAAAAAGATAGTTCGTGGGGCTCTTGCATGGATTTGGCTGAGGAGCAAGAGACGGGTTGATCCCTTTCTCTCACTCTCTCCCCAAACCCAGCTGGTCCTTCACATGATCTTGAAGCGCGTTCCGACGCTTCTTCGGATCATGAGGTGGATCGCGATTCTCTTCCCGCCTCCGAGCTTTCCATCCGCGATAAAAAATCTACGGAGGAATTGCTCGATGTTGTTACCCGTGCGGTTGCCAGATTGGACTGGCCACGCGAAAAAGAGACCCCCAAACGCTCCAAATTAGGGGATAGATTTTCTCTTCCAGTCTAAGAAAGGGAATGCCTCATGGGTCCCTTCCCTTCTTTGATAACCTCCATGAAGAGCTTTTTCGCTCATGGAGAACCCCTAAAAAAAAAAAATAAATATATATATATACATATATTTTCTTCCCGTGTTTACATACCCTCAACGTCATTATATTCGACTATCGTGGGTGCTGAGGCACGGGGGTATTCAGTGATGCCGCCGGTCGAAGAGACGCTTGCGGGCTATCTCTCGCCGGGCTTGGCATCGTCACTTAAGAAGCCCTCTCTCCCCTCAAAGCCTTGTAGGACAACCTCCACTTTAGTGGGAAGGGCTTATCAAGCAGCAGGTCAGGCTGGTGCTGCTCTGCACACTATGCTGTTTTACAGGCGTACTAGGCTGACCTCCTGGACGACCTGAGTGTGGGTTCTGCGCTTGACGAGCAAGCCTCAGACCCGCCTTGGTCATGACTGAAGGGAGGCTCAAAAGCAAAGCATGGCGAGTCGTACTCCTCCTCCCAGGGATTGGGGACAGTCTCGCCGCCCTCGCCAGCCCCCGAAGCAAGACCTCAGGACTATAAATTCTAGTAAGAGAAAACCCTGACGGTCTTGTGCCTAGATTAGGGGGTAGCTCCCCTCGGGACGGGGCGCGTGCTTCACTTCACCCCTCCCGGTACCCCCTCGAAGCCGCTCCATTCCTGCCACCTCTTGGTGTTTCGGGTTGCAGAGGCTTCCGTCAAAATTGGGTGTTTTCGCTGTTCCTGCATTTTATTCAGGACGCGAAACACTCGACAACCCCTCAACAGGAAGTGTTAAAATATAATACCCATCTCAGAGATCCTGGCAGCGTGGAAACCTCTGCCGGATATATTCTTTTCTGTGGGTCTTATAAGGGCATCAGGATTTAATTCACTCGCCGCTTTTCCATGTTTCAACGGTGTGTTCTCACTACCGTGAACCAGATTTCTTTTTATGTAAAAACAAAAAAAAACTCAATCTCCTGGTTAAAGGGGCCATGTTATGTGTTCCCCTTCCAGAGAGAGAGTTAGGTTATTACACTAAATACTTCCGGTTTCCCATGGAGGGTGAGGGGTGGCGTCTGGCTTAGATCTTAAAGCTGGCATTACAATCCCAGAGTTTTGATGACCATGGTATAATATATACACTTTGGAGGTATTTTGGGCCCTGGAGAAGTTTTGACATGCCTTGACATTTGTGCTTTTTTCAGTTGATTAAAAACATATTAATGACTAAAGTCTGATAACACTGTATTCAGCACAAACTGGGCTACAATAATATGTGAACAACATGTATGTACAGGTTTGTATTTTTGAGAAAATAATATTTATGCATGGTTTTGAAAAAAATGAATTTATGTCACTGAAAAAGGGCCATATTTTTGTCCACAAACCTTTTGAGAACTGGATCTTGTAGCCTAGAGTTTTTGCTACAAAATGATGTGAAAACCATCCTGATCACTCATTCATACAAAACAATATAGTAATTTAACCTTTGTAAGACAATTTTAGTGTTGAAAGGTAATATGCAAGGAGGCGTGAATGATCATGAATATGTATTGCAATTCACACATGAGAGACAAAGACCTTCCCCTGGGCCTATCCATGAGGGATAGAGAATGAATGTGAGGAGACTTAATGATCCAAATCAAGTTTTAAGTTAAAAGAAGTAATCTGACTATATATTTTCTTTACATAAAGACTTTACTTAATTTTAGACCTACACTACCGTTAAAAGAAGTCTCTTCTGCTCACCAAGACTGGATTTATTTGATCCAAAATACAGAAACAACATTGATATTCTTAACTCTTTTTACAATTTAAAATAACATTTTTCTATTTAAATATATTGTAAAATGCTGAATTTTCAGCATCATTACTGCAGTCTTCAGTGTCACATGATCCTTCAGAAATCATTATAATATGCTGATTTTCTAATATGGGTATATCCATCCATCCATCCATCGTCAACTGCTTATCCTGTGTACAGGGTCGCGGGGGGCTGGAGCTAATATGGGTATATTTAAAGTTAATTTTACTCATTTAGCCCTAACACATATTGGCTTGCACAAGCTTTGTTGATGATAATGAGGCATTATAAACACTAGATTAAATATAATCTAAACATTCATATTATTTTTCTATCACATTACAAATCATATCTATATTATACAGAAAAATTTAAATACCTGCTTTAGCAGAAATAGCATTTAAATGTAACTAAAACTTGCTTATTAGGACATATTTCAAATGTCAATACTCTGAATCCTGGCTGGCAAGTCTGGAAACAGTCCCACTAGTAAAATATGTACATGTTTATATAAAATAGCATGTCAGCTAATGAAAACTAAATGACTTACTCGTCTGAAATTGTATCCTCGGCTGGATCAAGTCTCTCTTCAAAATACAAACGTTTATCAGAGTTCCGCTCTTCTGAGGAAAATGTTAAATGTCTTCCTTAATATCCAGGAGCTTTCTCGCCTGTGTACTGTTGAAAACACACAGTACAATGAATGAATTGTTTACATCAAACCTCTGAACACTGTCGTGGGTGTTTACCATTTGCCTTGATCGTCTCAGCACTTTAGCGTATGAATGGTGCGCTCTGCTGGTGGGTGGGATCACATTATGAGATGGACCGGTAAAAACTGCACATCGCTTTGTTTCAAACAGATTTCATTGCAGGAGAATATTTGTTTTAAATTTGAATTGTTTTATTTAAAAGTAGACATTTTAAGCTTTCTTTAGTCATATGTTTCATGTTTGTGTGATAAGTATTCGCAGAGTTTCAGTTCATTTTAGTGACATGTTTCTGAAATATGCTCGTGAACACAGAGACTGCTGAAAGCTCACCCTTTTTATTTTCTTTATTTTACAAAAGCACAAGATTTTGTTGTTATTGTGAGTGTACACAAATAAAAGTAGACCCTTTATAGTCTCTAATGATGTCTTACACTTATCTATATACCCAAAAATGACAGAGTATTTTAAGTTGTTTCTGCTGTAATTAAGAAAATATCCAGCAGGACGCGCTGGCGCATCCGTCGACCCCAGAGGGTTAAATTATACTTCTCAGGTTTCACCAGAAAGTCTCCCATGTGTTAGTATATTGGTTTAGTGTTGATGTGGAGCTGTTGTAGTGTTTATGGAGGGATGATGAACACTTTGAGTTTAGGTTTCGATACGTCATCAGATTCCAACTGACGCATCCAAAGATGTCGACATTTTGATTTCTTGGGACTGTAGGTAATGGTTACTTAACCTTCACTTAAACCTGTGGAAACATTGACTGAAATATTTTTTTTTAAAATGATGATCTGTTTGCCCTTTTCAGACTCTCCCGTCCAGTCCTCGTGCACAGACATAGGAAAGACCTCTGCTCTCCAGCCTCCGCCTACCACGGCCAACCAGCCCACGCCTGCCACGGTCTGCGAGCCAGAGCCCACGCCTGCCACGGTCTGCGAGCCAGAGCCCACGCCAGCCACGGTCTGCGAGCCAGAGCCCACGTCAGCCACGGTCAGTGAGCCTGAGCCCACGCCAGCCACGGTCAGCGATCCAGCGTTACCAGTCTCGTCTGCCCGGAGGAGGAGGAGAAAAGGAAAGGCCTCTGCTCTCCAGCCTCCGCCTACTATGGCCAAACAGCCAATGCCTGCAGCCTCGAATGTCAGTGAGCCAGTGCCTGTAGCCTCGAACGTCAGTGAGCCAGATCCTGCAGCCTCGAACGTCAGTGAGCCAGCGCCTGTAGCCTCGACCGTCCCAGAGCCAGCGCCTGTAGCCTCGACCATCCCAGAGCCAGCGCCAGTAGCCTCGCTCCGCCTCCTGAGCCTTCCTCGGCTCCGCCTCTAGAGCTACCTACGGCGCCACCTCACTCGGCTCTGCCTACAGAGCCTCCCTCAGCTCCGCCTCCTGAGCCTCCCTCGGCTCTGCCTCCAGAGCCTTCAATGGTTCCACCTCCCACAGCTCCGTCTCCAGAGCCTCCCTCGGCTCCGCCTCCTGAGTCGCCCTCGGCTCCACCTCCTGAGCCTCCCACGGCTCCAACTCTAGAGCCTTCTACGGTTCCACCTCCTGAGCCACCCATGGCTCTGCCACCTGGGTCTTCCATGGCTCCGCCCTCCATGGCTCCGCTACCAGAAACTTCCATGGCTCCGCCTACCTCGGCTCCGCTCTCGGAGTTCCCCATGGCTGTGGTCCTGAGACCGACTCCCAGGCCTCCTGAACCTGTCCCTGTCCTGTGGCCGCCTCCCAGGCCTCCTGAACCTGTCCCTGTCCTGTGGCCGCCTCCCAGGCGTCCTGAACCTGTCCCTGTCCTTTGGCCGCCTCCCAGGCCTCCTGAACCTGTCATTGCCCTGTGGCCAGCTCCCAGGTCACCTGACCCAGTCCCCGTCTTGTGCTCCCCGTGGACTGCCTGTCTGCTCCCTGTGTCCCCTTGGACTGCCTTCTTGCCCTCTGTGCCCCCTTGGACTTCCTGTCTGCCCCCTGTGGCCCCTTGGACTGTCTGTTTGCCCCTTGTGCCCCCTTGGAATGTCTGTCTGCCCCTTGTGCCCCCTTGGACTGTCTGTTTGCCCCTTGTGCTCCCTTGGACTGTCTGTTTGCCCCTTGTGCCCTCTTTGGTCTGCCTGTCCCCCCTCACTCCTTGGATGATTTTTTTATTTTTGGGTATTCTTTGTTTAATTTTTTCTTAGGAGCGTCTGGAAGCCGCTCCTTTGAGGAGGGATTATGTCATGATTCCCTTGTTGTCTGCCCTGTGTTTCACTAGTCTTTTTAAAAAACTCCACTTCCCACAATTCCCGGCCCTCATCACTGCCAGCACCCTGTCATTGTTCGCACCTGATTGTCGTTTGTGATCATCCTGTGTCTGTGTATTTAAACCCTGTTTGTTCCCTGTTCCTTGTCGATTGTTGAATGTTGATGTATGTTGATGCCTGTATGTTTTCCTTGCCCTTTGTGGATGTTTCTCCAGCCTGTGTTCGTCTTGGGTGTCTCCTTGTTTTTGTTTCATTGTTTCCCCTCATGGATGTTTCTTTTGTTCCTGTTTGTTTGCCTTCACCTTTTTTTATTAATAAAGAACCGCATTTAGATCCCCACTCCTCGTCTGCATTCCTAACAAGAACACTATTGTTTGGGTTTAGGTTAAAGTTTTAGGTTAGGGAGTTAATTTTACTCATTAAATCCTCCATCTAACATTCACCTTAAAAACCTAGTCTGATTACTTTACCATTTCTCTTGCTTTTGGCGCACCTTGCTGGACATTTCTTTGGGAAACTGCAGCAGAACGTGTAATATAGCACGTAATTTCATTTTGAAAATATTTTGCCATGGTCATGTACATTTTAATGAGATCAGGCCGAGTCAATAATATAATAATGAACAGCGGAATGTAGCTATTTTCCTGACATGGTAAGTAAATGCTGAGAGAATAAAAATGTTTGGGTGTACTATCCCTTTATGTAGTAGCGTCTAATTTTAATATGTGACCCCATAATTCTATATGTTATACTCCTTCCTCCTTTTCATTTCTGTCTTTCCATCTGAAGCTTAGATGCACTCATGCACACACACACACACACACACACACACACACACACACACACACACACTGAGCCGTAAGAGTGTGTGCTTTGAGTTTTGAGTTCCATGGGCTGTGGTGGAAAGGAAACATTTGATTTTACATTATAAACCGTTTATTCTGCAAGTGCAAAAAGAGATGTTTCACACTTAAGCCCTCAGTATGCCACGCACATAATTTTTTAAAACATTTTTTTTTTGAGGGCTGTAAGCATGCATGTAAATCTGCTTAACAGTTTTTCTACTGTGGCACTGACACCACATCCTGTTGCCTGCTGCCTTTAGGCCGGTGTGGGGATGATGTGGGGAGAATTTCATATCAGCGTTAAAACACATTTATCTAGGAGAGAGAGAGAGTATAAGATGGGTGGTGGCAGGGATTCTGTCAGTAAATAGAAGATGGAAGAGAGCGTTTTAGGAATGGAAGTCCAAAGTGTTTAGTACAGCATTTCAGCTCTGCATGTTAGAAATTTGAAACCAAAAAAATGGCAAATGAGTATTTTTCCCAGTTTCATCTCACTTAATAAAATGTACACTTACAGTACATTTTTATGTTTGGATGGACACCTAAACATACAATACCAACATGTGTCCTTTTATGTACTTCCTGTACAGTATTAGAGATGAACAAATCACAAATCCTCTGTATACTGCCTGGAATGGAGATTCCTTTCCACAGGCGACCAAGTGTAGTACTATGTCACTAATGAGGGAGGGGTTCGTCGGGGTAAAGCTAGTCAAGAGTTGGATAGACTGATCAATCTCATAAGTAGAAATGGTCAGGTTGTCACCAAAGGTCTCTTAAAGTGGTGTAAAAAGGAACAGCAAATGTCATTAGATTGGCAAATACTGTGGCTGGGTGCTTGCACTAATTTGTTTACTATGCTAAACAGTAATTTAGGCCTATTGTTAGCTTTATTAATAATGTTAGAGATATAAGTAGAGTGGGCCGCTTCAAGGCAGTTTTACAATGTCTAACATGTTCCGAGAATGGACATTTAGACCCGACTTCTTAAAAAAGTAATTCAAATTGTCTACCTTTTGCTTTCAGAGCACAAAGCTCTGCATTAAACCATGGAGAGGAGTGGGAAGATGGAACAGACCTTGCCTAATAGGAGCATATTCATCTAAGGCATCAGCAATAAAACAATGGTACTCATCCAGTATGAGATGAGATTGAAGACATCAGAAATAGCAGAGGAAGCAATTGAGGCAGAAAATGAATTGGCATAAACAGCATTGATGTTACGATATGATATGGTTGTGTTATCAATATATTTTGTTGGAGAGAATAATGTAATATCAAAAGGAATAAGCTTATGGTCAGAGATAGGAATAGCCAGACCACAGATGGAAACATTCAGGGATGGAAAGAGTACTGAAAAATAATTCTCAATTTAAAGTGCCATTACTTCTTAAAAAGTTTAGTTTGAGTACAGTAAAAGTACTTGTCCTAAAAACTACTCAATTAAGAGTAAAAGAGTAGCTCATATAAAAGTACTCATGAGTAGGGAGTATTGAGTACTGAGTTGCAAAAGCTATGCCCCTTTATAATAACATCTCAATGCTTAATTTATAAATGTAGCACACATACTGTAATTTACATTCCCTTTCATGGGTGTTTGCTAGAAAGAATAAAAAATATAGGTATTTTATAGGTGTTTGTGACTGCCAACTTTTAAAATGCATCACTTATCTATGATATGGTAAACACTACATGAATCTGATTAAAAAATATATATATATATTTAAAAGGGTGAATTTCAAAAATTACTTTCAATATCATAATTTATGAAACAATTACATTAAAATCAGTTCATGTGTAGGGTCTAAATTTCCCTTAATGCCGACTGAGAGAGTTATTGTTGCACATAAAAGATGTTCAAAACAACGCAAGGAAAGCAAAAAAAAAAAAGAACCAATAAAAAGCAGGGACACTTGGCACAATAGAGGCGGTAGAGCAGTTGTTTGGTACAGGGGCCACATCGGGCTTTAAAGTAATAATTCACACAAAAATGTTAATTCTCTCATTTTTTAGTCACCCTTATACCATCCCGGATGTGTACGACTTTCTTTCATCAGCAGAACACAAATTAAGGTTTTTAGAAGAAAATCTCAGCTCTTTTGGTTCATACAGTGCAAGTGAATGGGTGCCAAAATTTTGAAGTTCCAAAAATCACATAAGTCAGCATAAAAGTAGCCTAATCTATGTTACTCCAGTGGTTAAATCCATGATTTCAGAAGTGATATGATAGGTTGGGTGAGAAACAGATCAATATTTAAGTACATTTCTGCTGGAAATTCTCCTCCATGCTCAGTCAATCTCCAATTTAACTTTCACTTTCTTCTTCTTTTATTTTTGGAAATTCACATTCTTCATGCATATCGCCATCTACTGGGCAGAGAGAAAAATATCTAGCAAAATGGACTTAAATATTGATCTGTTTCTCACCTACACCTATCATATCGCTTCAAAAGTCATGGATTTAATAACTCAATTCAAATGGATTAGGCTACTTTTATGCTGACTTTACGTGCTTTTAAGAGCGTCAACATTTTGGCATCCATTCACTTGTATTGTATGAACCTACAGAGCTGAAATATTCTTCTGGAAATCTTAATTTGTGTTCTAAAGAATGTAAGTCATACACATCTTGGTGTAACCCGCACAAGAAGAGACAGTCACAATGTTGTAGAAAACTGCTTTTTATTATAAAGAGCAGGCAAACGAACAATAGGGCAAATCCAGAAGAAGAGTGGTCAATGGGCACGTGGGGTCGGAGCCGGGGAGTCAGGATATATATAAGGGGCAAATCTACAAATAGAATAGTCGAGGAAAGCGGGAAGTCGTAGCCGGATAATCAGAATAAGAATAGCACGAAAACTAACAAGTAGAATCACAGGGGAACTAGTGGAACACTAGTGTGCTGGCAAAGTGCAGGGGTAAACTATACGATAACCAACACCGGAGAAATGAATGTGCCGTAGTTGTTATAGTGAAACAAACAGAGGTGCAGGTGAAACGAATGACGGGTGATTGGGACTAAAGCAGGTGTGTGCAATGAGAGGCTGAAAGAGGCGAGTGCGGAAGTGTCTAATACTCTGGCGATCGGGAGCGGGCATGAAAGCTCGAGGAAACAGAACGAGTACGGGAACTCGAGCGAATGGGTTGAACTGAAGGAGCGGGGTTCGTTACAGTACTCCCCCCTCTGCTACGGACGGCTCCTGACGGCCACGCTTGTTTGCGAGGAGCGCGACCTCTGGGAAGTGGTGCGGGACGATCGGGATGCAGGCGATGGTAGTCCAGTTTAAGGGCTGGATCTAGGACATCCCTCGATCGTACCCACGACTGCTCCTCAGGTCCGTAGCCCTCCCAATCGACCAGGTACTGCAGCTCGCCTCCTCGACGTCGGGAGTCTAGCAGAGCCCGGACCGTATAGGCGGGTTGACCACCGACATCGAGAGGTGGGGGGGGTGTCAGGGCTGCCGTGGGTGGAAACATGGGGCTGTAGTGCACTGGTTTGAGAAGGGAAACATGGAACACAGGACAGATTTTGTATCGTGGTGGTAAAAGTAATTTGTATGTGACAGGGTTAATTCTTGACATGATCTTAAAAGGGCCGATATATTTGGGACTTAGCTTTTTAGACGGCAGTCGGAGGCGGATGTCACGGGTGGAGAGCCAAACCCTTTGACCAGGGTGGAACAGGGGGCAGGGACGGCGTCGGCGGTCTGCCTTGGATTTCTGGGCCTGCACAGAACGTTGTATCCTGTCGTGGGTGGCTCTCCAGACCTGGGCACTTCTCTGGGCCCAGGCATCTACTGCCGGAACGTCACTGGGGTTAGCTTCCCACGGGAACAGAGGTGGTTGGTAGCCCAGGACGCATTGGAAGGGGGTGAGGTGTGTGGACGCAGCTGACAAGGCTGTTCTGGGCGTATTCGGCCCAGGGGAGATAGGTGTGCCAGCTGCTCTGGTTTTGGGCGCAGTAGGCCCTCAGGTACCTGCCTATCTCTTGGTTGAGATGCTCGGTCTGGCCATTGGTTTGGGGGTGGTATCCCGAGGAGAAGTTGAGTTGGATACCCAGTCTGTCGCTGAAAGCTCGCCAGAAGCGAGATGTAAACTGGGTACCCGGTCAGAGGTGATCTCCTCGGGAATACCGAGTAACGGAAGATGTGGGTGATTGCTAGGTCGGCCAGTTGTGTCGCGTTGGGCAACCTGGGCAGAGGAATCAGGCGGCACATTTTGAAAACCGGTCTATGACCACCAGGATCTCGGTCCGGCCGTCGGAGGGGGGTAGGTCCGTGATGAAGTCCATAGAAATATGGGACCACGGTCGGTCTGGTACTGGTAACGGCTGGAGGAGACCTGCAGGAAGGTGACGAGGCGTCTTGGACTGGGCACAGACCGGACATGAGAGGACGAAGTCATGAATGTCATCCTTGAGTGAGGGCCACCAATATCTCCGAGCGAGCAGCTCTGTAGACCGGGTGATACCCGGGTGGCCAGAACAAAGTGAAGTATGTACCCACTGCATCAGTTGAGGGCGAATGATAGTGGGTACGTATACCTTGTTGGGGGGTGTTTGAGGGGGTGCGGGCTCGTCGCCTTGAGCCTGTAGGATGGCCTCCGTGAGCTCCCACTGAACGGGTGCAACGACGCACGATGTGGGAAGAATGGTTTCAGACTCGGGGGGTTCCGAGCCATGGAAAAATAGGCGAGAAAGTGCGTCTGCCTTGAGGTTCTGGGAGCCTGGACCGAAAAGTCACTGTGAAGTTGAATCGGGTGAAGAACATAGCCCACCGGGCTTGGCGAGGGTTCAGTCTCTTGGCTGTGCGGAGGTACTCTAGGTTCTTGTGGTCGGTAAAAACGACAAAGGGGAACCTAGAGCCCTCCAGCCAATGGCGCCATTCCTCTAGGGCCAGTTTGATGGCCAGCAGCTCTCTATTCCCGACGTCGTAGTTCTGTTCAGGAGAGGACAGTTTGTGAGAGTAAAAGGCACACGGGTATAACTTGGCAGGAGTCCCGTGTGGTTGGGAAAGCACAGCTCCTACTCCTACCTCAGAGGCATCTACCTCTACCACGAACGGGAGAGCGGGGTCTGGTTGTTGTAGGACTGGGGAGGTCGTGAAAGCTTCCTTAAGGGCTTGGAAGGCCTGCTGGGCAGGTGCATTCCAGGTGAGGAAATTCGGGTTGCCCCGTGTGAGGGACGTGAGGGGTGTGGCGATCTTTCGAAGTCTTTAATGAATCGCCGGTAGTAATTGGCAAAACCCAGGAATCGTTGGAGCTCCTTGAGCGTACTGGGTTCGGGCCATGATAGAACTCGCGGCAACTTTGTCGGTCTCCATCTCCATAGTTCCTGCCGACAGGGCGTAACCCAAGAAGGAGACGGAGGGGCGGTGAAAGGCACATTTCTCTGCCTTACTGAACAGGTCATGCTCTCGAGTCTCTGCAACACCTTCGAGGCGTGGGCGGTGTGTTCAGAGAGGGAGGCTGAGTAGATTAATAGGTCGGTCGATGTAGGCGATGAGAAAAAGGTCCAGCATGTCTCGGAAGACGTCGTTCATGAACGACTGGAACACAGAAGGGGCGTTGGCGAGGCCGTACGGCATCACCAAATATTCAGTAGTGCCCCTAGTGGTGATGAACGCAGTCTTCCATTCGATCCCCTTGCGGATACACACCTGGTTGTACACACTCCTGAGGTCGAGTTTGGTGAAGACTCTAGCCTTACTGACCTGTTCGAGGGACGGCTGGATGAGAGGTAGGGGGTAGGCTGAACTTCACGGTGGCCTTATTTAGGGCCCGGTAATCAATACAGGGGCGAAGCCGCCGTCCTTTGCCCACAAAAGAAGCCGGACGCCACCGGGGAGGTGGACGGTCGGATGAAGCCTAGTTTCAGTGCCTCGTCAACGTAGTCCTCCATGGCTTTGGTTTCAGGTAATGTCAAGGGGTAGACTCGGCTCTTAGGGAGTGGGGACCCCGGAAGGAGCTCGATGGCGCAGTCCACACTACGGTGGGGAGGAAGGCTGACCTGGGTTCTCTCAAACACGTCAGTGAAGGAAGAGTAGTCAGGAGGGAGGGAGACAGAGGCTTTCACTTCGGGGCTCTCTACGGAGGTGGAAGACACAGGAAGGGAAATGCACTGTGATAGGCAATGGTTGGTCCAGCGCAACAGCTCCCCCGTTCGCCAGGAAATGTGGGGGTCATGAAGCGCCAGCCAGGGGTGGCCTAAAACCACAGGGTCTCTGGGTGAATGCACAATAAAAAACTGGATTACCTCCGTGTGAAATAAGCCCACTTGGAGGGACAATGGCATGGTCCGGAAGGAAATGAGACCCGATCCGAGGGGTGCCCCATCCAGAGAGTTAACTCGGAGAGGTGGCACGACCGGACAAAGCGGGAGGGATAGCTTCTGGACCAAGCCATCGTCTAAAAAATTTCCTGCTGCCCCGGAATCCACTAGGGCTGAGGTGGAAAAAGAGACATCGTTAAAACTCAACATAACAGGGAGACAGACTTGTTTTTGGGTTACGTTGAGAAACACGGATGTTCTCACCTGGCTTCTGGAGAGGGAACGCCGAGGGCCGGCAGGGCAGGAATCAATCACGGTGGCCCGAGTGCCACAGTACATACAGAGGTTCAGCGTCAACCGTCTAGTCCTCTCTGCCAGGGTGAGCGGAGCGCGACCAAGTTGCATAGGTTCGGCTGGGGGAGAGCGCTCGGGAGTCGCGGGTTTGGACGGGTTGTGGCCAGTAGAAGGCTCGTGGATGACAGAGGGGCTCCGAACAGAACGGTTCCGCAGAAGGTTGTCCACAGTGATGGAGAGCTGGATGTAGTCCTCGAGTGTCAGCGATTCTCTGCGGCACGCCAATTCCATTTGGAGCCGGTCATTCAACCCCTGACGGTACACAGTGAGTAAAGCAAGATCGCCCCACCCGCTGCCCGTGGCAAGGGTGCGAAAATCAAGTGCGTAGGCGGCAGCAGTGCCTGAAGCCTGTTTTAAGAACATGAGACGGCTGCCCACATCTCTACCAGCTGCGGGGTGATTAAAAACCACAGAAATCTGGCGGCAAAACTGGTCATATGACGACAAAATGGGGCTATCGGCAGTCCATAATGCGGTGGCCCATTCCAGTGCTTTACCGGAGAGTAGTGAAATTAAAAAATGCACTCTCTCACGGTCAGTGTGTAAAATGGGGTGATAAGTCATATACACTGAACATTGCATTAAGAATCCCTGACATGCGTCTGACGAGCCGTCGAACCGCTCGGGGGTTTGAAAGCTCGCCGCGCTGGGAAACACAGTGGGAGCGTCAACGGGCACAGGGACAGACACAGGGGGAGCATGCAAAAGCTGATCGGAAATAGTCACAGGGGAACTAGGGGAACACTAGTGTGCTGGCAAAGTGCAGGGGTAAACTATACGATAACCAACACCGGAGAAATGAATGTGCCGTAGTAGTTATAGTGAGACAAACAGAGGTGCAGGTGAAACGAATGACGGGTGATTGGGACTAAAGCAGGTGTGTGCAATGAGAGGCTGAAAGAGGCGAGTGCGGAAGTGTCTAATACTCTGGCGATCGGGAGCGGGCATGAAAGCTCGAGGAAACAGAACGAGTACGGGAACTCGAGTGAATGGGTTGAACTGAAGGAGCGGGGTTCGTTACACTTGGATGGCATGAGGGTGAGTAAATGATAAGAGAATTTCAGATAATTCTTTTAGATAAGAACTATTTCTTTAAATAGCACATGGGGGAGCCACATTGTACTACTTTTGAGATACAATGTTCCACATTGATTTAGTTCTTATATCTTTTAAGTAAAGAAATATTTGTGCTCTCATTCTAATGCATGAAGCAGAATTTTCTGAAGTTTGTGACTGGTAGAATATTCTGGCTGAAGTATTGCTCTACAAAGGTTGATACTTTTCTATCAGGCATTAAAAAAAACATGATAAAGGCTAAGCATAATTATACATTATTTTATCATCTTTACTTTCCTGGTAGTTTATTATACAAATTAACACACTCTTTACATCAGGGGTCGGTATTATAAAAAAACAACAAAAAAAACAATATTAATAAAAATATTATTATTAAATGTATTATATTACATAAATATTTTCAAAGCTACTCAAGTTATTCAGCTAAAAGCAGAGAGTGATTTTCTCATTTCCTTGTTATTGTTGTTTAATTAATAGACTTTATATGACATAGCCTACTAGACAGTGCTCAATTCGGTTAAATGTACACTTGAAGTCCAACATTTGATATGTCCAACAACATACTTTCACTTAAGACCAAACCGACTACATTTAAATTAATGCTTCATCAAGATGGGCATTGGCGGAATTATAAAGTGTATTTGATGGTTTAGGCACGTAACTGCAATAGCGCTCAAACATTAGCGCCTGTCAATCAAACAGCATGCAGCGACAGACATCAGACATCAGGAAATAAAAAATCAATCTTTTATATTTGATCTAGATCAATCATCCAGTGGTGCTCTTGCTACTGTGATCGAGGGAATGAACGCCCCTCTTCTAGATGTAGATCATAGGCTAAGTGTAGAAAATTACTCAAAAATGTATCATCGATATCGAGGACATCTCTCTTTAATTTCAGATAGATATCAAGATTGTTTTATCGCCAAGCCCTATTGATAACATTGCCTTAATTTCTCACATCAACCCAATAATCTCAGTGATAGATAGTTAAATTACAGGCTACGTTATAGACACAGAATCTAGTAAGCAGAAATATGAAATTTACCTCGATATGTTTCTTCAAATTAGAGGCAAGATAAATGCTGATATATGGCTTGAGCAAGTTAAACTCACATGACTCATTCAAGCGGCCTTTTTCACTGAGAAAATCCCTTCCAGGTGCAGTTGTGATATTCAGGTATTGTACTGTGCTTGAGGCAGCCATAACAGGTGGCGCAAAATCTGCAGCTGCTGTTAAAGTTTTCTTTACATGTGATTTGTTTGGATGGGAGTCACGAAACTCTCCACAGCCAATCAAATTGATAGATACAAATAAAATCATTACAGGGAAGTAGCGAACACAGACGGTGGGAAAAAAGTACAGTTACAGCACTTAAAATGTACTCAAATAGAAGTAAAAGTATAAAACAATTTAAACTACTGAAAAAAGTACAATTCTTGGGAAAAAGTAGTTAATTACAGTAACGTGTGTATTTGTAATTCGTTACTTTACACCCCTGGAAACATTATTCAAACCAGATGTGCAGACCAAATCAAGTGAATGAGTGTAAGTGAGAGTTGGGAAATTTATATTATGAAGAAGATCAAAACAGTCTAGGATGGTCTTTAAGAGAGTACTGTTAGAGCAGGCAGTAAATGGAGAAGCAAAAAGACCAGAGACAACACAGCACAAGTTAAAGTTAATAGTTCACTGAGTTCCGAGAAAAATTATATTTGCTGCTTAGGTGGCATATAAATTAAGATCATTTTAAAGGGACGGTTAGAACCAACCTTCAGAACCATGTTCTCAAATGTCTTAGTGTTGTGAAAATCCAGTTGAGTAAGTGGTATTGAGTTTCGATAGATGACCGCAAATCCACCCACTTTGCCATATGGCCACGGTTTGGACAAGTGATGATATGCATGTGATGTAAGCAGGTTAAGGTACATGTAATCATTAGGCGTCTGCCATGTCTCTGTGAGAAATAGCATGTCCAGGTTGGTGTCAGAAGTTAATTCATTAAGATACAGGGCCTTATCCGAGATGGGCCAACAGTTCAGGAGAGCAAAGTCCAGCAATCCCTTTGTAAAGCTTTGGTTTACTCAGTTCTCTGTTAATTGACCAAATTCAACTGCTCCCTTTTGATTCCAATTCCTCATCTTCTGATTGCTTTTATTTGTGAAATTATAATGACAGTAAGCTGGCTAATTTCAATGAATTTTCTCATTTTCTCTCTCCCCATTATACCAAAACTTAGGAGGAAAAAAGGCTAAAGGGCAGATTTCTTTTACGATAAACCAAAACGTATGCGACAAAGTGTTTTATTTTGGCATGACATCATCACGCACAACATTTTTTTATCAATAAAAGGCAATTTGTGGTGAATCACAAGCTCGTTTTGCATGTGAAAATAATGAGCGGAAAATTTGCTGCTTTAAAGTTTGTCAGAACTTTAGATTTTTTAGAAGGGCAGTATAAGTGCACAGTTTATAATGCATCATTTGGGACACAGATTTTGAGTATTAGAATCACACTTTACCAACGAATAATGAGATTGTTTTTCAAGTCTATGTCTATTTTAAATCCCTTGTCCTTTAAGCCTTAATCATTCTGAGCTAAGGCTCACAAATGTATAATAGTTTTACCAACAGCTGGATTTTTAGGGGCCTTCTGTCACAGTATTCTCATTTAATACCACTGTGTCTGGCCCAACTGCACATAGACCCCACCTGTTTCTTAAATCATTTGAACTACAGCAATCAAGCAATACATAAGCTGCCAATTTGAATGCACTTAGGCTGTTAGATTGGCAAAGATCAAAGTCCTCCATGTAAGAACAGCAAATACAGCATCGACCAGAGATCTCCACTCCCTAAAAAAAACCCTACACACCAAGCATAATTAACCAATGTTTCCCCAGGCACTAGCTTAGCTGGCATATCTCGACTGCCAGAGCAGCAATAACAGGCATCAGTACTGCAATCGCTCTAACACAATACACTCTTTTTATTTTCTTCTTGTTTGTTAATATCAGTCGTTCTGTGAGCAGTACTCTCCCTTGACATTATTACCAAACAAATTCTGAAGATTGCTTTATGAGACTGTGAATGCATCTTTCCATAAGGATGTCTAATTATGCACTGCTGGAAAACACAGGTCACTCAAGTAGACTAAAGAAAAAAGAGGTGAGCAACACTAAGATAAACGTTTTACTTAATAATTGCAATTGAAGAGGTCAAGTAACAGTTATTAGAGGCTTTTGATAAAAATTGAAACTAGAGCCATGCCATTTTAATGGTCATTTTCTATGTTTTGCGTGTGATTAGAGCACATGCTGTACTTTAAAGGGCAAAGGTCATACTATTCACCCAAACGCACATACATTACATGACCACACTCTCCCTTAATATTAAAAAGATTCAGCTATTTCAGCTACATCCATTACTTGCAAATCCATAAACTCAAACATAAGGCCATGCAAACTTCTTAAACATTTACGGTAGAATGGGGCGTCCCAAAGGTGTGGAAGAATATAACTGACCTAAAACAAGTCCTAGACCTAAACCCCACTGACCACATTAAGGATGAATTGGAAGCCAAACTGCAAGCCAGGTTCCATCGCCCAACAACAGTGAAGCAACTTAGAGTGACTGCTCCTTTCCATTCTCTTTTGGCAGATGGATTTATCCAAAGTAACTTCCAGTGCATTCAAGATATACATGTATCCGTATGTCTGTTTCCTTCTAGTGCAGTGCTCTACCATTTAAGCAGGAACGCTAACATAATTTTCAGTCTCTTCAACTATGGTAAAAAAGAGAAGTAGCACAACAGGAAATGGCTATGCAGCTCTTACCTGGAGTGGCATTCACACAGGGTTGGTCATATAGTTTGAGTGAAAGACAGACTGGCATTTTAGAAAGGTAGAACAGCTGTAGGCTCCATTTGAGAGGCGGGCAGCTGAAGAGATGTGCAGCAGGGGTGGATGGATGACTAGAGTAATGACAAGTGCTTCAAGCAAATGATGACTAACACACAGCATATGAATATAGAAATTCAAAAGTGCATTGATGTGGCAGTGAACTTAACAGGTGCACTTGAGATTCAAGACTGCTCAACCTTTAACACACAGTAACACATTAAAATAAAATCGCAAATATATATTAAATGTTCGCCCAGGCCGCCATATAAGCTAGAACCGGCACTGATTCTCAATAAGCATTTTCACCCCCCCATTCAACCTTCCCTCGGAACAACTTAAATCACACAATTTGTTGCGAACACGCGAGACGGAGGCTCTTGATTTTCACCGTCTGGACTTAATTCAGTTAAGACAGGTTTAATTGAATTCATAAAGAGAAATAAAATGGTTGGATTTAAAAACAGTTTTGAACCGTTGCCACAGTTGATAACAGGTTAAAAAACGCTAGATGCAATTCCAGTGTTACTGAATTTATTTGCAGTAAATCGTGAAATGTATCTTCACATATATTCAACAGTTAGTCTGTATAAACACAAAACTCTGCAGATTCAGTACAGACATTTGAAAATGTTCAGGCTTGACTAATATTTCCCCTGTTTAGATTGGAAAATTAACTTGGGTTCTGGATGTAATGAAAATGGACATGAGTTCTCTGTAAAAACTCTGTGAATTTAAATGAACAATCCAGAAATTATACTAGCTACACGATAAAGAGGGTTCGGCACTCCTAAGAACATGTATTATTACATTTTACTTAAATTTATATTTTCACATTAATGTGGAAAAATCAGCTTAACAGTTGTAAAAACAGCACAGGAACAGTACATGTTGAGGTAAATCTCTTTAAATTCTGCAAACGTTGAACTCTGAGACATTAATATATGATATGATATGATATCTGCAGCATATTGAGTGATTTAAAATATCTCATGATGTAGTTTTGTATGCCATATCCACGTTTAACAGCCTGCTTTAACTGCTTCAGTCAGCACTGTGCGAGCTAGTGGCGCCATGTAGTGGCTGTGTGCGGGAAACCGAAACCGAAATGACAGCATCAATATGAGATGAACTATCATATTTCAATCCAAATCGTATAGCTTGTCAAAATTATCCCCTCCCAAATTTTGGATATATATTTATAAGTGCTCTCTTTGGGTGGTTTTGTGCTGATCAACAATAGCTAGGTTATGTGATGTCAAGAATTATTATTAACACTTTACAATAAGGTTTTCAAACATTAAAGTATCATGAACTAACAATTAACAATATTTTACAGCTTTTTTTATCTTTATAAAATGTTTCTATTTCTGGGTTTCCATACAAAATATTTCACATTTTTAAGCACATTTAAAAAAATTGACATAAGAAAATACTATTTGTTGGCCGTTTCCATCCATTACGTAATGGGCATTATCATGAGGGGGCCTCCTTATCATGATGGAGCAGCTGAATGACCTCTTTCTTCTTTGGGGACAGTTTTATTTGCAAGATTGCAGCAAGTATCTTATTTTATTAAATGCATCCATGTAACACCGCAGAATAAGTGTAATATTTTATTTTATTTATTTATTTTTTTTTCACCGCAGAATAAGTGTAATATCTGATATAATGTGGGCTGAAATAGCTGTGATGCCCACAAATCGCCAATCTCTGCATACCTGGGAGCACTCGCTCTCAAAACTTTTCTGGTGGATTGTGAGGACCCACTTTATCGACCAGCTGGGTTAAACACTGACGAATGACAAGCATTATGTTCAAAGAGTTGTTGGCCATATTCTTTCGGTGGGCTAGTTAGCCTACATCAAGCTATCGCACACTCATAACTGTCACGAACCCCGCTCCTCTGCTTCTCCCCGCATCGTCTAGCACACACACGCACACTCCCTCGACCTCACTCCCTCGCTCTGCCCCCTCGAGCTTTTCACGCTCTTTTTGCTCGCTCGAGCCCTCACGCCCACTTTGCTCCTACTCGCTCACATGCTCGTAGGCAATCTCCCTTCCTCGAGTTTCTCACGCGTTTCCAATCCCCCAGAACATTATGACCACCTGCACTCGCGTCATCTGCACTCCTGCACATTAGTTTCACCTGCACTCGTCTCATCACCTGTCATGGTTTACACCTGCACTCGCCCCTATATATATCTATGACTTACATTGTGTCTGTCTCTTCTTGTGCGGGTTACAGAATAACCAACCATTACCGAAGACAGTCACAATGCCCCGCACTGAGGATTCGCGCAGCTCACTAGAGCGGAGGTGCACGTCACATTCAGCGCAAGGAGCTACAGTTTGGAGGCAGGACCGAGCGCTCGCGGCCCAGGGGCAGCAGGTATGTTCTTTGTCTGATTTATGCCACCCTGTTTCACCTGTGTCTGCCCCTGAGCCTGTTGATGCTTTCCACGCATCTGCGAGCGCCGTATGTTCTCCATCCCTGGAGAGGTTTTATGGCTCATCGGACGCGAACCAAGGGTTTTCCGTGCAAGGCAGTGGTTATGTAACTCATAACCCCGTCCTTGACATTATGGAGCCAGCGGCCCGACTCTTGGGTTTGCGCCAGGGGGAGCCAACCCTTGGAGGCTTATATTATGGATTTTTGTGCCCTGGCGTACCAGGTGAATTTTGATGAGGTGGCTCTGAAAGACATTTTTCAATTTGGACTGAATGAGCCAGCCTCATCATTCATGCCTGGTGGTCGCTGCTCTCTCAACCTGGCTCAGTTTATTGACCTCGCCCTACTGTACGCTGGTTCCTCGTTTACTGTGGGGGAGGCAGAAACTGAACCAGCATTCCATACCACGGCCCCCGTCTTGAAGCCTACCACGGCCGCCGTCTTGAAGCCTGTCACGGCCCTAGTCCCGAAGCCTGTCGCGGCCCTAGTCCCGAAGCCTGTCGCGGCCCTAGTCCCGAAGCCTGACACGGCCCTAGCCCCGAAGCCTGACATGGCCCTAGCCCCGAAGCCTTAAACGGCCCTAGCCCCGAAGTCTGACACGGCCCTAGCCCCGAAGCCTTACACGGCCCTAGCCCCGAAGCCTTACACGGCCCTAGTCCCGAAGCCTGTCACGGCCCTAGTCCTGAAGCCTGACATGGCCCCAGTCCCGAAACCTGTCACGGCCCCAGTCCCGAAGCCTGTCACGGCCCCAGTCTCGAAGCCTGGCACGGCCAGCGAGTCAACGCCCATGCCTGGCACGGCCAGAGAGTCAGCGCCCATGCCCGCCACGGCCAACGAGCCAGCGCCCATGCCCGCCACGGCCAACGAGCCAGCGCCCATGCCCGCCACGGTTGGCGAGCCAGCGCCTGTAGCCTCGACCATCCCCATGGCCACGTCCCCTGTTGGCTGAGGACGCAAGAGAAGGAAGAGGGCCCCTTCTCCCCAGTCTTGTCTTGTGCTCAAGACCGCAGAGGTTCCCTCAGAGTCTTCCACGGCTCTGCCGGGTTCTGCTCCGCCCCCAGAGTCTTCCACGGCTCTGCCGGGTTCTGCTCCGCCCCCAGAGTCTTCCACGGCTCTGCCGGGTTCTGCTCTGCCCCCAGAGTCTTCCACGGCTCTGCCGGGTTCTGCTCTGCCCCAGAGTCTTCCACGGCTCTGCCGGGTTCTGCTCCGCCCCCAGAGTCTTCCACGGCTCTGCCGGGTTCTGCTCCACCCCCAGAGTCTTCCACGGCTCCTCTCAAGCCGGGCTCCTCTCAAGCCTCCCAGGGCTCTTCCTCTCGAGCCTCCCAGAGCTCTACCTCCCAAGCCCCCCAGGGTTCTGCCTTTTAAGTCTCTCGAGCCTCCCAGAGCGCCGCCTCTCAGGGCTTCTCCTCCCGAGTCTTTCAAGGCTCCTCCTCCCAAGCCTCCCAGGGCTCCTCTTCTCGAGCCTTCCAAGGCTCCTCCTCCCAAGCCTCCCACGGCTCCGCCTCCCGAGCCTCCCGAGCCTCCCACGGCTCCACCTCCCGAGCCCCTCACGGCTCTGCTCCCAAAGACTCCAGAGCTTTCTATGGCTCCGCCTCTCGGGCCTCCCACGGCTTTACCCCCGAGACTACAGAGCCTGCCAGGTCATCGCCTCGGGGACCTCCCACGGCGCCACCTCCATTGGCTCCACCTCCAGAGCCTTTCAGGCCTTCGCCCCTAAAGCCTCCTTCGGCTCCACCTCCAGAGCCTTCCAGAACCCCACCTCCAGAGCCGCCTACAGTGCCACCTCTGACGGCACCGCCTTTCACGGCTCAGCCCGGACTTCCTGACCCTCTCCCTGTCCTGTGGCCTCTTCCCTGGCCTCCGGACCTTATTCCTGTCCGGTGGTCACCTTCCAGACCCCCGGACTCAGTCCCTGTCCTCCAGTCGCCTTCCAGACCCCCTGACCCAGCCTCTGCCCTATGGCTGCCCCCTAGATCTCCTGACCACCCGCCTGTCCACTATGTTCCCCCTGACCTTGCCTTGAAACTGCCCATTGACCCCATGGACTGTCTCATTTCCCTCTGTGCCCCTTGGACTGCCCTCAATTTTGTTTGTGTGTTTTGTGGGTTGTCTGTTCAGGGTTTTTTTGTTTGTTGGGATCGTCCAGCACCACTTCCTTGCAACCGAGCGCGGCCATCAGGAGCCGTCCGTTTTAGAGGGGGGAGTACTGTCACGAACCCCGCTCCTCTGCTTCTCCCCGCATCGTCTAGCACACACACGCACACTCCCTCGACCTCACTCCCTCGCTCCGCCCCCTCAAGCTTTTCACGCTCTTTTTGCTCGCTCGAGCCCTCACGCCCACTTTGCTCCTACTCGCTCACATGCTCGTAGGCAATCTCCCTTCCTCGAGTTTCTCACGCGTTTCCAATCCCCCAGAACATTATGACCACCTGCACTCGCGTCATCTGCACTCCTGCACATTAGTTTCACCTGCAGTCGTCTCATCACCTGTCATGGTTTACACCTGCACTCGCCCCTATATATATCACTACCCTTTCGTCTCATGGTTGTTGGTTATTGTATTTAGTTTCCCGTATCTTTGCCCCCCCGCTAGTCTCATCTAGTTTTGACCTCCTCTCGTTCACCTCTTAGCTTGCCAGCTCCCCTTGTTCCCCTGTCTTTTGCTCCCTCTAGTCCCGTCTCGCTGATTCTGATTACCCCGGCTTTGACCCCCTACGCTCTCGTTGACCACTCTCTCCTGGATTTGCCCTTTTACCCTATCTTGATTCCCCTTCGATTTAACGCTCACCCTGACCATTCTTCACTGGATTTGCCCCTTGACTGTACTTTTGCCTGCCTGCAATAAAACGCAGTTTGACTTACATTGTGACGGTCTCTTCTTGTGCGGGTTACAATAACACATGCACGAAAGGTTAAAACACATCATCATTTTGCGAATAAAACATTTACATCACCTTAATGCACATTTTAACTATTGTGGAAAGTCCACCTCCACCTAGCGCATACAATTTTAATAAAAATTGTATTCGCATATCAAGCGTTTCCTTTCAGGATTTCTTATGCACTTAAAAACAGTTGGATGGAAACACACCTATTGTTAGTTCATGTTAGTTCCTAGTGCATTAACTAATGTTAACATATACAACATTTAATTAAAAAGAAAGTATAATTATATGTTGAAATTAACATTAAAAAAGATTAATAAATGTGGTGGAAGTGGTTTTAATTGTTAGGGATCTTCGCTACCCCCCACTTTGCTCATTAATTTTACTGCTTTTTTGAGAAACAGATAAATATTTACGGTAAGTCCTTTTTTACAATCAATCTCCACTTTCACAGTCATCTTCTTCCTGTTTTTGGGATCTGCATGAATAATGTGAATACCTACTGGGCAGGGAAGAGAATTTATAGTAAAAAGACTTCAATATTGTTCTGGTTCTCACCCATGCCTATCATATCACTTCTGAAGATGGTATGGATTACTTTTATGCTGACTTAATGTAACTGATTTTTGCAGATTCAAAGTTCTGGCCATCATTCACTTGCATTGAAGGATCTGCATAATTGAAAAAAATATTCTAAAAAGCTTTGTGTGTGTGTGTGTGTGTTCAGCAGAAAAAAGAAAGTCATACACATCTGGGATGGTATGAGGGTGGGTAAATGATGAGAGAATTTACATTTTTGGGTGAACTATCCCTTTAAGCTCTAATATTGTGGTAAAAAGGACACAGTGATATCACTGGTTTCAAATCACGGCCTCAGAAGTCTCATAATAAAGCACAAAATAGTCAGTATTTGTTGATCTTCTCAGTCATGGTCACTATGAATTGTCATTGCATGGAAAAGGGTTGAATGAAGATTATTCTCTTTAACAGCAAACAGGTTTGAAATGACAGGTTGGTGAGTAAATAATGGCAAAATTGTTAATTTTTGAGTGCATTATTCCTTTAAAACTTTTTTATGATTATCTGATTATCTGCCTCAGAGCTAACTTCACCTGCTTCATTACCCTAAAACAATCTAAACAGGGGCACTACCTCAGTCAATCAGATCTCCTCCCACTTTGTGAGAAACTGAAGAGGGAAAAATTTTGTAAAGCAATTCTAACGTATTGTCTCTTTTACAGGGTATGTTGTATTCTGATATGCCTTGTTGTTGATAAAGTACCTGTGGAGATTTATGATACAGCCACAATCAAATATGCCAGTGCTTCACCTCATTTGTGTCTATCGCCCACGTCTTGGCTCTCCTCGCAATTTTTTTTTTTCTCTCTTACAAGTCTTTTGATGATTAGATCTCTCTCAAATTTGATTGTGTAGCAGTGTGAGTGAACACTTTTTTTTCACAAACTATTATGAAGCTATCAGCCACCAACTGACTGTTCTCTCTCTCTTTCTCCCTCTATCATACACTGTTCACTCTATACTTTCTATCACACTCTTGGAGTTACACACGCCCAGCTGGCAGCTTCTAAATATGGAGATTTCAGGTTGTTAGCCCCAGGGGAGCTTTGATACATGCTGTGTTTAGTGAGAGGACTTGAAATCAGAAACATAGAGGGTAGTCATATCACATTATCTTCACCCGGTGTAACACGACAGCATCATCCAGGGCACATTTCAACTCTTATAAACACATAAAAACAATGTATACTTTCTTGACCATAACTCCCATTATGTGATGTTAACTGTATAACTCTATCACTTCTATAAGGTTCTTTGATTTTACTTCAAGCTATTTTAATTCAAGTTCTTTTTTTTATGCAAACATGTCAGATCTATTCCACTCTAATGTCTTGTGTTGTCACTGAAGGGGCTCAAGGGCATTATACAATATACAGAGTTTCGGAACATAAATACATTCTCGGGCTAATCCACTAAAAAGTTTTTCAATGCAAAACCTGCATCTTATTCACTAAGCACTTGAAGTCAAAGTTCACCAAAAAATGTAAAATTATGTAATCATTCACTCACCCTCATGATGTTTTTAACCCTTTTGATATTATTTTTTCCGTGAACACAAAATTAGATGTTAATCAGAATGTTAGTCTCTGTCATCATTCACTTTATTTTGTTTTCTGTTTACTTACAATGAAAGTGAAAGGTGAGGCTAATTATCTGCCTAACATCTCCTTTTGTGTTTCACAAAAAGACTGAAAGTGATACAGGTTTGGAATTCCATGATGGTTAGCAATGATAACACAAATTTCAACTATCCCTTTAATCAGGCACTAAGTGCCTCCTTTTATACAAATTAGCTGTACTATAGATTGCACCTGATTCACAAAACACAGTGCTATTTGCCTGGTGCAATTAATGTGTGGAATTACTGTTCACAGATAGCAAGTGTTACATTGAAATTTTTATTAAAGAGATGTTAATGATTGTTAAATATTGATTAAGACTGTAATTCTTATTCATTCTTAGTGAGTTCCTCCGTTGTGATTAAACATTAAACATGTTTAATTAGTTTGTATAATTTATAAAGGCATAATTATTGTGTCAAGCTTGTCATACTGAAAGCCGTTCTGAGCCTGTTCCCTTCAGTAACAGTCCTTCTGTTTAGTTCACAACCTTCAGCTAATGATACTGCCAGGACTGAGCACAGGGTGTACAAAAACCCATTTGGACTGAAGCCAACATATTCTTTAGTTAGAGACAGAATTAATTTTTTTCACAGTTGCCTTATTGCCATAGCAATAATATTGTACTTTCCTTTTCATTAAGTGTTCATTTAGCAAATGTGTTTATCTAGAATGACTTGAAATACACGTATACTTGGGGTTAAGGTCCTTGCTTAAGCAGCCTTTTTATTACCAGCCATGAGGTTTAACCTCTACTCACACCATCCCGTTTTATATTTGAACAATATGCTTTTATTCTTTACTTTTTAAATTTAAAATGTGCAATTGGCTAATTGTTCATGCAGCAGCTAAATACAATGTCACTGGCCATTCCAGACCTGAGAAAGGTATTTTAGTTAAATGTGTGACCTAAATCTTATATTACAATGTTACAACATTGTTAAAACAATTTTATAACTATGTTACAACAGCTAATGTGCACAGCAGCTGCACCAGTCACACATGAGAGATCTCTTTGGACTTTGAGAAGAGAGTAGCCATGCTGGACATTCTAAGATTATTTTACAATATTCATATCTAGTTCATCCATCATCTGTCAGCTCCTCCAAAGTGGACACAAACCAAAAATAATCTGTCAATTAATTGAAAAACCTCATAGGTCCTGTCGGATAGTCAGTCCATTACTTCAGCTCTCTCATTGCTCTCCTTCCACACACATTAGTCTCTGAGCTTTCTGTATTCTGACTGTTTTCTTGTCTTGGATAGACTGTCTGATGGTTTACAGTCACTCTCACATTCTCTTCTGTCAGTCACTGCTCAAGCTAAACTTCCTGGCATGTTGAATTCATAGAAGTGTCAGTCATCTTCTTTTTGGGACTGTGTTTTTCTGTGACATCTATAGCCTTATCAGTCTACATATTTAATTGTGTTGCTGCTGCAACTCCTATCATCGGATATTGCCAAAGTGTGTGAGTTTGTGTGGTGCAACACAGGCCCATGTGTCAGAAACAGCAGATGTCTGACATTTTGTATCTAATGAAACACTAAAATGATTGACTCTGTTTGTATTATATAACAGTATATCAAACCAAGTAGTATTTATAAAAAAAAAAAAAAAAAAGATTGTACAATCACTGGTATGTATGAAGGGCGAGCTTTTGGTATTTCTTTTTTTAATTTAGCGCCCTGATTGCTCAGAGCAGAATATAGCTTCTAAATTCTTCAGTTACCAAAAATACTGAATTGCAAGTCTAATACTCATACTGGAATTGGTCATCCATGGAGAAAGCTTGTATGCACAAAGTCTCAGGATGACTTTTGATCACTATGTGCTTATTGTAACCTTATGAATGATTTAAAGCAGCACACCCCAGCCCCCAGGGCTACCCACGCTCCCCCTGGGCAAGAGAGCAGAATGCTTAAAATCAATATGTCTCTGTCTCTTTCTGTCATATTTAAAGGAGCACAAACACACACTTTCATACAGTAGTACAGTGGGGTCTGTTTATTCCTGGTTCAAATGTGTGAGAAAAAAAAAAACAATAATCTGTTTTCACTGTCTATATAATTTTCTTTAAAAGTATTTGGACACCTAAAACCCACTTAAAAAAAAAAAATTACAGTATGAGTGTTATTGCATTAGATATAAAGATAGATAGCATATTTGTCAACAAAGCATATTTATAAAAGAACAAAAAGAGGTTTGTTTGGTTTTAAATTATAAAATGATGTTCTTTATATAAAGAGTGTTTGAATGCTTAGTTATCAAATGTTACCAGTCAATAGTTGGAAACTGTCAATAGTTCATGTAATAAACTACTCTGCTTAGCCAAGGCACCTGTGTGATCTTGAGGGGAACAGCCTTCATACATCTACTGAAAATGACCATTTGAATAAAGTAACTGCAAAAATGGCTAAGAAAATGAAACACTGTATCTAATGCAATGACATTCAGACATTTTTAAACAAGTTTAAGTGTCAAATTACTTTTTTTGGGTAGAGGTCAACCTGATTTCATGACAATTTTGTCACATTTTTTGCTAAATTATATTGCATGGTTATTATCATGAAGGTTCCAGTGAAATGTCCAATGTGAAGTACAAAAAGCAAGTCATTTGTATTCCCACACATATGAGGTTTTTAATTTTAATGCTCTTTCAAGTTTAAATCAACAAATACTACCTTACTACTCTAAACCTTAAAACGAAACCTAACCGATAATGTCATAAAAAGCAAATGTGAGCTGAAAAGTGCAATTGCTGAAGCAACCACATCATTTTGTGTGCTTTTTGGTGCTTTTATAACATTTTCTGTTTATGTGTTGACCTTTTCTTTCCTGACTCATACCATGATCCATTGCAAGGACAACGCTGTATCAGTTGAGCTACCTAAAAGTGTTCTGATGTCATTCGACATGAGGAACATGGTGAAAAGTGTTTATGAACTGATAATCATTAGTTTTACTCATGAATTGTGTGAAAATTAATAAAAGTCATTGTCGTTGTTGCGCATCTAGTGGTTATTTTTCAGAAAATTGTCCAGACATGTGCAACGAGCCACATATAAATTATTTTGCAAAGTAGTAAAATGTTTCTGTGAAACCAGATTGCTAAAGCTACAGTATATAATGGATCTAATTCATCCACATATAAGGGTGTCTGGTAGTGATCATAATAATTGCATCTCATTTTGGATACTGTGTTGTATATTGGATACAGTGATTTGTGTGGAAGATATAGTACTGTAAACTTTGTTTTTGGTCATTTAAGTAATTTCTTTGTATTTCATCAGACTTTTCCACAGACTTCCTTCAGTGTGTTGACTTGTGTTTGCCGGTTATGACTTGTGCTTTGATATATTCTACATTCAGTGCCCTTTAGCTACAAAACCAATTTTCAAAAGGGATGCAACTCCATAGATAATTGTTTACTAAAGGAGACATTTTGAACATTACAATAAATTAATTTATGATCACTCTGCCTGGACATGTGCTACTAAACATGTGTAATGACGCTCAACTTCCTGTTGTCACTACAGACTGAATTTAAACTGCACGAATGCCTTGGTGGGTAAAATAAATATGTTGCTCTGTAATAGTGTTGACTGCCAGATAGAAAAATGCTGAAAGTCTTTATTAATGTGTGGTTAGGGGCCATTTTGGCCCTGGCCGCATGGTTTGTGCCAAGAGACCAAATGGCTGCCAGTTTCCCAAACAATTGCGGACACCTGTGATGAATGGCTCAATGGTTTCAGTTTCCTGACCCAGCTGCACTTGCATTGTGTCTGCAGAATAAAAGGCCTGTGAGGAGTAGATAGACTCATAGTTTAGTAGCCTCCATGTTGCTTCAGGCCTGGATATAGAGAATAAACATTGATTTGAGGTTTATTAAGTGGGGAAAGCATAATTCATTGTCTTTTGGCGAAGTGTCCTTTAAATTTAGTCAATATAATTTTACCATTCATTCTGCTCCACATTACTCAGACTTAAAGGACATGATAGAAAATTACAAGTGTGTGTCAAACTGTAATTGATCAAGCTAACCATATCCAAATATAAAAAAACTGTATTAGCATCATAAACAAACAAACAAAAAAAACATGTGAAAACCATTTGTTGTCAAGATACACTGTTGTCTGCCCTGTTTTTTGCCTCTGTCATCTGTTCCCCATGGATTACACTTCCCATCATTCCCTGTTCTGATCACCTCCAGCTGTTCCCCATTGTTCCTCACCTTTGTTTATTTTGTCATTAGTCTTTGTGTATATAATGCCCTGATTTCTGTTCAGTCTTTGTCAATTGTTGTATGTGTTTAGATCTACCGTGTATTTGCCCGTGCCCTTCGTGAATGTTTTCTCCTGTTTATGTTATTGTTTCCCATTGTGGATGTTTGATTTTGTACCTTGTTTGTTATTATTATTTTTTTATTAAAATACTATCTGCATCTAGATCCAGCTCTCCAGACTTCCTTCAATCGTTACAGAACAACTGACCGCAAATGGATCTAGCGGCGTACTTCATCCAACTAAGTCAGGCGGAATTAACAATTCGAGAGTTCTCCTATTTCTTCTCCACCGTTGCCGTCCACACCGGTTTTGATGACACAACCTTAAAGACGATGTACCGGATCAGACTACCAACACACCGGTGGAGGAAATTTCTGGAGACCGGAGATTGCAAATGGAAGGTATATGTGAGGATAGTTTTAGAGATAGTCGATGCAGATGACCCACCATTCTCAATCCCGGTTCAGGCTTCCGAGTCTCCCATGGCTCCGTCTTCCACGGCTCTGCCCCCAGAGCCTTCCACAGCTCCTACCCCTTGTCTGCTCCCCCAAAGACTATTCCTCCCGTGGCTCCGCCCACTCCCCCAGAGACTTTTCCTCCAGCGGCTCCGCCTGTTCCTCCAGAGACTCTTCCTCCAGCAGATCCGCCCGCTCCCCCAGAGAGTCCTCCTCCAGTGGTTCTGCCGTCTGACCCAGTCCCTGACCTGTGGCTGCCTCCCTGGCCTCCTGACTCTGTCTCGACCCTACGGCCGCCTTTCAGGCCAACTGATCCTGTCTCGGCCCTGCAGCCACCTCCTAGACCTCCTGACCCTGCAGCCACCTCCTAGACCTCCTGACCCTGTTTTGGCCCAGTGGCTGACAACCAGGCCTCTTGATCCAGTGCCTACTCGGAGGTGGTTTTCTGGGTCTCCTGGTCATCCGCCTGATCTGCTCTTGTCTTCTGGGTCTCCTGGTCGCCCACCTGATCAGCTCTGTTCTCCTGGCTGTCCGCCGGACCTGCTCTTGTCTCCTGGGCCTCCTGGCCATCTGCTTGACCTGCTCCAGTCTCCCTGGTCTCCGGCTCCCTCTGGGCTCTGCCTCCCTGTCTTTGCCCTGTTCCCCTCATCCCCTTGCCTCTGGTGCCCCCTTGAACAGCCAGTTTTCTCTTTTTTCCCCACACCCCATGGAAAATGTTTTGTGTTTTGTCTGTTTTTGTGAGTGTATAGAATCTACTCCTTAGAGGGGAGCTATGTCACGAATATGAGGTGAGACTCATATTGATGTCCATTTGCTACAAAATGCTCACCAAACTTGGGACCAATGCCTGCCAAATATCTTCTGCTAATCCATAGACTCTGAATACTTGGTGAAATAGAGAATTAGCAGTTTCCATAGCCATGGGTAAAACCCTTCAGAGGGACAAGTCTACATGATTTAGAAAATCGGTCGATAATGTCCAGTATAATGGTGTATACGTTGGAGTTTCACATTTCGGTGACGAAATCGATGGACAGGTGGGACCATGGTTTTTGGCGTATTGCCAGTGGTTGGTGTAATACCATGGGCAGTTTCCCTTAGGTCTTAGATTGTGCACTCACATGACAAAACTTCACGATAGTAACATCATGAATTACAGATGGCCACCAGAAGGAATTACGTACTAGAGTGATTGTTCTTTGAATGCCTAATCATTGCATTGATAGATGGTGGTAGGAAAACAGAGGGGGCATTAGCAAGTCCATACAGCATGACCAGATAGATATTCATAGTGCCCCCTGGTGGTGATTAATGCAGTTTTCCACTCATCATCTCCTCTGATTCTGATTAGGTTAGAAGCTCTTCTTAGATCGAGATACAAGCAGAGGCAAGGGCTTCCTTGATGTAAATTTCTATAGCTAGGGTCTCGGTGCATGACAATGGAGAATACTTGCTTCTTGGGAGCTGTATTATACAGAAGTTAAATGGTGCAATCCCATGAATGGTGAGGAGGAAGTTGAGTAGCTTTGACTTTACTAAAAATATCATTGAATTCTGCATACTCTTCGGGAATCATGGTCACTGTTTGGAATTCAGGGCTTTCAGTGCTGGTGGTAAGACAAGTCATGGAGACAGCAACATGGAGATAATGTTCATGACAGAACTTCACCATTGCATGAGCTCTCCCTTGTTCCAGGATATAGAAGGGTTGTGGATGGCCATCCAAGGATGACCCAGGATAAGAGTGTGATTGGGTGAGTTTATGACATATAGTGAAATGTTCTCCACATGAAATAGTCTAAACTTGATGGTTATGGGAACAGTCTGTTGGGTTATACTAGTATCAATGAGAGCGCTAATTGTGATGATATTAATTGTTGAAATTCATTGAATGGTGGGTATACTGAGTTCTTGTATGATCTCTTGATTTATGAGATACACAGCAGTGCCAGAATCCAATAAAGCTGTAAAAATTTTTATATGATCACAGAAGCAGAGTGAAACTGGAGCCGTGGAGCATTACGAAGCAGGTTACCCATCTTGATAGCCATGGTAATGAACTCTGATAGAGTAGAACTCTCACCCTTCCATGTCATTTCCACCTTGAGTTCTTGGTGAACCCACTCGCGGAAAACAGTTTTCATAGTGATATTGTTCCACCCACTTTGAGCCACTAGCGTCCTGATCAGAATTGCGAAGTCTACTGCAGATCGATGGCCCTGGCATACATTAAGCAGTTGAATAGTGATGTCTTCACCACCCGCTGGATACTCGAAGACTTTGTGGATCTGTTGAACAAAGTAGTCAAATGAGATCTGGATTTGAGGATCTTTGTCCCAAACAGCAGCAGCCCAATCGAGTGTTTTAACGGTAAGCAGAGACATCATAAAGGTAAATATCTTGGCTTATTGATAAAATGATTCAGGTTGGTTAAATAGACTTTACACTGTCTTAAAAAACCCTGGAATTTCCAATTTCCAAAGCTTACCGGTTTAATATAGGGAGCTGGCAGTGAGTGAATGTATTGATTCAAACATTCTTTGGTGGCTCGTAGGTTGTTCCACTGGTCTTGATAACCCTTTAAAACCTCACACTGGTGTGCAAATGCAGCCTGGAGACTTCCACTGGATTCATAATTGGTGAGGTATTCTGTAACAAATTGGCCATGGAGAAAGTGTTAAAAGAGACACAAGCAAACAATCCAAAACAGCAGGCAGACAGATGTAGTCATAAAGCAGGATGATAAATCCAATAAACCAAAATAGGCATTCCAACCAGGCAAAGAAAACAAAGGGAAATCCAGAAAAACAGGCAATGGTCATAACATGAATCAAGAAACAATGGCAATGGAAAAATGCTCGGTAAGGCAGGGTAAACTGTCAATACTTCGCAATGAACAATGGAACTGCATGGCTATATATGTGGTAAACAGGAAATGAGCAGTGAAGAAGGTATTTGGGAGAGGACTCCCTCTGGTGGTTTGTAGGATGGTAACACCCTCAGATGTTGCAATGCATTAGGTGTCATGATGAACTAACAATAAACAATATTTTTGTAAAAAAAAAAATATTGAAATAAAGTTAACATACACAACTTTAAATTTAAATTGTATTGATTTTCTTAGTAAATGTTGAAATGAACAAAGTGTTAACAAATACAGCCTTTTAGTAAAATGTTACCTGCTAGTAAATTTTACAGATATTCAGCTGTATGAAGACATATTTGAATCAGACTGTGGAGGTGAGGGCATGGTCGAGTGCCCATCTGGGGAGAAAGAGAGCATTAAGGACATCCACCTGAGATGAATTGTGACTAATTACCATTTCTATGTTCACCGTGAGAGTCAGTGAGATAAAAAGACGGCCAGTTCACAGAGAGAGAGAGAGCGAGAGCGAGAGAGAGAGCGATACCGATACCAGAGTCTCTGTGTCTGTCCTCTGAGAGAGAAAAGGAGCCTTGGGTTGTGTGAAGCTGAAAAGCGGACTGTTTATTTGAGTGATGCTGAAAAGCCTTCTTGTGCTTTGAGTGAAGCTGTACAGCGATTACTGGCTATTTGTGAATAAAACTGACTCACGTGAACTGTAGAAACCGGTTCTGCTTCCTCCTTTATCTGCCCAACGCTAACCTTTGTTACACAGCCAAATTATTTTTTAATTGTTTTTCTCCCAAAACATTATTAGGGCATTGTTTATGCCTTGCAATCATATTTTTTTCAATAGTAAATATACAGTGTCAAAGTTGGGTTTTTTTCACTTTAGTAATTACTATGTTTTTTTGTCTTGTTTTTATTAATGCTGATGAAAGAAAAAAAAAAACTTATCAACAAATATTTTCATGAGTAATTTCATTGACAAGATCACCAAAAATAAAAGAGCTGTTACCATTCAGATGAATGTGAAATGTAACATGAGAATAGAGATACCCCTAGAATGGACAATGTCTATTCCTATTCTAGTTGGCACCCACACAGTGCTGTGTCTTGTCATCCGGCTGTTTTAATTTATCTTGTGTATACTGTATACCTTCATCCAAATTTAACACTCGTGATCACATTACTACAGCAGCTGTAAGAAAAAGTAGAGAAAACAGAGGAGAAACACTCTTTCAAAGGAAGAGTTCATGAAAGAAAAGGGAAACTTTCCTCATCCCCAAATTCCTTCCTCGTATGGGTACTTAACATTTACACAGGGAAATTATGTCAGACATTCTGAAGGTTGTCAGAACTTATGACTAGTAAAATTGCTAGAATCTAGCCGGCCTCACAGTATACAATAAACCACCCAATACTGCTGTTCTGCCCTTTAGAAGGACACTTGAGGATGTAGTTGGACTGTATTTATCTATTTATGCAAATTTCAGGTCATCTTATTATGGCTCATGCATTGCGATTTCTCTATTGTTTGTTAATTTATTTAGCTATCTTGTGCTTGCTCTTCTCCTGTGGTACTTGTGAGTATTTATTAAGAGATTATATATTTGGTCAGTGCCAAACAAGGTATATGCCTACCTAGGCAACATTTTTATGCATTATAGGTGTTGTTTTCAGGTCAATAATTTTAATTCAAGATGGCAGACGGATTTGAGGGAATAATATGAGTGGGAGTACTTTATTCTAAAGTGAAAATTATCAGTACAAAATATTTCCATACAGTAGTGTAGTCTTGCACATATGTGGTATGTCCACCCATCTTTCTAAGGATTTTGCATTTGCTCACCTGAAATGAGTAATGATTTGACCCATGACTTTTCAAACTAATGTAGTGATGCTGCAGCACCTTTGAGTGAATTTTGTATTTTTTAATTAAAATAATTGTACAGAGATTCTCTTTAAGATCATGGAGATGCGGGAGCACAAACGTGAAAACATGGGGATGATTCCTGAACAAACATTTCAACTGAACAACCAATCAGAACATTCATTCTATGCTTTTTTTCTGAGTTTAGCTAAGCAACATACTAATTTTAAACTCTCTATTGGAAGCTCTATTCTGTGTTGGTTCAGATACTGTGCTGAAGATGCATGCCTAATTAAATAGTAGACACTACATTTTGGAACTGAGCATGTCAGTGAATCACATGTAGTATTTACTCTTGAAAGTTAAAGCATTTATATTCCCATTTTTTTTTCATTTGTTCTGTTTTTCATCACATTGAAGACTGGGTCTGAAAAACCTGAATGGAGACACTTAAGAAACATATACCCCACCCCCCCACTTCCATATCAGAATTTAATTTTTTAGTTTTAAGCCAAGTAAGGATGAGATGAAAGATGACATTCTTCATTTAGTCCTGATGTGTTCCTGGATCCATACTTATTAATATTATGCCCTTACCCAAACACCTTATCTAAACTTAACCAAGAAGTAGTGTGTGTAAACATGATAGGAAGCTGTTGTGTGTGACAGAGGCAAGTAATTGTCGTGAATTAGATGGAAACGATGTCCAGTGACATCATTGGCGTGCAGTCACACGATATCATACGAATTAGTCAAATTTAGAAAAGTCGAACGAATCCTGTCGATTTCACCATGAGAGTGTGTTGGTCTGATGGCTGATTCGAAATAATCAAGTATAAAAATATATACGGTTTATTAACATGTAATTTTTTGGAACAATGCTGATTACATGTCACTACCAGGCATTCTCTACATACATGTGTTATTTACATTTGTAAAAATCACTGCATAAGGACTGTTGAAACAGATGTTGTCAGTTGGAACTACTGATTGTTTCTTGCATATATGTCTACATTTGCATTGAATTGTATGGTGCCAATTAAAAAAAGAATTAGCAAATAAATTAACAATCTATTAATTTGAAAATATTTTTTTTTATAAATACCAATTTATAAATGTTTATTAAATTAATGTTTAAAAATGTAATTATATTTAACAATAAAATATGCATTAATAAATTATTTTTAAATAGCGATTTGAAATAGCATTTGACAATTGCTTATCTTCATTAATTTGCCAGATGTTTTTCTTCATCTATTTGCCAGTGGTTTAAAAATGCCATTAGACAGTTGACTCATAGGAGCAACCACGATAACAACAGTACAGCTGCTAACTACTATTAACAACTGCACAGAAATAACGATTTTGTGGAGACACCACCACATTTTTGGGAAAGGCATTTTGATACAAAACAAACAGAGCAAGTCACAGCATTAATGTTATTCCTATGTGTCACTTAAACACTTAAGATCTGTAATTTGTTTATTAAAAGGTGATACAAAGGAAAAAATGCAGCGATTTATGTTTTCAGATATAAGGGAGAACTCATGTAATATTAGAATAGAATCCTTTATTTTGGTCACACATTATACACACAGTTTTTTGCATATATATACAGTGAAATTTATTAGTTTCCACATATCCCAGCTAAGCTGGGGTCAGTGCCCCTGGAGCAGATAGGGTTAAGGGTCTTGCTCAAGGGCCCACCAGTGGCATCTTGGTGGTGCTGGGACTTGAACCCCCAACCTTCTGGTCAGTAACTCAGAGCCTCAACCGCTGAGACACCACTGCAATATCATAGAATCCATACTGAATGAGATTTTTATTTTTCCCACTTTTTAAGGCATTTGATGCAAATTAACTACACCCCCTCACTGTCGGTGGTCAAAACAGCTTTATGTGCTTTAGCGCTACCTGTTGCGCTGATGTGGTAACTGCAGTAGCTCCTGACACATTCAAAAGCTCATACACGGTATGAATTACAGGTGTCTCAGGGGGTTTTAGACTCCCTGGAAGGAACCGGAGACCCTCTGGAAAGCTATTTTGTGATTAACCTGATTGGAGTCTTAGCCAGTGCAGATCTGAAAAGATATACTCCTCTGCACTGTAACTCTGCCTCTGCACACGCAAGTACCGTAACCTCGCTTTTCCAGCCCTTGCAAACCCATCATTCATTAACTTTATTTCTGAATCAATTTTCCATTTGAGAATGTTTTTGGAAGATTAGCTTACTTTGGGTATCATTTTATTTCAGTTATTTTGAAAGCTCTACTCCAGTTGGAAGATGAGATATTATATGTGTGTGTTTAATTGTAATTCATCTCTCTAAACTGGGTCATGTTAGCATTTTCTTACATTTGTTTGTAATGAAACAATGTAATGAAATTTGATAAAATAACTGTGGTCAATGCTCAATCATGCTCGCTTTATTAACTACTTTTGCTCTGCCTAAAGGTGTCATTGAACATAGTGCATCTATTAATTTAGTAAAGAGGTGATTTGATTCTGTGGCTAGGAATGCTAAATTGAGTTTCAAACTAATTGGCTGTTTGTTTTACGGCTTAGCTTCATGGCTGATTGGTTGATTTTTTTTATTGTTGCTACCCTAATGTTTCCAGTAGTATTCACTGCATGTTTGTTTTTCTGTTTATGTGTGTTTTCGTGTCAGTAGTGAACAACTGAGGAGTCTCTAGATAACCGCTCATCAAGCTTGTTCATTTAGGGGGCTTTCACACTTGGTTCGATTGCCTGTTCCGAACCCGAGTTCGATTGCTCCCCCCTCCCCCCTGCCCCCGATGGACTGTGTTCACATTATATATTTGTATTCGAACCGCGGTACGCTTGCGTCATCAAGCTGCAGCTGGAGCGTAATCGTGTTGCTTGATAACCGCGAAATGAAAAGGCGTCAAAATTCAATGAATAGACTTGCTCGGTTCACATTTGTTCTTCTTTTTTTTAACCTTTGGTTTTGTTTTCAACATCAAGATACAGAAACACACTTGCGTCTGTCTGCCGCAAAAATACTGAAAACGTTCAAAAGACAGCGGGCTGTCCGCCGAAGACAATTTTTGCGAAGGCAAGCAGAAATCATCTCTCTGCTTGCAGTGCGTGTGCGTGTGCGTCAATCCCGCTTTTCGTCAAGGTAAGTGTATACACACACACGCACGCACGCACAAAAGTAAACTCTTTCCGCTCATTTTGAAAGTGACGTGTGTGAGACTGACAACCACATTATACGTCATCAATAGCGGTTCACTTCCGCGGTTTGGTTCGATTGCGTTCATATCAGCAGCGAACCGTACTGGAGTTCACATGAACCGTACCCCAGACCACCTTTTTAAGCGGACCCGAGTACGGTTCGCGGGTGCGCACCGAGTTCGGAAGACAGCGTTCACATCATCCAAACGAACCGAACTCTGACGTCATTCGAACCGGGGTGCGCACCAAAAGTGCTAGTGTGAAAGCCCCCTTAGAGTCATTATAAAGTATGTCCCTGTAATTCTTAAATGAATTGAGGATGTAGAGCTGGAGTTTTTTTTAAAAACCAACAGTATTTTGTTATGTTTTCAGAGCCTTGTTAGCCCATGTTTGACAGTTGATAAGGTTATATTCTGTGGAACAAGAGTGTGCATATAAATGGCTAAATTAAAATAAAGAATAGGAGCTAGTCAAGAGCTGGTGTGCTGAATCAGCAAATTCAAACCACAAATAGTTCTGGCCTTTCTGGACTCCAATACTGTACACTCCATCTCTACAGCATAGCTGGCAGTCCATTATAGTTGAAGGTGCATCCTTTATCAAATTCTAAAGTTTGTATCAGTTGTGCTCAAAAGTTTGCATACCCTGACATACCCTTGAATGTTTGGCCTTGTTACAGGCCTTGTTACACACACACAGGTTTAAATGGCAGTTTAAGGTTAATTTCCCACACCTGTGGCTTTTTAAACTGCAATTAGTGTCTGTGTATAAATAGTCAATGCGTTTGTTAGCTCAAATGTGGATGCACTGAGCAGGCTAGATACTGAGCCATGGGTCAGGTAGACCAAGAAAGTTTTCAGCCAAAACTGCCAGAGAATTGTTCAGGATACAAAGAAAACCCCCACTGGTAGCCTCAGGAGAAATACAAGAGCACAATACGATGAAACTTGAACAAAAATGAGCTGCATGGTCGAGTTTCCAGAGAGAAGCCTTTACTTCGCCAATGCCACAAAGAACTCTGGTTACAATATGCCTGACAACACCTTGACATGCCTCAAAGCTTCTGGCACACTATAATTTGGAGTGATGAGACCAAAATAGAACTTTATGGTCACAACCAAGGGGTCAACAAGGCCTATAGTTCTATCGGGAAGACACGCAGGCTTGAGTGAAGTTTAAGATGCCATTTATTTGATAGATGTAAAACAGAAAGTAATGTCTCTCTCTTTGGCGTAGGCCCTGTCCGGCGGTCCGAGGGAGTTGTACCCGGAACCGTCATGTCCTGCCAGAGATAGGAGGCAGGGGCGAGGAGCATACCCCCCTGCGGAACAGGGCTCAACTGTGGTGGTGGGGTGGTGGAGGTTGCAGTATTAGCACACCGAAGCAGCAATGTGATAGATTGTCAGCAGACTTATAAAGCAATGGCTTACATGCGATTGGCTAGGAATTACCCAGCTAATGATGTGATTATGTACAGCTGCTAGTCTTCCCGCCATAACTACGCTGCGCTTCCATTGAAAATAATTCCATCCCCACTGTGAAGCATGGTGGTGGCTCACAGATGTTTTGGGGGTATGTGAGCTGTAAAGGCACAGGGAATCTTGTGAAAATTGATTGCAAGATGAATACAGCATGTTCTCAGAAAATACTGGCAGACAATTTGCATTCTTCTGCATGACAATGACCATAAGCACAAGGCCAAGTTGACCCTCCAGTTGTTACAGCAGATAAAGGTGAAGGTTCTGGAGTGGCCATCACAGTCTCCTGACCTTAATATAATCAAGCCTCTCTTGGGAGATCTCAAACAAGCAGTTCATGCAAGATGACTAAAGACTTTGCATGACCTGGAGACATTTTGCCAAGATGCAATGGGCAGCTATACCACCTGCAAGAATAGACAACTATTACAAAAGACTGCACACTGTCATTGATGCTAAAGGGGGCAATCCACAGCATTAAGAATTAAGGGCAAACATTTGAACAGGGGACATTTCCTTTTTTCCTTGTTGCCATGTTTTGTTTTATGATTGTGCAATTCTGTTATAACCTACAGTTGAATATGAGTCCCATAAGAAATCAAATAAATGTGTTTTGCTTGCTCACTCATGTTTTCTTTAAAAATGGTACATATATTACTAGTTCCCTTTACAAAAAGCTTCACTACGATGTTGCACTGCTAAGCGCTACGGGGAACAGCTCTAGCTGTGAGCCGAGCTGAATAATGTGTGGAACACGTCAATGAACATTGACCAGAATTTATAGCCTCGGCTGATGTAATCATTAGATGCACCTGAGGCCAGGCTATAAATGGATACGTCACCAGGTGTCGATCAGAAACTCTTTTTCAGAGCGATTCTGTTTCTGTGTGTTTCACACACCCTGTCAAAACTTTCTTTCCTCTGTTAGGAGATAGAATCAGTTAGGCAGTGTGCAGTGAACGTTGTTCTATTTTTCTCTTCTGTTTAGAAAATATTATATATATATATTTAAAAAAAAAAAAAGAGAGAATGACCGAAAGCATAAGCGGTGCGTGTTCCCCTCTTCTCGCTCTATAGCTGAAGGCGGCACACATCAGTTTTTGCTGTTTGTTTGGGGGTAAGAGCACGCTGCTCGCTTGCAGCAGGCGGTCGCGAGCACTGCGATTTGCTTTAACAGGCAGAGTGCGTCGTGCTGCGCCTACGCTTGCTTCCGGAGTCAGCACTCCACGAAAAGATGGTTACGTGGGGCTGCGTGCATGGATTTGGCTGAGGAGCAAGAGGCGGGTTGACCCCTTTCTCTCACTCTCTCCCCAAACCCAGCTGGTCCTTCACATGATCTCGAGCGTTCGCGCTTCCGGATCATGAGTGGATCGATTCTCTTCCGCCTCCGAGCTTTCCGTCCGCGATAAAAAATCTACGGAGGAATTGCTCGATGTTGTTACTCGTCGCGGTTGCCAGATTGGACTGGCCACGCGAAAAAGAGACCCCCAAAGCGCTCCAAATTAGGGGATAGATTTTATCTTCCAGTCTAAGAAAGGAGCGCCTCATGGGTCCCTTCCCTTTCTTTGATAACCTCCATGAAGAGCTTTTTAGCTCATGGAGAACCCCTAAAAAAAAAAAATAATAATATATATATATATATATATATATATATATTTTCTTTCTTCCGTGTTCACATACCCTCGGCGTCATTATATTCGACTATACGTGGGTGCTGAGGCACGGGGGTATTCAGTGATGCCGCCCGGTCGAAGAGGCGCTTGCGGGCTATCTCTCGCCGGGCTCGGCATCGTCACTTAAAGCCCTCTCTCCCCTCAAAGCCTTGTAGGACAACCTCCACTTTAGTGGGAAGGGCTTATCAAGCAGCAGGTCAGGCTGGTGCTGCTCTGCACACTATGCTGTTTTTCAGGCGTACCAGGCTGACCTCCTGGGCGACCTGAGTGTGGGTTCTGCAGCTGGCGAGCAAGCCTCAGACCCACCTCGGTCCTGACTGAAGGAGGCTCAAAAGCAAAGCGTGGCGAGTCGTGCTCCTCCTCCCAGGGATTGGGGACAGTCTCGCCGCCCTCGCCAACCCGAAGCAAGACCTCAGGACTATAAATTCTAGTAAGAGAAACCCTGGCGGTCTTGCACCTAGATTAGGGGTAGCTCCCCTCGGGGCCGAGGCGTGCTTCACTTCACCCCTCCGGTACCCCCTCGAAGCCCCTCCATTCCGCCACCTCTTGGTGTTTGGGTTGCAGAGGCTTCCGTCAAAATTGGGTGTTTTAAGCTGTTCCTGCATTTTATTCAGGGCCTTGAAACACCCGACAACCCTCAACAGGAAGTGTTAAAATATAATACCCATCTCAGAGATCCTGGCAGCGTGGAAACTTCTGCGGATATATTCTTTTCTGTGGGTCTTATAAGGGTGTCAGGATTTAATTCTCTCGCCACTTTTCCGTGTTTCAGCGGTGTTCTCACTACCGTAAACGGATTTCTTTTTTGTAAAAAAAAAAAAAAACTCAATCTCCTGGTTAAAGGGGCCATGGTATGTGTTCCCCTTCCAGAGAGAGTTAGGTTATTACACTAAATACTTCCCGTTTCCCATGGAGGGTGAGGGGTGGCGTCTGGCTTAGATCTTAAGCTTGAACTACCCGTGGGTGTTCAAGTCCAAGATGATGCCTGTCAAGGCGGTCAGTGTCTCAAGCCCTACAACTCGTTTGGCTGGTCACCATCGATCTTATGACGCACTTCTATACTTCATTTAGAAGTTCTGCCACAACATGGAAAGTTCCTGAGGTTCACTTCGGGTGAGAAGTCTTCCAGGGTCAGGTTCTTTCACTCAGCCTAGCCCTTTTTACCGCACATTCACAATGCATGATGTAGCGCTGGCTCCTTGCGACTCCGGGGCATCTGCATTCTGAATTACGTGAGGCGACTGGCTGATCCTAGCGCAGTTCAGGAACTGGCAGTTCAGCACAGGGACATCGTCTTAGCTCATCTGTTTCTCTGGGGTTGAGGCTCAGCGCCAAGAAAAGCGTCCTCTCTCCCACTCAGAACACTGTCTACTCGGGGCATCGTATGGAGTTCAATCACAATGCGGGCACAACTGTCTCCGCTAGGATTGAGTCCATTCAGATCACCCTGAGCAAAGTCAGGCTAGGTCAAGGTTGCACTGTTATCAGTATCAGCGATTTCCAGGTCTCAGGGCTGAGCAGCGTCCACGGTGATCCCTCTGGACCTTCTGCTCATGAGACCGTTTTTGTTGTGGCCAAAAGCCAGGGGATTTCTTCCAAGGGCCAAAACCCCTGGGCTAAATAGGGTTATCGCGCCTCAGGCTTCGTTCCCTTTCTATGTGGTTCAGACCCGGTTTTCTGCCTTGGGTCCCACTCTAGGTGCGTCTTGTTGTCGCAGACTGCTAACGACAGGCGCCTCCCTGACCAGGCGGGGTAGCGGCCTTAAGTGAGTAGATCCAGCTTAAGGGGATAGGAGGGTCGATCAGCTCGGTTGTCACAGTCACTGTCTCGGGTTGATGGCTGTATTTCTGGCCCTGAAATACCTCCTCCTGAGGCTGCCATGTCTTGGTGCTAGGTGGACAATACAGCGGTAGCCTCTTACATAAATCTTCAAGGAGACCCACGTTCTTGTCAGCTGTATTTCTGACACGTCGGATTCTCCTTAGGGCCCAGGGTAAGCTCCTGTCACTCAGGTCAGTTATATCCCTGGATGCCCATTATCATGAGGAGCAGATTCACGGTCCAGACAGGAAATACCAGCGGGGAGTTAAGAACTCCACCCTAAGGTAGTAGTTGCCCAGAGTTAAGCCAGCAAGGGTTTTGCCTCTTACTGATAGCACCAGCTGGCCGAACAGGGCTTGGTTCTCGGAGCTAATCTCTTCCCTCGACGACTCGCCTTGGGCGATTCGAACAGGAAGGATCTTCTATCTCAGGCACAGGGCAATATTTCATCCCTGCCCGAGTTGTGGAATCTTTCATGTTTGGCCCCTAAGGGTACCAACTGAGGGACACAGGGCTTTCTTCTGAGGTTATCGAGACCTTTTTAAATGCCAGGCTTTTTCCACTTGGAACAAGTTTGGGTGAGATCTTAGGGCAGAAGAGGACCTCTTCAGCCTCTATGGATAGCGCAATGTCTCCTCTACTTCTCCCTGAAATCACCCAGCCCCTTGGGTCTGGGCGTTAAGACACATACATGACCCAGAATGCGTCTGTATGCATTTCTTTCCCCAGTTTCTCTGCTCCGGGAGTCTTGGCTATGTTCACCAGCAAGGGTCTTGCCTCGTATTAATGGCTGTGCTGGCCGAACAGGATATGTTTCTCGGAGCTAATTCCTCTCCTCGGCGGCTTGCCTTAGGCGATTCGAACAGGGAGGACCTTCTCATCCTTGGCCCGAGTTGTGAAACCTTTCATTCTGGCCCCTAAGGGTACCAAATGAGGTTCACGGGGTTTTCTCTTGGGGTTATCGAGACCATTTCTAGTGCTAGGGCTCCCTCCACTTGGAACTGATCTGGGTAGATTTTACAGGGCAGAAGAGGACCTCTTAGCCTCTGTTGATAGCGCAATGTCTCCTCTACTTCTCCCGAGTGGCCCAGTCCCCCTCCCCTCGGGAGGGGCTGAGCAGTAATAGCATAAATGCGCCTGCATGCGTTTCCTTCTACTAAAGTTCTTATTACAGAACCAGCTAACTGCCAGTTTGCTTCAGTTCTGGATTTTCTGTAGAAAGAACTGTCAGCGGGCACTTGCCTCGCCACTGCCAGGTTCTATGTGGCCACTGCGGTTTGCCACGGCTTGGTGGGCGGGGTGCCCTCAAAGAGGCATCCTCATTATTGCCCGGGCCTACGAGGCGCGCGGTCAAGCTTCGCCAGTATGTTTCAGGGCGCACTCTACCAGAGGGCTCTCCTCCTCTAAAACCTTGGCAAGAGGTCTCCCTCTGCAACAAGTTTATGATGCGGCAGGCTGGTCCTCTCCGCTCACATTCATCAGTTTTTATGACAAGTTTGTGTTGCGATAGGGTTCTCTTCGCACACATTCATCGAACTTTATGGGCTAGATGCTTTGTTACTCCGGACTCTTATGTCCTTGAGTCGACATCTCAGCCCATGCCTAAACAAGTTTGTGATGCGGCAGGTTGTCCTCTCCGCACACATTTATTGGACTTTTTTAGTTTGGATGTTCTGCACTCCGGGCCCTTATGCCCTTGAGTCGACATCTCAGCTCATACCTGAACAAGTTTGTGATGCGGCAGGCTGGTCCTCTCCGCTCACATTCATCAGTTTATATGACAAGTTTGTGGTGCGATAGGGTTCTCTTCGCACACATTCATCGAGCTTTATGGGTTAGATGCTTTGCTACTCCAGGCTCTTATGCCCTTAAGTCGACATCTCAGCTCATGCCTGAACAAGTTTGTGATGCGGCAGGCTTGTCCTCTCCGCTCACATTCATCAGTTTTTATGACAAGTTTGTGTTGCGATAGGGTTCTCTTACGCTGACACATTCATCGCCGAACTTTATGGGTTAGATGCTTTTGCTACTCTGCAAGCTCTTATGCCCTTGAGTGCTTGATCATCTCAGCTCATGCCTGAACAAGTTTGTGATCGCGGCAGGCTGGTCCTCTCCGCACACATTCATCAAAATTGAATGGTTTAGATGTTTATGCTACTCCGGGCTCTTATGCCCTTGAGTCGACATCTGAAGCTCATGTCTGAGACCTCTTGCGTTTTTGTGAGTACACTGCACAACCGTAGGAGTCCGGACAGCCCCAAGTCGTGCGGCGTGGGTATTGCGTTCCCGTAGCGCTTAGCAGTGCAACATCGTAGTGAAGCTTTTTGTAAAGGGAGCGTCTCGGGTTACATGTGTAACCCTTGTTCCCTGAAAAAGCGGAGCGAGATGTTGCGCTGCTGCCGCACTGGGGCGTCCCAGGATTGCTCTTCAAAAAGAAGTATCTGATGACACCTGGTGACGTATCCATTTATAGCCTGGCCTCAGGTGCATCTAATGATTACATCAGCCGAGGCTATAAATTCTGGTCAATGTTCATTGACGTGTTCCACACATTATTCAGCTCGGCTCACAGCTAGAGCTGTTCCCTATAGCGCTTAGCAGCGCAACATCTCGTTCCGCTTTTTTCAGGGAACAAGGGTTACACATGTAACCCGAGACGTTCTCCAAGGATATGCAAACTTTTGAGCATAACTGTATATACAGGGTTGGGGAGTAACGAAACACTAGTAATGGGAATGTTTATATAAAATACAAAATATAAGTGACTGGATTCCACTACAGTTACAATTTAAATCATTAGTATTTAGAATACAGTTACATTCAAAAAGTATTTTTTATTACTAAAGAGATTACTTTGCATTTTTTTTTTTTTGTCATTTAATATTTTGTCCTTTCAGATGGAAAAATGTATACATATTTATGATGCAATCCAAAGTGCATTTGAACAGTGGTGAAACACTTTTTTATGATGTGTTACATTCATACGAGCAGACAGAGAATTAAGTTTGGAGCACAAGAAATAGAAATAAACCTTGTCAGCTTTACGCTAAGCTAAAATGCTATTTCTAGCCATTTTACATGCATACATTACTTGGCACAATCATATTTTTTTATCAAGAAAATTCACATTGGATCATAATTGATTTTTTCTAGCAAGACCTTTGACATTAGGGCAAAAATCATATTCTTGATGATAATTTTTGTATTGTTTTCCTGTAAAAATACCTACAAATCCTTAAATCTTAAGATTTGATATATCTTGTTTTATAAATTTGATATATCTTGTTTTAGAAACAACACTGCATAATATATTTTTCAGAGAATGTATTTTTAACATGTGTATTTTGTTTTACTGTACTGGCAAAGTTTTATAGTCAAAACAAGTGAAAAAATCTACCAGTGCTGAAGAAGTAATCCAAAGTATTTAGAATACGTTACTGACCTTGAGTAATCTAATGAAATACATTACAAATTACATTTTACTGCATGTATTCTGAAATCTGTAGTGGAATACATTTCAAAAGTAACCATCCCAACCCTGTTTGGAATAATGTACAGATTTTGCTCTTATGGAAAGAAATTGGTACTTGTATTCACCACAGTGGCATTCAACTGATCACAATGTATAGTCAGGACATTAATAACATGAAAAATTACTATTACAATTTGAAAAAAATAAATACAATTCAGAACTTCTTAAATTATTTCAAGGAGTTATCATCAAAAATCCTCCATGTGTAGCAATGACAGCTTTGCAGATCCTTGGCATTCTAGCTGTCAGTTTGTCCAGATACTCAGGTGACATTTCACCCCACGCTTCCAGTAGTACTTGCCATAGATGTGATCTTGTCAGACACTTCTCACACACCTTACAGTCTAGCTGATCCCACAAAAGCTCAATGGGGTTAAGATCCATAACACTCTTTTCCAATTATCTGTTGTCCAATGTCTGTGTTTCTAACTTTTCCTTTTGTTTTTTTTGTTTCAAAAGTGGATTTTTCTTTGCAATTCTTCCCATAAGACCTGCACCCCTGAGTCTTCTCTTTACTGTTGCACAGGAAACTGGTGTTGAGTGGGTAAAATTCAATGAAGCTGTTAGCTGAGGACATGTGAGGCATGTATTTCTCAAACTAGAGACTCTGATGTACTTATCCTCATGTTTAGTTGTACACCTGGCCTTTGCTTTCAATCCTCAAAACAATGATTTGACTGATAAGTTTCTAGAGAAAGCTGTTTCTTTTTTTGCCATTCTTAAACTAATATTGACCTTAAGACATGCTAGTCTATTGCTAGTCAAACACAAAACAATGTTAAGCTTCATTTAACAAACCAAATTGCTTCATTTAATGAGCCAAATAGCACTAACTGTGTTTGGTATAATGGCAAGTGATTTTCTAGTTCCAAATTAGCAATAAAGCGTGATTACTCAAGGATAAGATGTTGGAGTGATGGCTGCTGTAAATGGGGCCTGTCTATATGTGATCGAAAATTTTTGGCCACCAGTGTAACTCAAAAAATTTTCTTTTGGCAACACGATGGCTGTTCCAAACATAATGCAACCAGATGATGGTGCCTTAAAAGATACTTTATTTTGACAACAATACAAGGTAATATAGCATGTATCCTTTGTGGAAAAGGCAAGCTCAGAATGCACTGTCATGAAATCTGAACATTGTCATCCATGATGTTGAGGGCAATGTTCATTACAAATAGGAATGCACCAATGTGTCGGCCGTTGATATTTATCAGCCAGTTAATGATCAAATTAAAACCATTTGCTAACCGGTTTAAGCATGAAAATGCAGATATGAAAAACTGATGGTTCATTTATAATTAATTATCATCACACTCTGTAACCCTTTTAATTCAAATGCACAATCCAGAAATAATGATAGCCACAGAATGTAGAAGAGTTGGGACTCCAAAGAACATGTAATATTTAATTTGTATTCTTCTCGGTCTCACATTAATGTGGAAAACCCGTCATTACATAACACTTGTGATAGCGGCACTTAACTTTACATGATGAGGTAAAACCATCCAAACACTTTAAAATAGCAAAATGTGACTCCTGAGACATTGGTATGTTACCCATAAAGGCTGCACGATTGATTGAGTTAAGTTTGAAATTGCAATAAGGCCTTGCGGGGTTGCAAAAGCTTGAAAGGCTGCATTTTAAATTATACTCTGGTGACATTTGCTGGAATAAAAAAATTATAATTACATTAAATAACAAATGGGGTAAGCAGATGACTTCAGTGCTCTATGCATTGGCTGATCTCTATCTACCTTATTTTGCAATGTAGAAGTAAACGGCGGCTGCATTTCTGGCGAATGAGAAAAAGTTCAGCTGGCAATGACCACAGTGTAAATGACTAGAAGTTTATGATACCAGAATTTAGAGATATGTGCTTATAAACTATCACACAACCACAGGATGTACAGCAGAATTATGTGCCAATGTCGGATAATTTTCCAAGTTCAACATTTACAGTAAAAGAGTGAGTAAATCATTCACTTGTTGCTGTGTGTTGTATTGAATAGACAGTAATAAAATCGGCTTATTTCTTTACCGAGATTGTGACGATAAAGTCTTTCTTGTCTCCATGTAAACCTCCATTCATATGTACCTGCATAACCTCTGATGATGCCTTGATTTATTTATTTCCAAAGGCGATGTTTTCTTAAGCTGAATACAATATCTGTGTGTCTGTTTACTATACACCACTAAGAAAGAGTGAATGGTCTCTGACAAGAAAGAAGAGTAAAAGGTTTTTATTTTTTGCCAAGATTAAACAAGATGCAGTTTAATGCACAGAAAGTTGAAGTAGCATTTTACTAGTGGTGTTCTGCTGCTCTCTGGTTGTGTAAAGTTTGTGCAAGCATGTTAGATGGCGAGGAGGACTGTCCTGTCATTGCCTTATTTCATTCAATCTGCCTGTGAAGCATTGTGTGATAAAACAATAGCAAAGTGCTATAAATGGTAAAACTGTATGCACTCAAAACCAATTAATTCATGAAAATTGTAATTCCCCTTCTGTTGCTCTCTCCACGTTGTGTCGGAGAAGCGACACTAGGGGTCTCTCTTGAGCGCCGATATTCACCTCTGATCTTATTGAAAAGGGCCAATGGCAGTTGGCAGTCAGTATTTGCATACCCTGCCCCCGGACATACGGGTATTTAAGCGGGGCAAATACGGGAGTTCATTCAGAAAATTTCTTTGGAGCCGATGGTCTGTCTGCAGTTTGCTGTGAGTTACACGCCACTTAAACATTCCTGTTTTCCTCTGACAATCTGCATGCTGTTGGATCTTGACGGCGCACAACAGCGGCTTTCTCCTTCTCAGTGCACGGCGTGCATTGTTGCCCCTGAGTGCTTCGACAGCGCAGACACGTACACACACACACTGTGTATTAAAAGAGTTTTTACTAAAGAGTAATTTTCTCTAAAAGAGCAAACACAGCGGCGTTGAGCGTCCTTTTAAGGACGCGTCTTTTTCAAGATGCCTTTCCGCCCCTGTGTCGTTCCTGGATGCGGTAGAGTGCTCTCTGCTTCAGACGGCCACAGGCGCTGTCTCGTGTGTTTGGGCGCGATCACACCAAGGCGGCGTTTGTGGATGGTTCATGTTCTCACTGCGAGAACATGACCATGACCACGTTGCGGTCGCGGCTCGCTTTCAACAGAAAGCAAGCCACCCCAGCTGCACCCGCATTGCTCCTACTTCCCACGGGATTAAGGGCGGTCGCGGTTGGCGCTAGAGGCGATTTGGGGGCGGCAGCGGGTGCAGTTTCGCCGGGTAGCCCCCCGCGAACCTCCCGTTCCCCGACACGCTCGCTGGTCTCCGTCCACGCTCGCGGTGATAGCGGCTCGCCTCACAGCCCGGCTGAAGCAGATGAGCTCGCCGCTGCATCGGAGAGTGCGGTGTCTGATGCCGAAGACTCCCCTGGACTGCCGCCTTCGGGCCAGCAGGCCCAGGCACTCGGACAGACGATGGCCACCCTAGTGGTCCAGGAACGCCATCTTTGGCTCAACCTGGTCGAGATGCGTGAGGCTGACAAAAACCGCTTCCTGGACGCACCTGTCTCCCAGATTGGCCTTTTCGGTGACACCGGCGAGGACTTTGCCCAACAGTTCTCCGCGGTGAAGAAGCAGACGGAGGCCATTTCGCACATCATGCCCTGCCGCAGACCTGCCGCTATGGGCCCTGCCCCGTCTGCCCGCCGAGGGCGTCCCCCTGCGAGGAAACCAGCTCCTGATCCGCCTCAACCCGGGCCCAGCTCTCAGCCCCAGCGTCGAGCACTCCGCAGGCAGCGCACGCCCCCTGTCTCACGAACCCCCTCCAGGACCCGGAAGGCTCCCAAGCATTCCTGAGACAGCCGACCCAGAGCCGAAGACGTTAGCTCCGGAGGTGGTAGGACCGCTCCGTCCCCGGTGGAGGGCCGGGAGGAGAATCCTTTGTTTTTCATTTGCCACACCCCTGGCGGGGGCTGTGGTACCCACATTCTCAATAAAAGAGCTATTTCCTTTGCCTCTGGGTCACCTGGCCCGCAAATGCCATTTTCACGGCAATGTGCTTTCAGATCACAACAGTCCGGTACACGGATGCGGCGATCCGCCTTCCGCCTGCCCACGACTGTCCCCGGCCGGCCGGTTCAGGCGAGTCCAGAGGGCGCCAACATCAGACCTCCTCCTCAGTCAAGAACCCGCCCCTGCCGGACGCGCGAGCAAGGTAAGTGCTTTGAGTCTATTCTCAGCACCTCAGCCTCAGGCCGCAACGAAGCCGCCCGGCGCTGCATTACCTGTTCCGCCCGCTCGCGAGGCCCGCCGGGTACGTCCAAAATACTCGTCCCTTTGGTGCCCCTAAGCGCCAGAGCTGGGAAGCGTGGCTTTCGCTTCCCAACGCATCACGCTGGCTGCACGGACCATTCGATCTCGATTACGCAATTCAGTTTGCCCGGCTCCTGCCCCCTTCAGGGGCGTCCGCTTTTCCGCAGTACACGGCGAGCACGCCAGTTCCCTGCACACAGAAATCGCGACCCTCTTAGCCAAGGGTGCGGTAGAGCTGTCCCTAAATCCGAAATGAGGAAGGGTTTCTACAGCCCTTACTTCATTGTACCCAAGAAAGGCGGCGGCTTACGACCAATTCTGGACTTGCGAGTTTTCAATCGGGCCTTGTTAAAACTCCCGTTCAAAATGCTTACGCAGAGAAATATTCTGGCTGGCGTTCAGCATCTAGATTGGTTCGCAGCGGTGGACCTGAAGGACGCGTACTTCCACGTCTCAATTCTGCCACGACACCGACCCTTCCTACGGTTCGCGTTCGACGGCCAGGCGTTTCAGTACAAAGTCCTCCCCTTCGGCCTGTCTCTGTCCCCTCGCATCTTCACGAAAGTCGCAGAGGTGGCCCTTGCCCCGCTACGAGTAGCCGGCATCCGCATTCTCAACTACCTCAACACTCTCGAGAGTTACTATGCACACACAGAGACCAGGTGCTCCGGCACCTCAGCCGCTTGGGGCTTCAGGTCAACTGGGAAAAGAGCAAGCTCACTCCGGTTCAGAGCATCTCTTTTCTTGGGTTGGAGTTAGACTCAGTCTCAATGACAGCACGTCTCACAAGCGAGCGTGCTCAGTCGGTGCTGGACTGCCTCGCTTCCTTCAAGCCAGGCACAGTGGTCCCTCTAAAACTTTTCCAGAGGCTTCTGGGGCATATGGCGTCCTCCGCGGTGGTCGCACCGCTGGGGTTGATGCATATGAGACCACTCCAGCACTGGCTCCAGACTCGAGTCCAGAGACAAGCATGGCACCACGGCACGCATCGGGTAAGGATCACCCCTGCCTGCCTCAAAACACTCTGACCCTGGACAGACCTCTGCTTTTTACGGGCAGGAGTGCCCCTGCAGCAGGTGTCCCGACGCGTCCTGGTCACAACCGACGCCTCCCGGTCCGGGTGGCGTCGGTTGTGGCCCCGCTGCGTTGGCACATCAATTGCCTGGAGTTGCTGACCGTCCTTCTTGCTCTCAGGAAGTTCCTCCCGTTAGTTCGGGACAAACATGTCCTCATGAGATCGGACAGCACCACGGTGGTGGCGTACATAAATCGCTCAAGTCGCTGCGTGCCACTCACATCCCCGCAAGCTCAACGTCGTAGCGGACGCGCTATCACGACAACGCCTGCCCGGCGGGGAGTGGAAGCTTCACCCCCAGTCGGTCCAGCTGATTTGGGAACGGTTTGGCAAGGCCCAGGTAGACCTGTTCACCGCCCAGGAAACCTCCCACTGCCCGCTCTGGTACGCCCTAACAGAGGCTCCCCTCAGGACAGACGCGCTGGCACGCAGCTGGCCCTCGGGGCTGCGCAAGTACGCATTTCCCCCAGTGAGCCTTCTTGCACCGGTGCTGTGCAAGGTCAGGGAGGACGAGGAGCAAGTCACGTTGGTGGCCCCCTACTGGCCCACTCGGACTTGGTTCTCGGAACTCAGGCTCCTCGCGAAAGCTCCTCCCTGGCGAATTCCCCTGAGAAAGGACCTCCTCTCTCAGGGGCGGGGCACGCTCTGGCACCAGCGCCCAGACCTCTGGAACCTCCACGTCTGGTCCCTGGGCCGGGACATGGAAGAGCTAGCCGGCTTACCGGCGACCGTTGTGAATACCATCAACCAAGCCAGAGCCCCCTCTACCAGGCACCTTTACGCCCTAAAGTGGCGCTTGTTCGCAGATTGGTGTTCTTCCGAGGCGAAGACCCGCAGAGATGCGTGATTAGGTCAGTGCTTCTGTTCCTACAGGAGAGGCTGGACAGGAGGATGTCCCTGTCCACCCTCAAGGTGTATGTTGCCGCTATCGCCGCCCACCACGATCCTGTAGACGGCAAGTCTTTGGGTAAGCACGACCTGATCCTCACGTTCCTGAGAGGCGCCGGAGGTTGAATCCCTCCCGGCCAGGCCTAGTTCCCTCCTGGGATCTCTCGGTAGTCTTGGCAGGACTCCAGAGACCTCCCTTCGAGCCGCTCGAATCAGTTGGACTCAGGGCCCTCTCTCTTAAGACAGCCCTGCTGCTCGCGCTCGCCTCCATTAAGAGGGTCGGGGACCTGGAAGCGTTCTCTGTCAGCGACACTTGCCTGGAGTTCGGTCCGGCAGATACGTCTGTGATCCTAAGACTGCGACCGGGCTATGTGCCCAAGGTTCCTACCACACCATTCCGAGATCAGGTAGTGAACCTGCAAGCGCTGCCCCGGGAGGAGGCAAACCCAGCCCTTTCGTTGCTGTGTCCAGTGCGCGCCCTGCGCATTTACCTGGACCGCACACAGAGCACCAGACGCTCTGAGCAGCTCTTTGTCTTTGTCTGCTTTGGGGGACGGCAGAAAGGGAATGCCGTCTCCAAACAGAGGCTCGCCCACTGGGTTGTCGACGCCATCACACTGGCTTATCACACCCAGGTCGTGCCCCTACCCTTGCGGGTCTGAGCTCACTCAACAAGGGGTGTTGCGTCCTCGTGGGCACTGGCCAAGGGCACCTCCCTAGCAGAAATCTGTAGAGCCGCGGGTTGGGCAACACCCAACACCTTCGCAAGGTTTTACAACCTCCGCGTTGAGTCGGTTGCGTCTCGTGTTTTCTCAGGTCCGAGCCCGTAGAACTCGGTAACACGTGAGACCGACCGGCCGGGTGGATCGCTTGCGCTCAGCGCCCTTTCCTGACGTCAAGGTAAAGTAGTGCGCCTTCTTCCCAGGGCGCCCCACTCCGAGTCAGGACCCTGGTCGATTCCTCCCCAGCCCTCCGGGTCCACGGTTCAGCGGAGGAACTCGCCGACCCAAGCCACTGCGGGTACCCTGGTGGCCACCCCGTACTGGTATAGGGGCTCCACAGGTAAAATAAGAAGGCCTCCTGTTCGGACTCCCCCTGTGTGTAATTCCACGGTTCTGTCCCTTACGAGCGGACCCCCGTGTCTCCCTTAGGCAGTTACAGCTGCCCCGGTCGCCGTGCTGTAGGAACTCCCCCCTTTCGAGGCTGGATCTACCACCGCGCCATACTTTCCACAGGAGCCCTAAGACGGCTGTGTGACGTGTCTACCACTTTTCCTCCCCAAGAAAAAGGGCAGGTGTGGTCTCCGCAGGGTCTGGGTAAGACCCCCTTCCCTATATGCGTGTAAGGGCCCCGGCCGTGATTGCTCTATGCGAGAAACATAGAGAGAAAAGAGTTTCCATGTTGGCAAACATCGCCTTGTTCCCCTCCCAGGGTAACTAGAAGGACTCTGATGTTCTTATGGGGCATTGGGGAAATGTACGTGCAGCCAGGTACAGACGATGCGTGGCACTGGATGAAATCCCTGCCCGCCTCTGTATCGGCGGTCCACGTACAAGGTTCAGCGCATGGCAAGATTGGAATGGGTCCCCTAGTGTCGCTTCTCCGACACAACGTGGAGAGATCGACAGAAGGGGAACGTTTGGTTACGTATGTAACCTCCGTTCCCCGAGGGAGGAACGACACGTTGTGTCTTTCCTCCGCCATGTCGCTGAACCGAGCCACTGTTGTGGCCGGACCATTTCCGGCTCCTCAGAAAAATCCTGAATGAACTCCCGTATTTGCCCCGCTTAAATACCCGTATGTCCGGGGGCGGGGTATGCAAATACTGACTGCCAACTCCCATTGGCCCTTTTCAATAAGATCAGAGGTGAATATCGGCGCTCAAAAGAGACCCCTAGTTTCGCTTCTCCGACACAACGTGTCGTTCCCTCCCTCGGGGAACGGAGGTTACATACGTATCCAAACGTTAATGATATATCAACATTTATTGCCAGCCTGTAATATAAAACAGCATAATGTAGTATTTTTGTATAGTTAAAATAGCTGGAACTGGCTTATACCAGAAGTGGTCCACATTCAAGGTTGATATTGGTGGCGCCCTAGTATCGCTGAAAAATAAGGTGGATAAGCTCATGTTCTTACAAACGTAATTTCTAGATATTATCACAAGTTAAGCACTGGATATATATATTTATACATTATAAAAACAATTATTTCTAAACCACTTGTGTTGAAGTTTTAGATTTTGCAATGGTGCTCCAATATGTTCCACAGTCAAATCTGATATTGTGTTATTATTTTGTTAGCTGTTTATTTCAAAAATCTAAATTCTAGCATAAACTTTGTCACACAGGGGTCAGACTCAGACTTCGTCCTGTGTGGTATGTTTGGTATACATAGACAGGTTTGTCCTACACCTGTGAGGGCCAAAGTCTAACCCCTTCAGTAATGTGTGTTTGTGTGATTTGTTGATTTTTATTTGACAAAAGCAAAATCTCTGTATTTTAGTATCTCCCATTCATTTCCTAAGGCAGGTCGAAAATGACCCAGAACATCACGTGTTGCTTTTTTTTTTTTTTTGACTGATGGGTCATGTACCTCATGAAAAGATGAAACAACAATATGAGTGTTCTATATATCCCTGATGCTGATTCGCGAAGGTTCGGAGTGGAAAACCGTGGACTGTGTTTGTGTAGATTTTGCGTTTTTACGCACGGTGTGCAGTTATAGCATGTTACTGCCATACAGTCGACAAAGAACTCTGCTTTTGGACCCGCGATTTGATCCACCCTCCTCGGCTTGAGGCAGTGGCTAAAGGCCCTGGGTGAACAGCAGAGTCAATTTGCATTTGTATGGGGAAAAAATTATCAGAAGCATCTTTATTGTATATAAAAGTTTATTTCCATTAGGGGTGTGCAGGACTAGCCTCATGGCCATTACATCTGACAGTTGGACAGCATTAACTATGGAGTCCTATGTCACAATAATGTGACATTTTTATTGCTGATCGTAAGGTGAACAGTTCTGTCCTGCAAGCCCTTACAATGTATGCAATATTCCACTGCAGACCTTACAGATCATTTGATAACATCTGTACAACAATGGGGCCTGGACGGGAAAGTGGTCGCGTGCGTGCATGACAATGCTAGAAATATGGTAGTTGCAAACAGAGACGTGAACTGGGAATCTGTACATTGTTTTGCACACACGCTTCAGTTGGCCATCAAAGCTGCAAGCATAAATAGGCTCATTGGTACATGTAGTAAACTTGTAGGACATTTCCATGGAGATTACCTCAAATGCACTCAAACAGAAACAAAGACAGTTGGAATTGCCTTCGCACAAGCTTGTGCAATATTACAAAATGTGCTGGAATTCGGCTGCTGATATGCTTGCACGTTTGAATGGACAACGCTAGGCGATCACCGCCGTGCTCGCTGACAGGACCATAACCAAGCTGACGGATGCTAAAACTCTGGAGTTAACCAATTATCACTAGCAAACAATTGAGGAAATGTTACCTGTTCTCCAGTCTCTGAAAATAGCAAGTGAAGCACTAGGTGGTGAAAACTATGTGTCTGTCTCCATGGCGTATCCACTTGTGCAAAGCCTTCTATCCAGGTTCACCTACAGTTTATATAGTTCAAACAAAAGAATAAGTGTATTACTTATTTCTAGTTCATATTGATTACTGATCTCTTTTTAGTTCTAAATTATTGTCGGATTGTTCTTTTCATTTAAATATATAAATTCATAGAAACTAATAAAACGTAAATTCATTGGATGAGGAACTCCAGTCCAGTGTTTTAGCATTTATTTAAATGATTAATTTCAAATTAAATTATATAAATTGGCAATGCTGAATAAGGCTACAATACAGTTGGTCTGAATTCTTATTCAGATATATTATTTAATCTGTATCTACAGATACATTCAGTTGAGCAGTGGAGAATCACAGAGAGTGACTGAATTCAAAAGCACAGTTGCAGCATCACTCAACCAAAGAATATGCACCACTAACTTGCAGAACGCAGGGAAAACACCTCTTCTCATGTCCGCCCTAGACCTTCGGCACAAACACCGGTTCCTTGATGAAAAGATGAACAATATCAGAGCCTTTCCCTTGCTATGAGTGATGCGGATGCAGCCAAAACTGCTATTAATGATGGAGAGGATGACGCAGAGCCCAATTAAAACATTTTTTGTGGAGAATTGTTTTTAATGGAGCCATACATTCCACCAGATGAAGATCCTATTCATTGGTGGACATTAAACATAAAGCACCTCAAGAAACTTAGTTGTTTAGCACTACGTTATCTGTGTGTTGGCGGAGCATGTTTTCTCTGCTGCCGGCCTGATTGTTAACAGACTAATGAGCCAACTTTCACCAGAGCATGTGGATATGATTGTATTTCTGAACAAGAACATGTGAAACATTAACACGATAAGCATATGCCGACTTGAGTGTATATGTTTGTTTTGTAGGCCTACAATAATTGGGGCAGTCTGCTTTATTAGCTATTTATTTTGTTTTAATTCGCACTGGGCGAGCTTAAATGCTTTTGTTCTGTACATTTTTTGTTTACACGCATTGTTTAATGTTTCAAACAAAAAACTAAATAACACAATATATAAATGTAAGCTTGTTGTCGATATAACCATATCAGCTTGTTCAAAAAGCTTTTTCAGAAATGGTTAAACATAATGATTAAAAAATAACATCTTTCTCATTAAACTTAATTTAAATAAAAAAATAATTGAATGTTCATTTTTTATTAACCCTAATATTCGAATACACTATTTTTTAAAAATGCACATCTCTAATTTCCATAGCAACATTTCAGATTGCAATGTTATTTTCACATTGTTTATAAAATTCATAAATGTTTAAGGAATGCATAATAATATATTACCAAATAATAATTATAAATATAATTTTTTTATTTAAGTTTTTGGGGCACTCCGCATAGTATTATATATATTTTTATAAATAATATTTGCAGTCACTATTCAAAATATTTTTTATAGCTCTAACTCATTTTTTTTATAACACAAGGATACATTTTTACTCTTGAATAACAGCTGTCTAAGTGTCTATTTTCAAACGAGCCCAAGTTTGTGTTTGTAGACCAAATGGTTCAAGAACTGGAAGCGTTTTACTTTGGGTATGTAGTTTTCAAGCTTATGCACAAAAAGAGGCCGGATGTTAAGAGGTTAAAAAAGACAAGACAAAGATAGTTCAATATATATTTTATTAAGAGATATAAGAGAATTCACCTAAGACATTGGCAAAAAATGCAGCAATATGGAATACATGAAGAAGACATGATGAAGTGTCTTTTTAAAGGGGATGCAAGGTTGCGGCAATATAGAATTTTTTCACCATCTGGATTTTGGAACACAGAAGTAAAAGATTGCAAAAAAGAGGGTAAATTTCAACAGCGGTGAATGGGAGACCACAACAAATATTATTTTGACTTACCCTTTTGCTCCAACAGCAAACCAAAAAAAATTCTTTTTTTCAATTACTTTTCAGAAGAGGAAAAAATGTCTGGTGGATTACATAGGTCAGATGAGAGAAAATGCCAAATGTACTGTCCTTCTCTTAGCAGCTGTATCAGAAACCCCCTCACAGCTGTGGTAACATTTTTTTTTAACTAATTCCAGGGTAATTATAAATTCACACATAATATTTAAAAAATGGCTAAAATAAAAATGTTTGCTAGATTTAAGCTGCTAAATAAGAGATGCGTCATCACAGTCCATGATAAATGTCTATTATTTACATGTTAAAAGAACCCATTTTAGGAAAGAATTTGTCTGCCTATAAGGCATTTGTTGCAAATGAAATATACATCCTCACTGCTAGGTCAGGATTTCTTCCTCGAGTTCCTTCAGTGTTTAATGTTGTTGGTCTAAACAGCTTTCTTTGCTTTAGGGCCACATGTTGTGCTGGTTTTGGTAACTGCAGTGGCTCTTGACACAATCCAATATCCAAACCAATAACATTTTATTTTAATGGTCACTGCATTTCATCAGCGGGCTGGAAAAAATAAAATAAAAAATAAGGTTGGCTTTGTCACTGCACAAGTCGGCATGAATATTCGCTCCAGATAAGGATGGCTCATTAGAAATCTATTGTTTCATTTCAAAATATGAACCGGTACAATAAATGGCAAAGAAGATTTGTGTTTTGTGTGCAAAGGCCTTAAGCGTCATGCTTGCTATTCACTGTGACTTGGTAAGTCTTCAGGTATATGAGAAGGAGCTTATGACCTTACCGAGAACAAAAAAAAAGTCTTTACAACAACTAAACAGAAAACTATGAAGTGCTAATACAACAGCTCCTACAGGTTTAATTCTGCCAGGGAGCTATTCCACTCCATTTAGCTGATTTTTAAACCAGTAACCAGCATTTTTACCTGTAACCAGAAATAGAAAGAAACCCAAAGAAAGATGAAGGTGAGTCAGGGAGGTGGGATGGAAGATTAGGCATGTTTGAGCACTTGCTAAGCTTTTAAAAGGAAACTAAAAGAAAAAATGCTGAAAAATATTACATTTTAAATAACATTCAGTGGATGCCTGCAAGTGAGTTTTCCAAGGATGTAAATCAGTATTGCTCAAATTACTAAAATACTGATGTAAACTAATTACGCAAATCACGCTGTGCCATCAATCGACTATGACCAATAAACAGTAAACAGAAATGTATAAATGAATGGAAGGCCCCATTCCATCTTAATTTCTCACCTATTTGCCAAATCTATATAGTGATATTTTTACATTATATGCACATGAGATATGCATATTCAACATGATCACACAGGAAGTCGGCATGTTGTTTCAGTGAGTTCCTGCACCCTAGGAATGGCCATATTATGTTGACTCACTGACAAGCGCCATCTCCCATCAGACAGTTTTGCATTGGCTCATGAGTGTTTACTTTCCCTTGTGATGCAACCAGTCAGCACTGCTGGAGACTCTGGTTCAGATACTATTTTGAAACAAAGTATTCATGTGCGCATAATCAGTTATGAGTGTGATACAGTGGTTGTATTTTTCCCCTAGATGTAGGTTTGTGATTTGGGTTGGGGGTACACTTTACAAAATACAAATTCCTCTTCACTGCATTACATACTGCACAGATGATAATATCTCATTTTTAAAACTCACATTTGGCACCCCTCCGTGGACATTTCCGGAAAATAGTGCTCACACTTCTCCATATGCCCAACAACATTTATCGCCTTGGCCACTGGGGGCAGTGTTTGAATTTCGGTAAGCATAGACCAATTTTGAATAAAGAAAAGTCATCCTACTGCTTCTGATTTCACTGTGAGATCAGTCTGGTACACTGGTTTGTAAATAGATTTAAATAACATTTAATTTGATCACTTTAGTTGCTACTTTCATTTTGAATACTTTTTTGTGGAGTCTCAGCCTCCCTTGCCACCTCTGACGGTCTGCCACAGCTGACAGATTTCCAACCTCTTTCCATTCTTTTATTCCCTCCCCCTTCCACTTGCCACATCTCATGGCAACGGCAGAGACCAGCACCAAACCAAATCAGAGAAAGATAAACTGGAAGTGGTGGTGGCGTAGTGGTCTAAAGCACAAAACTGGTAATCAGAAAGTTGGTGGTTCGATCCCCACAGCCACCACCATTGTGTCCTTGAACAAGGCACTTAACTCCAGGTTGCTCCAGGTGGATTGTCCCTGTAATAAGGGCTCTGTAAGTCGCTTTGGATAAAAGTGTCTGCCAAATGCATAAATATAAATATAAATATATAAATATAAATATATAAACAAAACCTCATTAGTTCCTCTAGCATAGCTGAGTTGAAAACTACAGTGTTCCACTCAGCTGAGCCTGCCGTAACTCTCGTGCTCCTGTTTTCGTTCTGCTCTTCTGTGTGGTGAACCGCACATTTGTTAATTGGGAAGGAAATTGACTTTGCATTTGTAATGTTCTCACTTGCTGAAATAAGTACATGTGCACTGAAACACGACAACTCATTTGGATTATTCAAAGTTAATAATTGGCTGACTTTCCCCCGAATTAAGGAAGCAAGGACAAAACCAAGCTTTTTGTACTTCTAGCTTATTATCACAGTGTGTGTGTGTATTTCTGAGTAGAATTGTCAGCAGAAAAAGGTTTTATTGTGTTGCATTTCTTTATTAGAATATTGACTAATCTTGTCAAAGCAGTTTTCCTCTAGTAAGTGAGCAACTATTCATTTTAACAAACACTTCCAAAGAAAATATTGCTAATACACAAATTGTGGCACTAATGATAATAATTAGATTAGGCTATATACTTAAGTACTTTCTGAAATAACATCACAAACCTCAGAAAAACACTAGAAATATTTTCAAAAAACAGATTTGTTTATTTATCTTTTGAGGGTAATAAATATAAACTTAAATATAAGTTCAAACATAAATATAAGTTCAAAGGTGATTAAGTAAATTGGTAACATTTTACAATAAGGTTCCATTTATTAATATTAGTTAAAAAAACAACAGTTAACATTAACTAACAATGAAAAATACATTTAAATATTTATTAATTTAGGCTAATGTTAATTTCAACATATAATACATTTTTTAAATCAAAATTTGTGTTTGTTAACATTAATGTACTATAAACTAACATGAACTAACAATGAAAAGTTGTATTTTTATTAACTAACATCAACAAAGATTAATAAAAACTGTACAAATATATACATATATAGCTCAATGTTAGTTCTTGATACTTAATGCATTAACCAATGTTAACGAATGGAACTGTATTGTAAAGTATGCACTATTGTATTATTCTTTTGTTGTTTCAAGCATAAATCTCACTGAATGTATCTGAAAATAAGATATCCTATGGCATTTTGTTTCTCAAGTGAATCTAGAGATGAGACAAAATTACTGAGTATCTTTTTATTTTTTTCAGCATATCACCGCTTTGGCAACATTAAATATTGGTCATTTTTTGCTGTCAGTGCTCTCTAATCTCTATCTTCCTAATAAACGGAACATGGATGAGAGAGTGGGCTTGTTTATAAAGGTACAGCATGTGCTTGGACATGCTTGTCTTTTATTAATTTGTGTGTAACCCTTCTACAGGTAAGTACACAATACTAGGCTCATATGAGTACAGGTAAGACAGATGCAGCAAAAGATGTTGTTTCAGTGGAACTTTAGTGAAACAATAAATACGTTTTTACAGAGTTACAAAATAATTAAGCCGGCATACAATAATACAATTAAATAAAACACCTTTAAATGTGTGTCAGTGTGAATCTTTTTATCAGTGAAAGTGTATTATATGTATATGTATATGTGCAATAAATTAGTCAGTCCGTTTATTCGGGTATTTTCTTTCAAGTGTCCCCCGATCTTTGTTTGATTTATGTGGGCAACAGTCCTACCACACAGTGAAGTTTCAGAAGTCCGAGTTCAAGTCACTAAATTGAAATCCAGGAAAATCATCTCTGTCCACTTCTGGATACAATGATCAGTTCCGGTCAAACTGGGTGACTCGCGATCTACTTCATTGTCTGATGCTTTGTGTCAACAATGGGGTGCTCTTAAAAAAAAGACCTGACCTGCATTTACAAAACAGGCACTAATGGTATACATTTGTAAAAAAAATGTTTGGACATCATTCACATTAGGCCTAATGATCAAATTTTTCATGAAAATAAACATCCATATGTCACACATATGAATACAGAATGTGAAAACGTTAATGAAATACTGATATGCTCATACAGCATCATTTGAATAAATAAACAATTTCAACTGTAAACACTATACTGTAGATTTCACAAAGTGAAATAATGATAGAAAATATATTGTCTTCAATACACATCAGCAAAATTGTAGCAAATATACATTCAAATGGTTGCAAATACTCAATCAGCAAGAATGGCCTATATGGCCTGCACAAAGTGCATACTCAGTTCTGAAGTGCATACTTAACTCATACTTAAGCGTTAAGAGCAATACCTATACCTGTAACTCAAAACAACATTAAAGCTTGTTCATACAAAACAAAAGATTAATATTTTACTAATATTTTATTTTATTAAAATAATTATTAAGATATTGTGAATTATAATATTTTAGATCAGATCCATTTTTAAGAGTTAAATTCAGTGTCACATTGTTTAGCCAGTAATGCTATTTAGATGGAAAATATCACTTAACGTTACAAATACTCAAAATCTTAACTCACCAAGATATCTTGGGAACTTGGTTTATAAAACAGTTGAGCAGTCAACAATGGTCTGCTGCAATCTTCAAATAATAAAAATATTTTAACAAATTCAACTAATGCCTTCTACACACTACATGACTTTCAAAGACGTCGGATCGTGGTACCGTTCATATTACACATCTGTCTGTCTTGTTATTGAAGTCGTAGCGTTTTTAAATTACACGAGCAATCGGCGATAAGGGTGAACACATTACAAAACATTTCACTATTGACGAATCTCCGACGACTCTACTTGGACTCCAAATTACATTTCACAACAGAGTACTCGTGAGAAGTGATACGAGATGCATGAGAAAACGAATGCATGATCATATGTTATGCATTTCAGAATATGACATTTTTTAATCACCTAACAGCATCATATATTTTATTGGTTACAATATGAAAAAGTACCTCCTACTGAAAAATCAACCTATTTGCTTACCTGACTGTCTATGAAAAGACTGACTGTTACCATGAAAAGAATTAGCAATTTCTCTCCAACTCTTCTCTTTCTCCACCTGGTTGTGGTACAGTTTAGATGAAACATCAAATCTGGTGCTCCTGCCAATGTTCCACAAAGTTTTCCTTTATTTCGGTGCAATGAGACTTTATTGATAATGCAGCCATGTTAGTTGATGTTCTGATGCAGGTACATCAGGACTCCTCCCACTGAAACTTCCCGTGCCCCGTTTCTTGCTCTCTCATTGGCTGTAGGTCAACGCATCAGTTATATTCAGTCAAAACATATTTCACATTGCGTGATTTGGAATCACAAACAGGTCCAGATATTTAACATTCTAGATATCTCGCTTTCTCTCAAATCACGTCTTTGATAGTTCACACATTGTGATCATCGTTCACGGGAGCAAGCTCTGATTTGCTTACGATTTCAGGCTTTTGTCAGCGATCTCCACAAACCTGTCAGCGAGCGAAAATCGGGCTTAAAATCGTGTAGTGTAAACTCTGCATAAATCTCCCTCACACCTGCCGATGAGCAATTACATGCGCTCTCTCTAGTGTGATCTGTGCAATCTCAAACAACCTCTCAAGCATCTTGTCGGCAAAGTCAATCGACAGCATCAGGAGGCGGTACAACGTGCCTAAGTGCATTTTGATTGGCTTAGAGTGGGAGTAACATAAATCCTCTTTATAATTCTTGATTTTATTTTTTATTAAACTTATATTTTATTACTGGGTTACATTTGCAATTGAGTCACCTATACTCTTGTTAACCTTAAGGTTGTGGGCACATGGACAGGAATTCATCTGGATAAAATAGTAACATTGTTCACCTCAAAACACAACAACAACAACAGTGCTAGTTTTCTCTATTTACAGACGGTATTAAAGGCTATATTCAGACCACCTCATCACATGTTGAATCGGCCCATCAGGAGCTTGCAAAAGCCAGTCAATGTTAGGTAAATATTTGACAGTTATTCTTAAAGTATATAATAAAAAAATGTTCAACATTACTGCTTTAATACCTGCCACAATAAGCTGTTATTAGGGTCCCTCAGTAACAGGAGTCCCTCAGTAACAGTCTAAGAACCATATTATTGTACCTAGATTTGAAAGTCCTACCTTACAGTTAAAAGAGCCAATCACATTTTTTATAGAGACATTGCCTGTAACTTTTCGATGAGAACATGTATGCGCATTAGCTGCCCAGAAGCGTTACGAACATGGCTGCTGAGCTCCCTAACTTGCCATTAAGGTACTGGAAAAAATAGCTCCATTTCTCATTTGTCTACCCTGGGGTTATGTGTAATTACATACACTATCAAAAACAAAATAAAGAGAAAAATACAATATAAAATAATAATAATCATGCAATTCACATCAAAGTCAGTCAAGGTTCCAAGCACCACAACAAGTGAATTAATTAGTATATGCACCTTGCTTGTATGTGTTGCCAGCTTTTATTGCTCACTGTAGAATATCACACAGTTTTATTCTCTCCATTTTTTATGTCACCTATGGGAATTCTTTTTTCCGCAAAAATATGACCCTCCTCACCAATCTACTGTCAAGCACAACAACAGGTGAAAAACAAACGTATGATACCCACAGGCTATCTTTAATAATATATTGACAAAGTGTCGTTGATATAATGAAAAATCCCCCCTGACTGAAGCTGGGGGGGCTAAATGAGCTTGGCACAAAATGTACAACCTTTCATGGTGCTTGGCCTTTTTGTCTAACCGGAGGCGCTAATAAACAACATGGACAAACACAGACTTGAACATCTTAAAAAAGCTTAAACTATAAAGTAAATACAGTCTGTTCTGTACCGACTAATAAGAAAAGATTGAACATAACTGGTTTGTGTGAGAATTTACAGCAATTATACTGCTTCAATGGAGTAATATGCCAATGCTGAAAATTAGAAAAATATTTATAAAATAATATCAATTTTTTTATTATAAAATTGTCTTTTCTGAATCTTAACAGAGTGAAATGAAACCCTTCTGTCACAGGACGGATCAAAGTCAATGAGATTGTGGATATAACTTATTCTTCTTCTGTCACTCACTCGACATTGTGTTGATGTAGTGACACTAGGGGTCCCTCTTGAGAGCCTCGGTTACCTCTTATCTTTGAGAAAAGGCTAATGAGAATTGGCAAACAGAATTTGCATGCCCCTCCCCCGGACATACGGGTATAAAAGGAGGGAATCGTGTGTCTGTTCAGACAGATTTTCTTATCTTTGAGAAAAGGCCAATGAGAATTGGCAAACAGAATTTGCATGCCCCTCCCCCGGACATACGGGTATAAAAGGAGGGAATCGTGTGTCTGTTCAGACAGATTTTTTCTTCGGAGCCGAGTGGTTGTGTTTCAGTGAACTAAGTAAACCCACTGCTGTTCCAAACACCTTTAAAGAGCATACGCTGTCAGAAATACGGCGCATTTCAGCGGTTTTTCTCTTCTTCTGCATGCCAGTCCAGACTACGCCCCTGAGCGCTTCGACAGCCCTCTAAAAGAGTATATATATTTCTCTAAAAGAGTAAACACACTGACGTTGAACATCTTTTTAATTTTCGGCGGGTAAATCCCCATGGACCACTTGTTTCCCAGCACGCTCGTTTTCCCCTATCCAGTTCCGAGATGAGACCAGGTCGGCCAGTCTGATGTCTCTCTCGGAGCCCTAGAGCTGGATGAGAGTTTCGCCGCTGTATCGGAGAACATCTTGGCGGACTCCAACGCTGAGGACTCGACTGAGCTAGCGCCTATGGGTGTAACGGCTCAATCTGAGCCTGTGGGATCGACCGTCACTCCCCTCCAAGGCCTGTAGGTTGACGTTGTCTCTGGCGACCAAAACCCTCAGCACCGCGGGACAGGCCGCCTCTGCCCTGCACGCTACGGCCCTCCTGCGAGTCCACCCGGCCAAAAGATCAGCACTTGGGTATTCTTGATCCTGATGTGCTGAAGGAAATGTGATCGGCAACTGACCTCGCTCTCCGGATCACGGAGGTCATAGCGCATTTACTCGGACAGGCGATGGCCACCCTCGTGGTCCAGGAATGTCATCTGTGGCTGAATCTGGTCGAGATGTGGGACCCCAACAAGGCTTGCTTTTAGAGGGCTTTGCCCAGCAGTACTCAACAGTGAAGAAACAGACTGCGGCCATTCAACACATCTTGCCCCACCATGGCTTAAGATGCCGCATTCCATATGCTCGCCATATTCACGCGTCCCCCTGCAGCGGTGAAACCCCAGGCAGCTTCACCCCAGCCCGGCGCAGCTCTCAACCCTAGTGTAGAGCTCCCCACAAGAAGCGGAGGCCCCCATCTCACTGACCACCTCCCTGACCCAGAAGGCTCCCAAGTGCTCCAGAGACTGCCACAGAGCTGGTATCCAGACCACTCAATTTCCCATTGGAGAACCGGGCAGAGAAGCTTTTGTTTCCTTTCCTTTGCTTTCCACACCCCCAACGGGCTGCGGTACCCATGTTGTCACAAAGGAAGCAGTTTCCTCACTCCCTGGGTCACTTAGCTGGTGCGCACAACCACCGTTCTTACAGGGATCAGACACAGAGCACGTGCAATCAGGCCCGCATGAACGCGGACCTTCTGCCTTCATGTGCCCAACTGCACCACACTCGTGCCTCAAGCTGGCAGGTGGTGAAGAGTCTAGAGGTTGTTCCTACAGAACCTCCTCCTCAGTTGCCTACCTGCCCCATGCCGGGTACACGGAGCAAGTTAGTGCTTCGAGCCTCTCCTCAGCACAACCACATCGGGATGAACCAACGTTTCCCAACGTGATGTCGCCTGCTCCCCCCCGCCATGAGGCCCCACCTCCAGGTACGTCACATGTGAACATCCCCTTAGTGCCCCTCGCCCGGAGCTTGGATGCATGGCTTACGCTTTCCAACCCATCATGGTGGCTGGCCAGGACCATCCGACTCGGTTACACGATTCAGTTCGCCAGGCACCCGCCCCGTTAGTGCCGTCCGCGTTACCTTGGTGCATGGTGAATACCCCTCCAACCTGCATGCGGAGATCGCAACTCTTCTGCGCAAGGATGCGATAGAGCCTGTCCCTCCATCTGAGATGGAGAAGGGTTTCCACGGCCTTTACTCCATTATACACAAGAAAGGCGATGGGTTGCAGCCAATCTTGGACCTGTGAATTCTGAACCGGGCCTTGCACAGACTCCCATTCAAGGCTTTTCTATGGTTTGCTTTCGACGGCCAGGCTTATTAGTACTAAGTCCTCCCCTTTGGTCTGTCCCTGTTCCCCCGCGTCTTCACGAAAGTCTTAGAAGCAGCCCATGCCCCATTAAGGGAAGTGGGCATTTGCATACTCCACTACCTCTACGACTGGCTAATCTTAGCGCACTCTTGACAGTTTCTCTGTGCACACAGGGACCTGGTGCTCAAGAACCTCAGCTGTTTAGGGCTTCTGGTCAACTGGGAAAAGAGCAAGCTCTCCCTGGTTCAGAGCATCTCTTTTCTCTGCATGAAGTCTAAGCAACTGTCAAGGAAGCACACCTCACGATTGAGCATGCGCAGTTGTTGCTGAACTGCCGGAGTTCTTCCAGTGTCCCTCTTGCCACAACACTATACTAAGCCCCTGAAAGGGCCGGGACCTTACTCTCGGCTCCTCAGCTCAAAACCTGTCTGAACAGATGCACTATTCCCACCTTTTATACCCGTTTATCCAGGGGAGGGGCATGCAAATTCTGTTCCCAATGCTCATTGGCCTTTTCTCAAAGATAAGTGGTAACCGAGGCTCTCAAGAGAGACCTCTAGTGTCACTACATCGACACAATGGCAGTAACCAAGACGACACAATGGCAGTAACCAGGATGTTCTTGACTAAATGTGCAGTTACTGCCTTTTGTACTAAGCTAACAACACACTAGCTAGCTCCCCGTACGTTCTTTAATTTTAGCATAATAGACAAAGCTTTATTTAAGTTTTGAGAGGCTCTGATGTATAGTGAATATAGTCACGTCTAAAGTGTGTTTTGTTAGTAGGGGTGTGCAGCGAAGCAATTATAATGCAAAAAAAGCATATTTGCAAAAACATTTTTATATTATTATTAGGGCTGTTAATCGACAAACATTTGTATCAAATTAATTACATGGTGTCCCATGTCCCACGATTAATCGCATATACAAATATTTGTTGAGAAAGCCCCTCATATAAAAACTATAAAATATATAATGATGAAATAATGATACATAGTTATCTTTAAATATTTAAAAATTATATATATAATTTTTTAATTTTTAAAGATAACTATGTATCATTATTTCAGTTAGTTTCACTTACTGCCCTCTGGAGTAAACAGGTGGTACTACAAGCTTGCATTTCTCAGGAATCTTTCAAATGACGGTCCGTGGGCATTGCGATTAATTACGTTAATTTGTTTAACGCGGTATTTTTTGTTAAATTACTCGTACTGAATTAAATCGACTATAATTAGTCTAAAGAATTATTATAATATTCTTTAGACTAATTATATATGAAGCACAAGGATAAAGCGATGTTTTAAATAAACATCCAAAAATAACAGCAAAATTATGAACTTCAGAACTTATGTCTGTGAACTGATGCCAATCTTACAGAAAACCTTATGAATGAAAACGTGCATAGTGTCAATTAAAATCGGATGGCCACGGTTCCGACTCCATTTGCAGTCTTCATTTATTGTACGCATCTTAGAAATCTGATCTTATCAAGTGAAATATTAACTCAGATCCTATATCTTGTCTATGAAATGTCTATGTTGAAATGTCTATGTTAATGTTCCATATAATTCACAGGTAATTATTCCCATGCATGCATTCATAAACCAACCTGAGTGCGATGTTGAATTCCTGACCTATAGTTATGATTTCATAGCTGAGCTCATCTGTCCATGTCTTAAAGTTGACCATATTTACATCCACATCACTGATTAAAGTAATCTGGTTAATCCTTTATTTTTTAAAAAGTGTAAATGGTCCATACAGTATATATCTATTCAAAATATTCCTCCACACCTGATATGGAGAAATTAAAACATGCTCCTTTTTCCTCTATTCTCTTCTGGAAATAGTAGAGGCTCGCTCATGCTATTTATTCCACTGCATTTCTCTAATTCTTCACATGCAATTTAACTAAATAATTTTGTCCTCTACATTAAAATACCTCTGAACAAAATCAGCAATTAATGGATTGTTATAACTTCCTGATAGACAGGGCTTTCATCTGTTTGTAGGCTATATTGATTTATTATCATTTTTTTTTCATTATTTGTTAATATTCACTGAAAAATATATGCTTGGCAATTCACAATAGTTTGACACTTTGTGCCGCAGAATAATGTTGCTGTACATACACAGACAAAAAAAACCTAAAAGCTTATATGAAAATTCTGTTTCATACAATCTTTTTGAATACATTTAACCAAATATTCAGTTAATGTTGCCTACATGTTCAGCTTCATCTGTTAAGAAAAAAAAAAATACAATAATAATATAATTAAATAATAACAGCCTAATAAAAATTATATTATTATTATTATTATTATTATTATTATTATTATTATTATTATTATTAATAATAATAATAATAATAATACAATTAATAATAATAATAATGATGATGATGTTGATTGAGACAGATAATTTTGCCATAGGAACAGATACAGATAATGGCTTTGCTGCACACAAGGAATATTCCATGTTCAATAAAAGTTAAGCTCAATTGATTGAGCAAAATTTTGATTATTAAAATAAAATAAAATAGTGATGCAGAAGGAAGTGAATGAAATGAAATCTTTTGAAAAACTCACTGTTTCAAAAGTATAGCCACAAGACATAAACAATATGCATGTAAATATGACAATGTTATGTCAACAAACTCTAAAACCCTAAAATGAATGTAAAAAAAACTTTAAAGAACTTTACAGCTCAAATAATACATGAGATTTAACAGAAGATTTAATGTGTTTTTATAAAATCATAAGCTTCATAGTTCTGCCTTTAAATCCTCTATTAATTGGCCACATTCACTTCCATTGGATGTGCCTTACTGTAACCTCGATTTTTGCTTCTTCTATTTTTAAAGAATAGGAGGGATGAGTCAAAAGTATTTTTTGTGGTAATCAATATTTTAAACAAATGCTGTTGACTGAACCCTGAATATTCCTTTAACATACATTTTTAAAGAGATTGAAAGTAAAGTAAAGAAAAAAATGCTATTATAAAGTGTTTGTGTCTTGATATACTCTTTCAGTTGGTGGTTCTTCTAACCTGTTTTTTTTTTCTCTGTTTTTCCAGTCTTTATTTACTTAGCTGTTGATTAATTACCGTTGATTAATCACATGTGATGTTATTATACTGTCTGCCCTCCATGTGTACACTTTTTTTACTTGTACTTTCTTCTTACTCATACTTTAACCTTTGTCTTCATCATCTGTCATCTTATTCTGGCAGATGGTGATAATTGTAGCCTTTCACCTTCCAGCTTTGTATGTTCATCTTTAGAGATAACATAACAAATACTAGCTAATAATGGGTGGTCATGCACATATCACTGCAAACCCATCTATTGGTTCACGTAGATGCAAGTTTGTGTTTGGCAAAGCATACAAGAGTCCCAAATGTGTGGTTTAATATTCCTCTATTGGCTTTAACTTCCTCGTCTCTCCCATACTCCACTTACAAGAGTGCAAGCAAGGGAGTAAATGAGTGAGTAGCAACAGCTTTTGGATTAATTGTCATTTCATTATCTCAAGGAGAGCTCAGCCGTGACCAAACTCACGCAGAGCAATTTAACACTTCGCCAGTCTCGCTGCCACCCACCTCGAGGGGAAGGGGGAGGGAGTGCGTCTGTCTTAGGGTGCTACCCTGTGTCCTTTCAAACATCTTCCATAAACCAACACTGTTAAACGTTACACACAAGTCAATTAAAAATAGCAAGTCATTTTCTTTCCATTGCCCAACATGTCAGTTAAACAAACATTGGAAATAAATTGAATCTATAATCCATCAGGCCAAAAGCAGTTCCTCTCCCCTCATGGAAGCTCTGTAAGTGACAAGAATGACGTTGTATCAGCACCATCAGAGTTCAATGAACCACGATGAAACATGATTGTTCATTACCTTGTCGTGGCTCCAAACTCTAGACTCAAATGAACAGACAGTGAAAAGAGTTCACACCATAATACAATGACTCCAGACTTCGATTACCATAATTTTCTCACTCTCTTCATTACAAGTCCATTTTGTGAGGTAGAAAAGTGCTTTATTGGACACTCCTCAAATGGAATCTTAGTTAAGTTTATTCAATTCAAGGCTAAGGTTAGGAAGATTAGTCTTTACATAATTATGTTAAAGTGGGTTTACTACTGCAGGCAATTAAAACACTGGTTTTCATCGCAATGCATTTTCCTGAGCATAATATAGGCAAATCCAGTGGTAACGTGTTGTATTAGCCATCTGGTCTGTAGAAACATGTTTCTATATCTAAATTTTTACAGAATTATTTTTACGTGGATCATTGTGCGACAGATTGCTGATGAAATTAAGGTTAGAGTGACAACAATGTCTATTCCTATTTAATTTCACACAAATTGTAAGTAAAAGCACAAATTATCAGTTCATAAACTCTTACTTTTCCATAATGCTATCTTATGACATCTAAGCACTTTATATAGTGCATTACTTGTAAGGTGGTGCATTTTAATATATGCATTAGATAACCAACTACATTAGAAAGCTTGTTTGAGTGCGATCAAATTGTGCTGTTGCTCAACTGATAGAGCATTGCACTTGTTATGCAAAGGCTTGATGTATGAGTCCCAAAGAGCATGTGAGTCAGCACATGAGTTGAATGATCATACAAGAACCATAAAATGACATGGTTGCTTTAGCAATTGTATTTTTCGTCTCACATTTGTTATTGTAACACTACTGGTTGGGGTCAGGTGTATAAAACCCCCTGTTGAGTTCATGACATCATAGGTGGGTGGGGATACGGACATGCCCGGACAAGTTTCGTCTTATCTAGAGTATTCTATTGTTGCAATGAGACAGATTATACAGTTTTTTTTGGGATGTATGTGCGTTTTTGACTATGTAAGTTCACTTTAATATGCTTCTAAGTTATATGCATGCAAATTACTTGTGATATAATTAGTTATGTGTTCAACGATCCAAGTTTTCAAATGAATTTATAGCCGAACAGATATGTAAAACATGCTCGGAATTTCACTGCTCAAAATATGCCATTGCAATAGTAACAAGCTATTACATTCTGTGATATTTGCACTGGTATCATCATTGTATGTAATGGTTTAAGCATTGTTGTAGACAATATATAATGAGTAGCCTAATTAAGAATTAATGTTTATTATGATACCTTGTATAAATTTATCTACATTCAATTGCTTAAGTGCTCCACCTTGTGGCCATTTTTATTCATTGGAATGTACATTCAAGCAGTGTAACATTTGTTTAGTTTATAGAGTATATTGTTCATTGTTATTCTTTATATCATTTCAGAGACCACATTCAATCACATACAAACAGATAAAGAAAAACAAATTACCTTTGGAATTGATTAAAATAAATCAATGCTTTGGAACATAGGCTGTTGTGGAACTGTTCTTCTTTGCTTCCTGATATAAACCTTCTGACCGAGGTTGAAGATAACTAGTTAACACACCAGTGCATCTACATGCACAGCATCTATTACATTAGGTTTATGTTTACGTTTAAGCTTTAGGGTATGAAGGTCGGTTTTGTTGATTACAAACTCGATAGGACATTAACTTTAAGAACCTCATCTGTTTGGAAGAAAATCTCTCTGCCTAGTGTCTTGACCTAGAACACCCCTAAATTAAATTGCTATGAAATACTGATAAATTTCTATGTATTAAGCCAAATACAACAGAAAATAACAGTGTTTTTCAGTGTTGTGATTTGTCTCGCATTATTGCTTACATCTTTGTTGACAATTGCTCTGTGTGTGCATATGTGCATCTATGTGTGGGCTTTTGTCAGACTATATTTATATCAGCTGGATGATCTCTTGCCCTGTTGAGTGTGACAGTGAGCAGGGTGTTGGAGTTATTCTTTGATATCTGTCTTTTCTATAAGCCGCATGCTGTCCCAATTGCAAAGAATCCAAGCTGGCCAGAAGGCTTATTTCTGTACCCAGAGCAGATTCTTTGCTTCAGCACACCCTTCACAACAAGCTCCCTCCCAGAGACACAAAGGGTTTGAAATGAACACCCACCAACCCAAAAAAATGCAGGTAAAAGTCTGCAGTAGGGGGCAATTCCGTCACTCTTACTTACTGCCAATTTTGCGGGTGATGTTTTCAGGGTTTTTCCTGTATAGAAAATTCTTTGAATGTTGGGCAACTTGGCTGCCGAAGCTAATTTAATTGTATTCATCCCATGTTCTGCACTTTATAAGCTATACAAGATATGTTCAGATATGTCTCCTCCTCCATATTCAACCTAATACACAAGATAGTAGACAGCAATCAGCAGAGATACTCCAAAAACAGGCTCTATATTTCCACTAGTATAGACCGTGAGCTAACCGAATTAATAAGACCTGTCGTGCACCATATAACTTTGGGGGGAAATGTCAAATTATGTATTTTATAGGGTATCTACATTTATGTAGTACAGATATATTATTATTATTATTATTATTATTAATTGTTAAGAAACAGAAGGCTATACTTGAAGAAAAAAAATTTAATAATTGTGTCATCATGGTAAAATTTCAGGCGAATATAAAGAGGAAGTGACATTTGTGTTTCATTACTCCCTTCATCAAGGGTATTCCAAACGGACATATATGAGACACGAGTGGCCTGCTCCCTCCAGACTAGGGCATGGGGATTCTCACTTCTGAATGGAAATAGCCCTACATTAAACTAACCACAGTAATGCAGAGCCACACAAATTATTACAAATATCAATTATTACAAATGCCACTGTTAAACTATGGTAGAACAACTGTAAACTTTCATATAGGCAACTGCAAAGAAGTACAAAGAAGGGGTTTAAATTTTTGTGAATTATTGACAAACTATTGACAAAGTTGTCCTCCTGCTCTATCCTACTCCTGTTCTGGTCATGTTTGCCTTTAAATATTTTAAAGATGACTTAAATCATTAGGCTGCTAAACTATTATCAATCTCATTCAAATATAATGTACAAACAAATACATGCAGTTACAGCTCCATATCTGTCACTTACTCGATGTTGTGTCAATGTAGTGACACTAGGGGTCGCCCTTGGGAACCCCAAACACCTCTGATCTTTGAGAAAAGGCCAATGGGAATTGGCGAGTGGAATTTGCATGCCACTCCCCCAGACATACTACAGGTATAAAAGGAGCTGGCGTGCAACCACTCATTCAGGTTTTGTGCTGAGGAACCAAGACAAGGTTCCAGCCATTTTAGCGGATAGTACAGTGTTGTGGCAGGAGGGACTCAACATTTCGTTCCCTCCATCAGCGAACGGAGGTTACGAAAGTAACCAGGACATGTGGAGAGTAGTAGAAGTCCCGTAGTAGGTCCTACCAAGGGGGAGGGGAGCTCTACAAACATGGTGACTGGGGGCCAAGGAAGACGTGGTTTACCAACAGGGTAACCAAACTTCTGCAGAAGATACATCACGTAGGGTTACCTATGGACAACCAGCGCATGTGGAGCACCTACCCCAGTACAGGGCCTAGTTAGCACACGTACTGGGCCGGCAGGGAGTTTCTCCGAAAACTCGCCTGCCACAGGGCTAAGTAGGAAGGTCATCCAGGGTCCACAGCTTTGTGAAAACGACTGGGAGTAAAAGTGCATGTCTTCACCTCGGGGAGGGGAAAAGCACTATGAGCAAGTTCATAGTAGATTGGACTCGTATTCCCAAGGGGGGCAGCACGTCCTGGGTGTGATATGCCATCGCTATGGTGTCAATGAACCAGTGGGCGATCCTCTGTATGGAGACAGCGCTTCCTTTCCGTTGTCCACCAAACCAGACAAAGAGCTGCTCGGAGCTTCTAAAGCTCTGCATGTGATCCAAATAGATGCACAAGGCATGCACCGGACACAGCACCGCCAAGGCTGGGTCTGCCTCCTCCTGGGGCAGCACTTGCAGGTTCACCACCTGATCCCTGGACGGGGTCATGGGAACATTGGGCACATAGCCTGGTCGGGGTCTCAGTATCATGTGAGAATAGCTGGGACTGAACTCCAGGCATGTTTCACTTACAGAGAACACCTGCAGGTCCCCTACCCTCTTGATGGAAGTGAGCGCAGTCAGGAGGGCAGTCTTCAAAGAGAGTGCCTTTAGCTCAACTGACTCCAGGGGCTAAAATGGAGCTCCTTGCAGGCCCTGAAGGAACACAGAAAGGTCCCACGAGGTGATGAGGCACGATCAGGGGGTATTCAACGTCCTGGTATTCAGATTACCAGTTATGTGGTCTAAGCACATAACTGGTAATCTGGTAATCAGAAGTACACTGGTTCGAACCCCACAGCCACCACCATTGTGTCCTTGAGCAAGGCACTTAACTCCAGGTTTCTCCGGGGGGATTGTCCCTGTAATAAGTGCATAAATGTAAATGAAAATACTTACCATCATGATGTGCCGATATAGCAGCTACATACACCTTCAAGGTGCGTGAGGTCCGAGAACCAAGTCTGGTTGGGCCATTAGGGTGCTACTAGGATGTCCTGCTACTTTCCTCCCTGACCTTGCACATCTGTCCTCCACCGGGGGATGGTGTGGTCTGCTTAACAGCTGCTCCGCAGCGGGTTCCTGGCTCCCTGGGTCGCCCATCTCATGGGCGCTTTGAAGCCTTTTTTTGAGTTCTTGGCGGCAAGTGTTCAGACGGGTGGAGTCTGTTTCCTCTGGGTCTTTCTTCCCCTACTGGGGCGGGCTGTGGTGAAGCCGGTGCTGCTTCCGCAGGGGGACACCCTTGGTGACGAGCAGAGGGGGTGCGGACCTTGAGTCACGCCGGGGCAGGATGTGTTGTATGGCCTCTGTCTGCTGTTTAACCACTGAGAATTGCTGGGGAAAATCCTCTACGGTGTCGCCAAATAGGCCAACCTGGGAGATGGTGGCATCAAGGAATCGCATCTCGTCCTCTCTTCACTCGACAAGGTTGAGCCAAAGGCGACCCCTAGTGTCATTACATCGACACAACATCTTGTTCCCTCCATCAGGCAACAGAGGTTACGAAAGTAACCAGGACGTTTCCAGTTACCTTTATCATTTTCTGTGAACTTGGAAAACTACTGGCCACAGTAGCTATGTTTCCATCAATGTTTTTGGATGTGAATTGTGGGATATTGCATAAAAACTGTTAGATGGAAACACCAAGATGCGAATAAATCTCCAAAATGCACATAATAAATGTATACGCTCACTTGAGTTGGATAATTTTTTTTATTCGATAAGAAGAAATGTGCATAAACTATGATGGAAACACATTTACCGTATAAACTCCTATTGAATAAAAGTTGCATATCAAAAAGGTCATGTAACTGAAAAACTTGTTCATTACTGGACTAACCAGGTTACCTTGCTCCTCAAGTTCAGAGTTTGTCAAGTTTATATAATGAATGCAGAAAGGCGTTGATATGTGTTAAGTCATGCTGTGATCCGGCACAGCAATGCAAATCAATCATGCAGTGTAATTTAGGTAATGGTGATGAATGGAGTTAGCTGATGGTGATGACTGCCACAAAGGCCTATCTCTAATATTGGAGCTGAAGTGAAATGAATATGTATGCAAGTGAGGGTGTTGTTATTTGCCACGTACACAGTGCAAAGTTTCAAAAGCCTGTAATTCCCCTCAATTTTAGGTCGATGTGTGTATAGAATATGAGTGTTTCAGTTATTGTTGTTTCATTGAAAGTTATTATACAGTGATACTATACACATGTGTTATGATATAACAAGATAAAACTAATCTTAAATAATTTTTTTGTGTAAGGCTAAAGCGAACCATTGACATAACAGTTGATTTATGTCTGTTTTATGTTCATATAAAACATTAAGGGATAGTTCAGTCCAAAAATAAGTAATTATTTACTCAATCTCATGTTGTTAAAAACTTGAGGAACACAAAAGGAATTACAGCCTCAGTCACTATTCACTTGAATGAAAGTGAAGGGCAACTGGGACTAAATTATGAGAAAATGGTACCTCATTCCATCCCGGATGTTAATGACTTTCTTTTTCAACAGAACACATTTAAAGAAATAAATTAAAATAGGTCCTTAAAATGCAAGTGGGTGGTGGTCAGACATTTGAAGCTCCAAAAAGCATAGATAGTCAGCATAAACGTCATATATACGACTCATGCTGTTAAATTGATGTCTTCTAAAGTAATATGATCACTTTTGGTGCGGAAAAGATCAATATGTAAGTACTTTTGTACTATAAATCATTGCTTTCTAGTCAGCAACAGTATGCGCATGTGACATAACTGTGCTGCACATGCGACACACCCGGAAAATCAGCCCTGTTTACAATTGAGTAGAAGAATCGCTGAGCAGAAGCTTGGTTGGTTTTGGATTAGATCTATATTTTTATCTGTTTGTTTACGATTGTGTGCTTATCCTGGGTGTCTCAACAGAGAGAAAAACATGATATTTCATCCCTAACATGCCAACGTGGAGTCTCAGCACTCTCGTGAATGTGCAAACAGCTGCTGACTGGAAGTGATGCTTTATAGTTAAAAAGTGCTTAACTATTGATCTTTTTCACACAAAAAGTGATTGTTTCACTGTAGAAGAGTCGAATTAATGACATGTATTTGACTGTCTGTGATTTCTGGAGCTTCAAAAGGTCTGATCACCATCCACTTGAATTTTAAGTACCAACAGAGCTGAAATATTCTTGTAAAAACATTTATTTGTGTTTTGCAGAAGAAGGAAAGTCATACACATCAGGGATGGCATGAGGGTGAGTAAATGATGAGGTAATTTTCATTTTTAGGTGAACCATCCCTTTAACGTGAACTAAGAATACTTTTTACATGATGTCTGTAAGAAAATCAACAATTCAACAATATAATTATTATATGCAATAAAATAATGTACATTTTAATATCTGTTAGTGTCTAATTAAAGTTATTATGAAGTGAGCTTAATTTAAAACATACTAATAGTCCCAAAACTTTCTATAAAATGTCCCTAAACAATTGCCATAAACGCAACAGTTGAATTATCCACACCACAAGGGTTAAACATTCAACAGTCCAGATGTATCCAAATAAAAGCTAATAAAAAACACCACCTCATTTTCTCTTCCTCTGAGAAATATGTAGGTTGGAAAGATCAAGGTGCACCTAAAGAAACAACCTTGTTCATTTGTAACACTTTCTTCCACTGACATACTACACACTTACACACTCTAAACTATCCAGAAACAGAGAACACTGCGTGTTTGCCAAAGGTGGGAACCGCAAGTCCTTGTTTATTTGCTGTCTTTTAAACATCATAATCAGGAACTTTTTGATTCTGAATTTGTATGTATATTGCCCAAATGTAAGCCAATTACAAGCCAGGCAGTGGTGGCACAAACATTATTTATTTTATGGACCTTCAATTTTCTGAGCAAATGAGATGAAGGCAGAATAATGTTATGTCGGTAATCATCTTGCTGCGTTATTAGGGCATTATAAAGACATGTCACACAAGTTAAATTACTCTGCCTCTCTTACTCTTTCTCTCCAGCAGACATAATGCCATTCTGTTCTACATGATGTCCACTAGCTTTGGACTCACATGGGTTAAAGTGACTATAGGTGTCTGTAGCATTGTTCATACCAGACATGATTTGTTATAGGGTTTAATCAGAGACTATTCAGCAAAGATGGGACACTTCTATTAAAATGAACTGGATAAATTCCCAAAGTCAGTCGATGGTCAACGGATGTAGAAAGGACATCTCGCCTTACAGGTAAAAGAGCCAATCCCATTTTAGATACAGACATTGCCTGTCAATCAACTCGAGAATGTGCATGTTCATTAGCTATAAAAGATGGGAAAATGTAGTTTTTTTAGGATAATTGAGGTAAAGAAGCAAAACTTATGAAACCAGTGTAGTCAGATTTTGCTGTTGATTTGAAATATGTTCTTTGATCCTGATCTTGATCATGATCTTGACCAACCATTCTGGAGATTCTGGTCATCCCTCATTCAAGTAGATAGGAGCTACAGTGGCATGCCAGTTGTTTACAAAGAAAGATAGCTGCCCGCATGGCTGCCGAGTGAACTGACTTGCTAAAAAGACTTCAGGTTTTATTCAGTTTAATTCAGTTGGCTTCAAAGTGAGCTTGTGCCATAGTGTCAGCAGAAATGTTCTGCCCTTTTCCATAGCTGAGAATCCATTTGTGGTGACAAGATCAGTTGAACAGAAAAACATTTTGCCACTCTCGTCACATAAAACGCTCATGTTCAAGTGGAAAATGGGTGATTTCCGCAGTTAAATCTAAAATAGAATCTTGCTAATTCAGGCAATGGGATAAAATTACCAAAAATTTAATTATCCACCTACCTCTGTCTCAGGCTGACAGCTATTCTCCCATCTAGTCTCAACTGTAGGTGCCATGTAATTCTCATAATGCTGAAGTTGTATTTGAAAATTGTACGTTTTAATTGTTTTTCTATATAAATATGCACTTGACTGCATTTTAAATGATGAGGTAATCAGATGAGGTTTTAAGGTGAATTTTAAATGACTGTTTAATGATTAAAATGTATGTCCATAACCTAAAACTTTAGCCTTCACCTAACCAATAGTGTTTTAAAAATATAAACGAGACATTAAAAAAAGACATCCTTACCCAACCAATGCCTAATCCTAACTATAGTGTTTTAAAATGCAGAAGAGAAATGAAAAGCATATTTCCTGAAGCAACCACATCATTTTGTGTTGCTTCTATGACACTGTCGTGCCACGTGTCAGCTTGCGTTCTTGACTGGTAAGAACACGATCCTCAGAGTCCAAATTCAACGTTCTATGAGGTGAGCTAGTGCACAAGCTAATAAGTTTATACGTATAGGTGGGTCTATGATACAAGCGTTAAAATGTAATGTTTTTTCAAATGATATGTTAGAAACAATTGTTGATATAACAGGGTCTGAGAAACAGATAGGTTTATAAAAATAAGTATTTATAAAGACATAATCAGCCATTGAAGTCGAGATTTGAGTGAAAGGGAATAAAACGCCCCTAGTGTTGATTTCACCTGGAAACTACAGGGAATTGTTCCTGGAGACACGTATTACAAGTTTTGCAATATAAAGTTTTCACTATGCGACCAGGTTGAATTTTTAAGCCCTGTAATATGGAGCACCTTAAAGGACAGGGAGGGAATTTATTTTCTGAAATTGTTTTGTGTTCCATCATAATACTTTTGTGTTTTCTTTCAAAATGTTATGTCACCTCGCGATAGTTCACATTCCTTAGCAATACGTTTTGCATCCCTTGCAGCAGTTTTACATTCCTTTGCAATTATATTGTGTTCCCTCCGAATCCACAGTTTTCCTGAGCAACCACTTGGCGGTGCCATGATGATTCTAATTGCCTGTTTTCTGTTTCTGATCTCGAAAGGCAATGAAAAAACTACCAAAACGAGCGATCCAGATGGAGAACAACCTAAAAACCTATAAAAGTTTTTATGGAGTAAAAATGTATTTCAGGCACAACTTTTGTTGTCTGTCATAACAAATAACAACATGTAGTTAATGAAATCAACAATTAACCTCAGACCATCAATTCATGTCATCTGCCCTCTCAGGTGAGGCACTGAAAAAACGGTCATCTCGACTCTGTAAAGTATCAGCAGTAGAGCAACTATAAAGCAATTTTTACAAATGTAATACTTTAAACATCACATTAACTGCTAAAGAATATATGCCGATGTATGCGAAAACACTGGAGACTGGAAACTGAAAACAGTCTAATCGTGTAACACTTCCGCATTCAGGAAAATGTTGAATAGCTTCATCATCCCTTATGTAAATTACCATGGATATACTACAGTAACCATAGTTGAACTATGATATTTAGAGTAAAACCATAGTAACCAAATAAATTACCATGATTTTACTACAGTAACTACAGTTAGAGACGCTGCATATGATCGCTATGGGACACGTGGTCTGAAGCCCTTATACAAAAAGGTCAAATGACAAATAATTGGTATTTAAAATGTCTCATTGTATCTGCTCACAATTTCTATTGTAAGGAATTAGCTTTAATAAGGGAGTTATGATTAATTCACTTATAGGAGTAATATTATTCTCATTGTTTATTGAAAATAATATCACACATATTTAGGTATAGCTTTGAAGTGAAATCTTTTAAAAACAGGGATGAGATTATTTATTAAAATATACCACAGTCAAATCATCTTTAATACAGGCACATTTTATTGCTATTCTAAACATAAAACTAATCAACACATACAACGTGGTTGGTGAGTAAAGTGACAGAATGTGAAATAAATAATCAATACAGAGGAAAATAACTTTATGGAGTCTGTAGACAATGCCTTAAGAGGAGGACAAGACATCATACGTAAAAAAAAAAAAAAAAACATGTAATCCCTGATTACATATCATTCTGGTTAATTCATTGGTTTTACAACACGGATAAAACATTACACGTTATGAGAAACCTAATTGTCAGGGTATATTATCAGGTTAAGCCTTGAATAGTTATTATTCGTAGTAGAATTAGATAAATAATGCAAGATTAACGATTATACTTATTGATTTGTTTGTTAGATGTGATTACAATATCACTATACATATTTTAAAAGGTACATAGGCTATAATTGTTAATTTGTCAGTTATAAAAGTTATCACAGGTCATAGAGTAATTTTCATAATTGTATATATTTTGGGTCCAAATGCTTCTTGTATATTTTATAGGGTTAAATCACAAGTACTGGGACTTTGTGTGAAATGTTCTAATTATCTAATTATCATCCAGAATAAAGAGTCATAGAATTTGAATTTTTTTGTTCATTGTAATTTAGGGGGATCCATGCGGCCTCTGCTGAGCTACGAGAGAATGTCTTTGGAATGTGCAGATGGTGAGTAGAGGTGTCCCGAGGGGGAAACAAATGTCATTGTTTTAGGTCTTTGTTGATTTCAGGCTTTGGGACTGTCTTCACGAGTCTCCGTTTCCTGATATGGCCACAGATGTATGCATTAAGGTTACAAGGTGTTACTTGGCCATTTGGTCTTACAGAGGGTTTAAGTTTGTGGAACAAAGAAGGGCCGTCTTTATTGGTCAGTTCTGTCATTACAAATCCTAGTTTGCAATGAAGTAGGCATGGGACAGATGGTCTCCTTCAGCAATTTAGGCACCATGGATTTGTTTTTATGACTCTCTAATGGCTTGGTAGGTGATCTCTCTGATCTGTGGAATTTGGTGTTGTGTTCATTTGATAGTTTCGTTCATGGATAATCCTATAGGGGAATAAAACCATCATTCAAAATAGGGCCCCGATGAGGGGCAACACCCATAACTCCAGCAGTCCAAGTCCAGCCGTGGGTGCCTAATGCTGTCCCGTGCCTGAGACAACATGTTAGCTCTGACTTAAATCTCCAAGTCTTTTCCAGGAGAGAGACCAGAGTTGAAAATCAAACTTGAGATGGCCAATACATGCCACTAACAGAAGCCAAACCCAATCCTCCTGAACCCTCTGCATAAATGTGTGCAGCAGACTGATTGTTGGAAAGTGTAAAGACGTGCTCTACCACTGATGTATCAGCACATCGATGCCCAGCGGTGCTGGGGGCGAGAGAGAAAACCAGAGGGGACAGTGTGATATCACACTTGAAGCTCACAGGTTCACTTCCACTGCTTAACCTCTTCCTGATTTGTTCCATAATTTGAGAATGTACTGTCCATTTTCCAGGAGTCAGACTCTGTCTGGACAGGAGATCCGCCCCCAAGTCAAACTGCCCAGGAACATGTTTGGCTGGTAGAGATAGTATATTGTCCCATTCAAGTGTGCACCCCTTCCTGACAATTGATGTAGGACACCACTGTCCTGTTGTCTGAGCAGATAAGGACATGACTGTCCTGAATCTCTGGAAGGAAAAACCTTAGAGCCGGAATCCATAGGTTGGATGACTTTTGTGGACAGCATGCTAACCCGTGGAGGAGGCATCTGTTGTGATCACATTTGCGGCGACATACCTGTCCTAACGGAACACCCGACATCAGAAGGCGGGTCAATTTCCATGGCAGCAGAGCTTGGTAGCACCCATGTGTCACTCAAGGGGCGAAGCGCATGCATCAGTTATTGAAGTCCCTTTTTGGAACTCCATACCTAGAAACAGAGTTCTTTTGCCCTGTCAACAGGACGCTCTTGTCTAGGTTTACACGCAGCCCTAGATTGCTAAAATGGCTGAGAACATCTCGATGTTGGGCAGCCAAAGTCTCTAAGTGAGTTAACACCAACCAATCATCGAGATTTCAGAATTCAAAACATGGATACATTGAAGCCTCAAGGCCATCAGAGCTGCAGCCAAGCATTTTTTGAAAGTGCTTGCTACTAGTGCAAGTCCAAAAACAGAAGGACGCTAAATTGGTATGCATTGCCCCAACAGCGAAGCTGAGAAAACGCTTGTGCTTCGGTGCAATCTGAACACGGAAATAAGCGTCCTTCAAATCTATTGTCACAAGCCAGTCCCCTGACTGTACTTTGAAATTATTTGTTCTGCAGCAGCATTCTGAATTGACATTTCATTAGGGTGAAATTCAAACATCCCAAATCCAGAATGGGACACACACTGTTCAGTTGGCAGTGGTGGCTCAGTGGTTGAGGCTCAGGGTTACTAACCAGAAGATCGGGGGTTCAAGCTCCAGTACCACCAAGATGCCACTGTTGGGCCCTTGACCCTATCTGCTCCAGGGGCACCGTATCATGGCTGACCCTCCACTCTGACCTGGGATATGTGAAAACTAATAAATGTCACTGTATATATTATGCAAAAAACTGTGTGTATAATGTGTGACCAAAATAAAGGATTATATTCTATCTAAGAGAGAGTGAATTTCCTGAATCAAAAACGTGACTTCCCAAACAGAGATGTCTATCAGAACCACTTAATACTGGCGGAGCCCAATTGAATGACATAACCATGCTATATTGTTTGAAGTACCCAGTTTGAAATGCCCTGCAACTGCTTACAAACAGCTTGACTGGCAGACAAAGAAATTAATGCATGGCTCTCGCCTGTAGCACGACATGAACCCACTAGATGGCAAGCTTGGCTTACTTTTGTTAGACTGCCCTGTACTACTGTGGCTGGTTGAATTGAATTTAATAATGTCTTTATTGTATGTAAGCATAAATGATGAGCAGCCTCAAATGCATTTACAGTTGGGATGCTGACAGAAAAAGTGTTATTAGTATTTTGAACAAGGAAAAGTGTGTGAACATTATGTGTATTTAAGAAAACAGTTTAGCCACAATGTCCCCAGCATTCTTTATGTGGGGACAAAGTGTGGTGCTTATGTTCACTGTGTGTTTGTGTGCTTTTGCGCTTGATAAACTTTCTGTTATGCATGTCTCGAGACCCTTGGTCATGGAGACAGAGGCTGAATTCGGGAAGCGTTATTTTTTTAAATGTTTGCTTCCCAGCACAATCTGCGGGGGGAAACTGAACCATATTCTGGTTGTCAGGCATTTGAGGTGTGTACAAAGCTGAACTGCAAGGAAGCATCTGCTGGAATGCGGCACTCTGCTGTCTTACAGCATGGAACTTTTCAGCCACCGACTGGACTGTGTTATCTGTTTTTTTACCCAGATTGTGACACAGAGGCTTTCATTCGGAAGGCCTTGTTCTTGTCATGAATATTCATGAGCGAAAGCCACAGATGGCCTCAGAATCCAGTCCAACTCCCTCATCTAAATCCCACATAAAATGGGCTTGGTAGGCTTGCAATACTGCCAGCATGTGCAAAGCTGAAACTGCTTGACCCGAAGCCAGATAGGCCTTGTTCAACAAGGACGAAGTCATACTGCACAGCTTCGAGGGAAGAGTGGGCCTCGACTTCCATGTGACCGCCGAAGAAGCACGATGTGGGCTGTCAGCATCTCCTCCATCGCCAGTACCTAAGTATATCTGTTGTCAGAATCTTGATACACATTTGAAAACTCAGAGGCCAATTGGTTTGTATTCCTGGCCACATAAGTTTGATCCCAGGACTTTGAAATCTCCTGATGGAGGTCCGGGGAAAAATGGAGCGGCCTACGAGGCGTAGTTGGACGTTGGTGCACTAAGAAGCAGTCATCCAAAATGTATTTACAATCCTCCAACTGCATTTAATTCAGCCAGTCCAAATGTAGATTCTCCACTGCACATAAAATAACCTCCAGCAACTCTATATAAGTTTCTGAGGGCCTGGAAATCTGTACACGAGAAGGTAAGGCCTCAGCCTGGCCACCGGCAAAATCCTTTGGAATCCGACAACGCTGTAGACATGGAGTCTTCATTCTGGGAGAACGTCAAGCTGAATCCAGGGATAGTGACAGAGAGAACCGAAGGTCGGCCTGCTCAGCTCCCATCTCCTTGGCATCTGTTCCAGCCTCCCACGAGTCACATGGCTGCACTGCACTAAGTCAGTTTTCCCTTTCTCATTCTGTGAATATCTATGCTCTCTCTCTCTCTCTCTTGCACTCTCTATCTCTCTTCCCCACCGCAGCATCAAGGAAATTCAAGCCCTGAAATGGAGCAACAGTTGTATTGTCATCTAAAGCTTTTTTGTTCCCTTTTACATGATTTACTCTCCTGTTTTCCCTGAATAGCAGAGGAGGCCAGGATAACAGAGTGAAAATCACCGAGTGACTATGCTGTGTGAAAAGAGAGAGCGAGAGCAAGCGAGAGAGAAAGTTTATATGGTGCAGTTTTGGAGGAAATGTAAGAATCAAGTGAGGGAATCTGTGGTGACCAGCTGCAAGAGAGGAGATAGCAGAGAGAGGCTTTTAATTCCCAATCCCTACAGAGCCTTTGAAAATTACCAATCTTCTTATCACAGACGCAGGGCTGCTTATGCAAATTGTTGTGGAGTGGAACATTTAAATGGAAAATTACTCGACAGCAGTTTTTTGGCCTCTCCCCACACACACACACACACAATTCCACATTGAAAGCCTGTTTCCAGTCACAGATAAGAAGATGAATTGCTTTTCGCGCTTTGAAGCACGTCAGGTTTTAAAGACTCCAGCCTAGCTGTGGTCTAGGACTGCTGCTCTTTCTGGCTTTGTCGAAAAATGATGGGGATTGTGGGGGGGTATCAGAACATCATAGCTGCCTGCAGAGTCAGAAAAATGTATAATGAAATGCACTCAACAAGCAAATTCTATTCTCCGTTGATTCAGATTTTTTAATTTCATAACTTGTTCACTTGTTGGTTGAATCGTTGTATTGGTTCTGAATTGGATCTTAATTTATCAACATTACAAAAAAAAAAAAATATATATATATATATGCACAAGGTTCCAGTGGCCCCATGAGAAGAAGCCGTCTAGGCGTTTAACATCTAAATGACTCTTCTGGCATTTTCCAAAATTCTTTTGAATACAGAATAGAGCTCCCTCCCACCACAGAGTCTTATCAAAATCAAAGAACATCAGAGGAGACAGATGGGTTTTACGAACGCCGTTCAATCAGAATTCGAGCATGGCAGAGAATGCAGCTCTCTCATACTTGTCCAACAGCTCTTTACTCTGGGCCAAATTTAAATTCTTTCTTTAAGAAATCATTTTCAAAGCATGTCTATGTATTGAGAAGAGCACCTATAAATATAAATTGATGGCGGCCTTCATATTGTGCTGTTGCTTTAGTGGCGGGAACTTCTTTTGGAAAATTGTGGTGTAGTCTTGTTCTTTTATTCTATGAAGGCGTTTATGTACACAAAATACTGGATAATCACACTGGATAATCATTGTTGATTTCTATTTCTCATAACAGTGGTGTTCATCCAAAAAGATAAAGATTTTGTGTGCAAATCTGTACAACATTGCCCACAAGTCTGGGTTTTGTTATTAGTCTTTTAAGTGTATGTTGATGGACATTGGATACATTTTCACAGTTACTGTGGCCGTCCTCATGAGTTTTTAGGGAGTCATTTATGTAGCAAGTAGCAGTACGGTACTTTTTTCAGTAGTGTGACAGTAGCTCAGCTTTTTTCTATTCATTGTATTGCTACATTGTTGTTGTTTGTTGTATTATATTCCATATGCCTTTTTACAATGAGCTAATAATCAAACAAACTATCCTAGAATGTCCATCTGTTTGTTCAAATGGTTCATTTCAATGAACTGGTTAAAACAGTTTTATTAATTTGATCATACATATACAATTAACTAAATATAAACGCATAAAATGTTTACTATTTTTTTGGTTTTGTGTGCTTCACTTATATTAATTTTAAATTATTTTAAAAGTTAATTTGATGCTGAAACCGTAATTGATATTCACTTTTTTGTGCGAGATAAATACTACTTTAGTTTTATTAAATTACATAATCTTATAATTTTATCATTGAAGGAATATTTTACCCAAAAATGAAAATTCTCTCATCAGTTACTCACCTTCATGTTTATGACTGACGTTATTCTGATGAACACAAACAAATATTTTTAGAAGAATGTCTCAGATCTGTAGGTCTGAGAAATTCATGTCAACAGGGTCCAAAAGGTGCCCTAAAAAGCACATAAAGGCAGCATAAAAGTAATCTATATGACTCCAGTGGTTAAATAATCACTTCAGAAGCAATATGATTGGAACTGGTTGAGAAACAGATCAAGATTTAAGACTTTTTTTCCTATAAATTATCCAACTTACCAATACAGTGGCGATATGCATGAAGAATGTGAATCACTAAAACCAAAAGAAGAAGAACTCTTAGCAGAAAAGAATGTTCAGGAGGGTTATTTGGAATTGGAGATTTATATTTTAAAAATTGAGTATATTTATCTGTTTCTCGCTTATATTTATTTTTCCCTCACTCATTCACTTACTTTTATTCTTCTTTTAAATACTTTTTGAGCTTCAAACCTTTGGACCCTGTTGACTTGCATTGTATGGACCAACAGATCTGAGGTATTCTTTAAAAGATCTTTGTATGTGTTCAGCAGAGTAAAGAAAGTCATACACATCTGGGATGGTATGAGTGTGAGTAAAAGATGAGATCATTTAATTTCTGGGTGAACTTTTCCTTTCAAAAGTTATAGCGTTCCCACATAACTTCAAATGTGCTAGATTCTTTTATTAGTAATATTTAGTCAGTTTTGGGTAGATTACTTCAGAAATGTTACAAATTACACAACTAAAATTGCAATCAGAAACAAAATATTTAAGATTCTTTAGGTAATATAATCTGAATGCTTTTGGAATTACTATTGAATTACTTATTGTATGTTTTGATCAATGTGTTTTTAAGTGCATTAATTATCAATTTACGTACACTCCTTTCATTAAAAACTCCTTTCATACAAACATAATTTCAAACATCACCCTTTCGCGATTCATTGAATGTCAAGACTGATGCAATGTAATCAGTATGCAATAATGTATTCCATAAAAAATAACTTTAATCTTATCATGCACATTTTAAAATGTAATGCAATCTAATTACAAGTGTTTCATTGTCTTTTGTTTTGATTTATAATATGATTATGTAATTTAAATTCTATGTAGTCCATTACTACCCAACACTGTGTAGCGTAGCTGACTCCTTTTTCCTAACTTTAGTTTAACTTGGTTGTAGTTTGGTGAGTTATAGTTAAGAGTCGATTCTTTAACACTGCATGTGAGTTAAAGGGGATTATCCCTAGTCAAACAGTGATATCTCAAACATGTTTCTAATTTCTTATTTTTTCTAGAGGCAGCTGAGAAAGAGGAAGTGTTATCTTCTAGTCACTGGAGTGCTGCTTCTGACTTTATTTATCATCATTATTTCAGTCTCAGCCAGAAAATGAGAGCAAATACACAAGTGAGCTATTGTGCCTAGTCCGTAATATAAATAATAACTCACCAAAGAAGGTGATAAAAATTTCTAATAACAATGTAACAGTTAAAGGTCGGGAAAGAAGGAGGAAGGAACCTGTAAATGTAACTTAATGCTGCATTTCTGCCATGTCAGTCAGTGACTTCACAGAGTATTTGCATATGACATAGTCCCTCTTCAGTGAAGGGATAATTACCCAAAATCTAAATTCTGTCATAATTTTATCACAATCATATTGTTCTAAACCCATAAGACTTACATGGAACACAAAAGGACATCTTAGGCTGTATGTTAGTCTCAGTAACCATTCACTTGCATTGCATTTTTTTTTCCATACAATGAAAAAGAATGGTGACAGATGCTGTAATTCTGTCTAACATCTCCTTTTGTTGTCCTTAGGAAAAAAAATAAATAAATAAATAAATATCATACCGGTTCTGAACAACATTTTTGCATGAACTATCCCTATAAGAAACAGACAGGCTTCTTGTCTAATGATCTAGTCTAATGATCACAGTTCTAGTCAGTTTTATATGTAACCAAGCAAATATATTTAAAAATAAATAAATAAAAAAGTATATTTGTAAATTAATGCATTCCTTTTGCTCCATCAGACAGTATTATGATTTTATCCAACTGATGAACCACACCCACACGATTGTGAGATGTCAAAAGCAGCAAAGGACACATGTTTACTGCCTTCAAAACCGACAAGATTATGGCATTGTAAGGCATGTGAGGCATAGTAAACACGATATTGTGCAGATGTTGGATTCGTATGTGTTTTGATGCCTTCCTACCTTTGTATACTGCCTGAGAAGACTGCATATTTCAGGTTTTAGAAGTCTCCAGCTACACGTTGTTTAAAATTTTGGAAGCAATCATCTCTGTAAAAAAGGTGTCAAAACAGTCTTGCTTACCTAATTGCTTCTTGACATTTGCGTTGCCTGCCGGTGTATCGGGATGCTGTTTTTCACTGCAAAAAGCCAATACGTTGAAAGCACTTCAGACTAATATTTCACCCATGGGCAGTCGCTTTGAGGGGAGTGTGATTTTATCAGTTAGATGGATTACCACCTCATTCATCTCTGAAAGGCCAACTGACAATTACACTTTTCTGTTATTTCATTTATTCTCACAATGTACTTTTATTAATTTATTGACTCATTCATTAGTTCATTTCCATTTCTCATTCATCCATCTGTGGGGAGGAAGAGCACTGGAAACAGAGTGAAGACTGCCTCCATTTCCATGAGATGTTTGTCTATGTGTTCGATCTCACACAGTCTCCCTTTGCGTGACGGGGCTGAGTGGCAGTCTGGACTCCCTCTCGTATCGATCTGTATACTCTCTTCTCTCACGCTTTTCCTCTCACAACACGCACACACCTCTTTTTAAGCACTGAGTGTCAAACTGAAAGCCGATAGCATCTTTAATTAAGTAGCTCTTAACACACATTTGTGAAATAGAGTGAAACAGGGAGCATAAGTTGTTTGAACTTTGCTGCTAAGATCTTATCTTTTACCAAGCACTTGAGCAAATAGGGAACAGTTGAGAGATTTTGTCACTTAAAAAAAAATCAACTCAAGCAGGCTCTGCTGTAGTCCTAGTTCACAAATTGAGAACTCATATAATTGATTTACACATTAAATGATTCCAGTGGTTTTGTTGTTTTGATCTTATGTATACCATTACTGTTACCATTTAAAGCATTCATATCACGAGGAATAACATTTTGCTTGTGCTTTGGAGATAAAGGGGTTCATTGTACTATAAAAACTTACTATAACTTTCAGAACTCAAAACTTAAATTTTTGCAAAAAAGAAAAAGAGAAATTACCCGTTCTGAAATCCTCCGATTTCTGACACCATTATCACGTGACCCGCCCATATTTCATGTCAGCAACGCTTATTCGGTGTTTGACAAATGTTAAGGTAATATTAGCAGGTTAGATGCTATTAGTCCTGAAACCTAAAAAAATATATATACATATACAGTAAGAATAAAGTTTGTCATACTTGCTGCTCCTGCATGTGTGTAGCACCTGTCACTCTCCATATCCTGATGAATCCAAATGTTAAGAGAGTGTTGTGGCTTCCTATTCCTCTTGAAGCATGTATCTCGATTCACCCCGATACTCCCTATTTCTCTTGACGCATGCATCCTGATTAATCTGAATTCTCCCAATTCCACATACTGTCTGCATCAAATCATGCATTGTCGGACTGAGCGTTAACTTATTATTCCTTTCCCATGGAAACACTGATCATGCATGCCAATATTGCCAGGGACACATGATGGATAGAAATAACAAAACAAGCAGAACAGACCGATGAAATCACCGAAACCCTAGCCCCCAGCTGAAATACCTTACTGGAGGTGGAACTGATCTATGAGGGCATGGTCCAGGATGTCCTGAGCCGAGACCCAACATCTCTCCTCAGGTCCTTAACCCTCCCAGTCAGCTAAGTACTGGAACCCGCTGCCCATCCACCTGACGTCGATCAACCTCTTGACCGTATACGCCGGCGTGCACTCAACTGGATGTGGGGGAGGTGGGACAGGTGTGATAGGATGCAAATTGGAATGTAAAACCGGTTTGATCTTGGAAACATGAAAAACAGGATGGATGCTTTTGAGGTAATTTGAGATGGACTGCCACCGGACTAATGACCTTGGAAATGTTAAATGGCGTGATAAACTTGGGACCCAGCTTACATGAGGGGAGTCAGAGTGGAATGTCCTTAGAGGACAAACATACCTTCTGACCACACACGTAAGCTGGGGGGATTAGACCTGTGCCAGTCCATATGAGGGCTTCTCTGGTGGCTTTCCAGGTGTGCTGGTACCTCTGCATGATGGATGTATGGGATCTGAACTTTGGGCTCTTGAGCAGGAAATAGAGGTGGCTGGTAACTGATGCTAAACTGAAAGGGTGATAACCCATACACAATGACTGCAAGGTGTTGTGGGCATACTTGACCAAGACTAAATGATTGCTCCAAGAATACGGATTACAGGAGGCCACACAGTGCAGGGTTTTCTCAAGTGGAAATGGGGGAGACCTGTAACAAAATCCATGGCTATGTGCGACCATGGTATCGAAGGGACTGACATCGGTTGGAGGAGCTGGGCCGGGGGGGCGTTACTGGAGGTCATATTAGTTGCTCAAAAGGGACAAGCTTCTACGAACCAGCGTACATTTTGTATTAGCGATGGCCACCAGAATCACTGTCAAATAAGTGTCTTGGTGCGAGCTGTCCCTGGATTACAAGCAATGTTGGATGAGTGGCCCCACTGTATGCCATGTGTCCGAACATATCGCAGAAACAAACAACCAATTCGCTGGACACGTAGCGGGAGACGTGGTGTTTTGTAGCGCAGCACGGACATTAGTCTCCAAATTCCAGAATATCATGCCCACCACCGGAGTGGTGGGTAGAATGGTATCTGGAGGGATGGTAGAGGTCTCGGATTTCAAAACATCGAGACAATGAATCATGTTTGATGTTCTTATTGCACGGGCAATGCAAAAGCACAAAGTTGAAATGGGTAAGAAAATAGCGCCCAGCGAGCATGTCTAGAGTTAAGACATTTAGCACCAATCTCTGACGCATCCACCTCCACCACAGGGGTCGAGATTTATAAAAATTGCACCTAAACTGTCCTTTTTCTATGTTATTATGTAAGGAAATTTATTATGGAACTAGTCACATTCGACAATCATCGTAAATTAGAGAAATGAAAAATAACTAGATTATTTGTCTGAAGAAAATTCTCCACCATTAAAATCGTAATACAATATCTCATTTTAACCGCTCACAATTTCTATTGAAAATAATTAGTTTTAATAAGGGAATTATGATAAATTTTCTTATTGGAGTAATTTTATTCTCATGGCTTACTAAAAATAATATTACACATTATTTACAGCTTTGAAGCTAAATCTTTTTAAAACAGGGATGAGATTATTTATCAAAATATACCACAGTCAAATTATCTTTGAATACAGACAAAATGTATTGCTATTCTAAACATATTCTAATCTAACACACACAACATGAAACAGGTTGGTGAGTAAAGTGACCGAATGTGAAATAAATTATCAATACAGAAAAACTTGATGGAGTCTGTTGACAATGACTTAAGAACCATTTATCCTTCTTTGAGTCTAAATTACCCAAAGTATTTCACTAATACACCAGAATTTGAAGTCTGGAGTACTACATGTGTGTCCTTCCTTGTGTTGCTTGGTTCTTTGGCTCTTTGTAGAAAGTTTGTTCCATCAATGACTTTGACTGTTATGATAGTGGATAGTTATTGTCTGGATGGCTGATAAGGTGCTCTTTGAAGCGAGGCATTCTGCAAGGAAGACTCACAGTTCACACACCTATTGGGTGTGTGAACCGTAGAACAGAAAGTGATAAGCTTCCTCAGGACTTTGTGTCCCGATTCTTCCTTGGAATCTACATGGCATGATAAATTAGGAAGAAGCAAGAGAGCCAAAGAGAGGAGACCAAGCAATGGTTCCAAGAGAGCATTGCAATAGCAGAAGAAAAAGAAGAAGAGGACGTTTTTCCTTGGTAGGGAAGTTTTGAACTGAAATTGTCTGCACCCCAAAAGAAGTCCTGAGCCAATCAGAAGTGACTCTTTAGAGTTGAATTACAATCCTTTGTTTGGAGGATTCTTGGGATTTCCCGGTCAAAAATAGTGCATGTTTAATCATGAACTTTTATATCTTGAAAATGCAAGAGACATGTCAATTGTTCTCATCAACATTCTCTACGTAAACTAGCAAGCATTTACATACTGATTATGACATTCTTTCATGAATATTATATGTGTAAGTAACAAAACATGAAAATCCCTGATTACAAATCATTACACATATTTTAAAAGGCACATCAGGCTCTAATCATTAATTTGTCAGTTATAACAGTGATCACAGGTCATAGTTATTTTCAGAATTATCTAACAAGGCTAGGTATTGTGTACATTGTGGGTTTAAATACATTCTGTAACTTTTAGAGTGTTAACTCTGTTGAAGTACAATGTTCATGGATTCTTTTTCAGTTGCTGTTTGCAAAATAATGTAATCTCATTAGTCTCATGACTAATTATCATCCAGAATGTAGGTCATAGAATTGTCATTGTTTTGTTCATTGTAATTCAGGAGAATCCATGCGGTCTCTGCTGAGCTAAGAGAGGATGTCTTTGGAATGTGCAGAGGGGGAGAGGAGGTGCCCCGGGGGAGAAGATGTCATTGTTTTAGGTCAATGTTGATTTTAGGCCAGACTGACTTCACGAGTCTTCATTTCCTGATATGGCCATGAATTTATGCATTTAAGGTAACAAGGTGTTACTTGGCCATTTGGTCTTACAGAGGGTTTAAGTTTGTGGAATAAAAAAGGATCTTCTTTATTGGTCAGCTCTGTCATTCCAAACCCTAGTTTGAGATTAAGCAGGCATGGGAGAGACAGTCTGCTTCAGCAATTTATGTGCAATGGATTCATTTTTATAACTCTCTAATGGCTCGTTGGGGGATCTCTCTGATCCGTGGAATGTGGCATTGTGTTAATTTGATTGCTTTGTTCGTGGATAATCCTACAGAAGAACCCCACCCATGCTGGCAAAGAGGAAGGGCAGATTAGACTTGCTGCTAGAGAATCATTGATTACGTTGTGTCGAAGGATGTGACACAAGGGGTCTTCTTTGGATGCCTAATCGTACATCTGAACCTGAGAAAAGGCTAATGTCAAGTTGGCAGACAGAATTTGCATGCCCTGCCCCGGACATACTGGTATAAAGGCCAGTCAGAATTTTTCTTCGGAGCTGAATGGTTGTGCAACAAGTAGCTGAGCTTCACTAATGTTCCACTCACCTCTATCAGCGAGAAGCATTGCTGTTGGAACCGCACGGCGCATTTTCCACCTGGCGTCTCTCTCCCTGCACACTGTGCAGTTCACAACCCTGGCGCTTCGACAACGCTTTCTTACTGTTAAAAGAGTGTTCTCCTCCAGAAAGTGTCTATGTTCTCTAAAAGAGTTTGAGTTCCCACTCATAAAAGAGCAATACACAGCAGGCGTTGAACGTTCTTTTCAGGATGCGTCTTTTTAAAGATGTCTTTCCGCCTCTGTGTAGTTCCTGGATGCGGTTTATTTCTCTCCACTTCTGACGGTCATAAAAGCTGCCTCACGTGCCTGGGCTACGATCACGCGCAGGCAGCGTTTTATGAATGGTCATGATCTCAGTGCGAAAACATAGCCATGGCAACATTGCGGTCGCGGCTTTCTTCTCTCACGAGAGAAAGCCACTTCAGCCGCCCCCCCCCGGCGTCGTTCCATCTTGCCACAGGATTGAGGATGACCCGGCTGGCGATGAAGATGATTTGGGTATGACGACGGGCTCGGTTTTGCTGGGTAAATCCCCCCTGGCACGCTTTCTTGCTTCCGTCCGAGCTCGGGATGAGTGTGGCTCGCCTCGCGGCCAGCCGCCATTCTCCCTTGAGCTCCCGGAATTGGATGACGACATTGCCACTGCATGAAAGAGCGTCACAGTGGCGTCTGATGCTGATGACTCGCCTGGGCTGCCAACTTCGGGTCTGCTCACCCAGTCTGAGGCTGACGCACAGATGTCCGCTATGCTTTCCCGGGCCGCTCATAGCCACGCTTGGAACGCCTTCCGCTCGTCCGCTCTCACTACCCTGGATGGTGGGGTGGCCCACGGGTACACCGAGGTCCCCCAGGTGGACAGAGCAGTTGCAATCCACTTATGTCCCAAGAACGCCGCCATCCAGGGTAGCACGGCCTCAGGAGGAGAAAGACCAAGCCCTTTCGTTGCTGTGTCCGGTGCATGCTTTGTGTACCTATGTGGACTGCACGCAGAGCATTAGATGTTCTGAGGGGACGCCATCTCCAAACAGAGGCTAGCCCACTGGATCGTTGATGCTTTTGCCTTAGCCTATCACACCCAGGGCGTGCCCGCCCCCTTACAGGTCCGAGCACACTCTACTAGAAGTGTGGCATCCTCGTGGGCACTGAGCCATGGCACCTCCCTAGCAGACATCTACAGAGCAGCGGGCTGGGCAACACCCAACACCCTTTGCCAGATATTACAATCTAAGGGAGTAGTTGAGTCGGTCTCATCCCGTGTTTTGTCAGGTCCGAGCCGGTAGAACTTGGTTACGGGTGTTCCGCTTGCACCTTGCGCCCTGCACCAAAGTGATCCAGTGTGCCTTATGTCCCAGGTCAGCCACTGAGCATTGCTGCCTCTATATTTTTCCTCCCTAGCCTTCTGACCCGCAAATTCAGCAGAGCAACTTACGGCTAGACCCACTACGAGTCTCAGGGCTCTGTATTGGGGTCGGGCTCCACGGGCATAGTTCCCTCTTCAGGCTAACTCCCTGTGATGTATTTTCCGTGGTACAGTCCCCCTGTCGGCGGACCCACGTATCCCTCAGGCAGCCCCGCTGCCTCGGCCCTGTGCCTGTAGAGTCCCCCCTTCATTAGGCTGGACCTACCACCGCACTGTATCCCACGTCCAGCTTCACAACCCTCGTGGTGTATTTGCCACATATTACCTCCCCCTGGACTTGGCAGGGTGTGGCCTCTGCAGGGTCTTCCCCTCATGAAAGAATAGGAAATTTGTGGGCCAGACAGCTACCTTACCTCCGGTCTCACCCGGCATGCTGGCACTGACAAGTTCTGAAGGCGCCTTCTTAGGCCTCTTCCTCATTCTCAAAGCCACCCCCTTAGAGTCTTCTCTCAGCACCCTAGCCTCGGGACACCTGCTGCTCCCGACATGCTCTCCTGCTCCCCCTGGGGAAAGACCGCCTTCCCCGACTTAAGTTGGGCCCCAGCCACTTTATGTCCTATGTGAGAGACATAGTGAGAGAGAAGGCCGCAGCTGCTGGGCTTGCTCCCATGCTAGCATGTAACACCTTTTTCTCCCTCAGGGGTGCGGGAAACCTAAGGTGGGTATGCAAAACTCTTTGAGGGGGCGTTGGGGAAGGCTACGTGCACTCGGTACAGGTGCCTCTAGCACACAATAGACAGCTTTGCACCTGTTCCGACAGTCACGTAACACGGTGCGAGGTGTTTTTATATGGACCCCTTATGTCACCTCCTTCAACACAACGTCGAGAGAGTGACAGAAGGGGAACGTCGTGGTTACTGTTGTAATCTCCGTTCCCCGAGGGAGGGAACGAGACGTTGTGTCCCTCCTGCCACATCACTAGACCTAGCACTGTAAATGGCCGTGCTTCATTTTTGGCTCCTCACTGCAAAATCCTGACTGGAATTCGCTGTCCCGCTTCCCTTTATACCTGCATGAAGGGCGGGGCATGCAAATTCTGTCTGCCAACTTGACATTGGCCTTTTCTCAGGTATAGAGTTACGATTCAGCGTCCAAAGAAGACCCCTTGTGTCACTTCCTTTAACACAACGTCTCGTTCCCTCCCTCAGGGAACGGAGGTTACAACAGTTACCATGATATTTTCAAATTTAGTTTCTATAACTTATAATGAGGTGATGACACCATTTCACTCAGTGTTGCCATGTTTGCTTATTTTAAGCGAATTTGGGCTTATATTGCTGATCAGATCACTTGTTTCTCTTGCAAGATCTGGGAGATAAAGTGACAGTGTCGACAGAGACACATCACCAATGGCCTCATATACAAACACTCCAAGGAGTGAAAACAAACAGTTATATAATGCGATGCTTGCTCTGGGCACCAAAACAAGTTGACCTATCAGCATACAAGAATTCAAGCTCCAACTTAAGAAAACACGTTGTTGTAAGTTGTCCCGATGATGGCTCCTGTCACGATTCACTGTTGTCTGCCCTGTGTTTTGCCTCTGTCATCTATTCCTCCCGGACTACATTTCCCATGATTCCCTGCCCTCATCACTGCCAGCTGTCCTTGATTGTTTCTCACCTGTGTCTCATTCACCTCATTAGTCTTTGTGTATTTAAATCCCTGTTGTTTGCTCACTCATTGTCAGTTGTTGTATGTGTATGCACATCTTAGATGTTTCCTGTGTTTTATCCATTGTTTATGTTTCTTTTATTCCTGTGTTTTTCCCATCATGGATGTTTTCTTTGTTCCAATGTTTACCCTGTTATTCTGTACTTTGTTTATTTTATTAAATACTTTTAGCTGTATTTAGATCCTGCTCCTGTCACCTCCCTCATTGTATCGGCTGCCTCATGGTCATTTGTAACTACAGGCACTGTGACCTAATTTGAATATACATTTTAACACATTGAAATAATGTATTTTTCTTTTTATGCATTAAAAGGTTATAGAACATTTTTCAGAAACAAGCTTGAAATTTTTGGAGATGAAACATGATGGTATTTTATATGAAGTAAAAATTGTGATGGCTTCACAATGGGGAAAAAGACGTACATTTTAAGTCTTTATCATGCCAACTTCATTGTCTCCGACAGGAAAGCTGAGGTCTGCAATGTGAAGAACAAGAAACATTGTGAAAGGAATGTGCTGCAGGACCCTGCCTCACCTGAGAACGGGGCTGGAGGGTTGAGAAACGTGGGGAAACACTGGAGTCAGTGAGGGCACTTCCTGGGTAAAACCTGAATTGGGAGGCTGGCGGAGATGTTGAACAATAGAGGTGAGCACAGCGGGATGCAACGCCATCATCTCCAGAGCCTGGTTAGAAGTGGAGATCTGATCCTGCTGATATCCCAGTAAGGCAGAGTAAGCAAAGATTCCTCCGATGGGTCATACTGGCTAGATTGTTCCATCACAAATGTGAGACAAAGAAGGTGAAGTGTTGAGATCCAGGCACCAACTGCAGTAGAAGGTGATGGGTGTGTTTGTCCATGAATGTGCGCCGACCGCACAGTGTGCAGATCCATAAGGAATCCTTTGTGAAGAGTGTTCATAGGCTAGTGTATGCACTGTGGTAATCAGGGGCAGATTTGTGAGGAAACCTTCATTGAAGATATGTGAACAAAGATAACATGCATACAGTAAACTGCAAGGCAACCACACTCCTGACACATGGGCCGAGATGGGCAACCAAAAAATATACACAAGACCAGACCAACTAGGCCGAGACAGCGAGGTGAGTTACTTCAACCCCAAACAATAATCTAACAAAGAACATGACACAACAAAGGGCTTAAATGGGCAGTGAATTAGTGGAGAGACAGGTGCTGCTAGAACACTAAATAGTGGCGTGATCAGCGTTCCCATAGGAACAATCAGTGTTCCCATGGAAACAGCGCCAGAGACACGAGGGAGAGAAATAATAAAAACAGAATAGATCAACAAACTCACCGGAACTGTGACACATCCACTGGCACATGAAATTGGCAAGATTGAAAAAACACCCATGAACAGCATTAGAAAATGTATTTAGTATACTGTATATTTTCAATAAACATATAACTTTAAATACTGTAGTGTCTGACTTTCTTTTCTCTTATTTTATTCTCCTTTCAGTATTGCTCTCCCTTTCCAACACATCCATCTTCACCTTTCTCTTCCTTCTTCAAGTCAAAAAGTACCAGACTCTAAGAGGTTCACACCCATCTTGATCACTTATTCCTCGCTTCTCAGTTCCTGACTGAAGCATGTTGGCATAGCTACAACCCTTGTTATCTCAATCAAGTTGACACTAAAGTTATGGGTAACTGCCTTTAGAGACCTGTGAAGCAATGTGTGCCAAATCATGATCACAGAGTCTGTGGTTTGTAATGGAAAGTGGGGGTCGGGGGGTCTGGTTCAGTGCCATAGCAGACAATAAGATCAAGAGAGCTTGCCAGCTTGTGTGCTAGGAACCAGATCCAAAAGCTGCAAAGATTTATAGAGAATTAACAGCTCAGAGTCAGTATAAACACAGGCCATTCAATTCTGATGAGACTCATCTTTCATTTTGTGATGTATTTCTTTCTAACTCCACTTATAACCCCAAGCTGTTTGCAGTTTTTGGTGCATTATTAGGGCCCGAGCACAGAAAGTGCGAAGCCCTATTTTTCTTCTAAGGATTCTTATTATTATTACGCTACTTTTCAAGGTTTTCAGTACCTTTGGGGTACATAACAAGCGTGAAAACTCTTGAAAGTTGGTTGCTGGCCATTAGGGCATGGCAGAAGGGAATCTTCGGTGCCACCTAGAACATGGGCCTGCATCCGTTTAGAGGAACAGTCACCAAAATGTGTACACATATAGATCAAATCAAGCCGGACAACTTTCGCACTGACTGTCATAGGCTCTGCCAAAAAGGAAGTTGGCATTTTGGATTGTTTGAAAAAGGCATGCTAAGGAATTTGAAATACTCCTCCCAGGGATTTAACGGTACAGGTACCAAATGTGGGCGACATCATGCCAAGACATTGACGATGCTAAATTGTGAAAGGATTTTTGATATATCTGATGTGATATATTTTATATATATATATAACAGTGTTGCTATGGCGAAACGACAAAATAACATAAAAAAATGGAATAAGGAAAAGTCTAATATTTTCTGCGTGCTGAAAATTAAAAACATCAAAATTGAGCCAAATGTTTGTCCTTGCGGGCTGATTACTTTGATTTGACTAATGTGGGTCACGGTCATAGCACCACCAACTGGTGAAAGGAAGTGTGTCACTTTTAACAGACTTTGAAAAATCCCTATTATGTTAGTCTGAATTGCTTAAAAAAAATACTAATTAATTTCAAGGCATTGCATATTTTAAATTCTGAAGGGTTTCTTGATATCTTAAATAATGTTGGTATGGCAACGCATTAAATGTCATGATTCCTTTTTGTGCATATTTACGTGTTTTGAGGTATTTGGCATAATTTAATTTAAAGTTTAATGTTAATAAACATATTTATTACATTTTATATAAATAAAATATAGTCAAATTATCAACTGAAATGTATAAATGCAAGAAAACCCATGTTTAATCCACTGTGTAGTAATTCTCTGAGTGGCAATTACAAGAAATGTCCAATAGAGGGCATCCAGGCTCCATTGTTGAATGATTTTCAACAGTTCTGAGTCTGAGTCAAGAATGGGCGGGGACTGAGTTCATGAGTTGCTTGAAGTCTTTTGCAGTCGAATCCCATAAAAAAAAAAAAGTCAAATAATGTGTCCCCACTAAATATATACATCAACTGAGGTGCAGATGCAATCTTTGTTAATTTAAACATATAGTTGTATATGGACGGATTAGAACCTTTAAACTTTTCCAACCGGAGCGTTCAAATTTGGGAACAATTATTCCCATGGTTCCTGTCTGTGTCTTTGCCGTCCAATCACCGATTTTATTTCTGAAATCTTCCAGATACTCATGATAATATAAGCTAAAGGCACATATGATTGGCAGAAAGAAATGCAACCGGACGGAGAATCTCACATGCACGTGCGCATCTCCTTTCCTGCTTGCCTGTCAGACGCGTCAACTTGCGTCACATGCACTCACGCACGCACACGCACGCAGTGGAGTGCTGTAGTGCTAAGTAGTAGTAGTGCTGATAATATTCTGCTCAAGGAAAAGTGTTATACAGCTACTCTATTCTACTCTTTGTCCATTCTTGAGGCTGCTTGTGATGTTTGGTGCTACTAATTTTGCAGGTAAACCTTCTCAGTGATCAAATTAAATATAAAAGTAGATCTTGGCATAACTGACATGTGAGCAAAAGCAAGCCAGAGATGAATATGTATTTTTTATTTGCACAATTTAGAAATGTCCCTCAGTGCCTCTATGGTAATCTAACTCTTGCAGTAATCATTTATCATAGTCATGAAGCCTGTGTCATTCAGTTGTGTGCTGAAAGTCAAACCATCGAGGAGACCTGCATCATGACCCTTTTAGCATGTAAACGGGTAATGTTTTAGAAAAAAATAAGTAAACTCTCCCACTTTGCGACAAACATTAAAATTTCTATACATTTCTTTTTTATTATTATTAAAACAGACCCCTGATGTAGAGTGTTAAATTGAATAATAAATTAACAGGGAATTAGAGATGGTAAAAGCTCAGCCTTTATTCAGTTTTTTAATGCCTGATAGAAAAGTATCTACCTTTGTAGAGCAAAACAATACTTTAGGCAATTGCAGAATAGACTCACTAGTCACAGATACACTTCAGAAAATTGAGTACACAACTGTTTCTGGGCTTAAAAGATACAAACCGAATCACTGCAAACATTGTAGCTCAAAAGTAATACAATGTGGCCCCATATGCACTACTTAAAGCCCGATGTGGCCCCTTTACCAAAATAGTTGCCCACCCCTTAGCTAAAGGCTTCTCATCTGCACTTTTGCATGAGTGTAACAGAACCAGTTCTCGCTAATGATCTGCTCTTCTCTCTGGCGCGCGCATGCAACAACCAGGCTTCCCTCGATATTGCAGAGCGCACACCTCAAAACTGATGTGACCAATTTCTTGTGAGACTTTTCTAGTTTAAAGTATTACGAGGAAGTCAAGTCGAATCGCTCAACAGTAGGCAGTCCTGACATGCCAAACAGCACTGAGGAGGAAAAGAGCAACTGCTATGAACAAATAATAATAATAATAATAATAATAATAATAATAATAATAATTACACACCATCACCTTTACAAATTTGTTTCAGGATTTTACAAGAGTAAAAGTAACTTATATTTTGACAAAATATTATAGTTTCATTTGAAATAATCTAAAGGTAGAATCTATTAGACCTAATTTTATATCAACAGTGGCAGTTGTAGTTAAAGTTTCAAGATGTGTTTCAGCTAGTATTTATTTTTTGTAAATACATTAATTTATTATTACTATTACTATTATTTAAGACTAGCACACTGACCTAACCATGGTAATGAGGAGCCTTTCCTTCTGTGTAATATGTGTATAATTATGTAATATTAGGTAACAAACGGGATAATAATTGGCTCATATAAGTAAATATGCTCTTCAATTTTTAAAAGGGGGAGAGACAACTTCCTGTAGATTTTGTTGTTGACATCAATAAAACTATGCAACATAAAAGGAAATGCGACCCAGGATACATTGAATACAGGTTATGTTTAATCTATGGCAGGTCGACACTTGATGTCCAATGTAAAATCTGTCCTGAAGCAAAACTAGTTAAGAAACACTGAGTTAAAGGTACAGACAGAAGCAGTCTGGCTGTGCTGTCGTGCACCTACAGTATATGTTAATTATTAATAATCACAGGACATTACTTTAAAGCTCACACAGCTGATGTTATTTTTCATTTAGTAGTTAATTTAACATATAAACTAACATGCTCTAGTTATATAACATGTTATTGTTACATGCTATTTTTTTATCATGTTTATAATTCGGTTTATTATAATTCTGTTAGCTTTCTTATTTTTTCAACTTATTTTATTTTCAAAAGGGAGGCTTTTTTACACATACTTAAATACAAGTATTGCAGTGGTTTGTTTTGATTGCGCCACAGAGTCATAGTTTTACACTTTTAGTTGAAATCAACCAACAAATACCTTTCTTATAGCTAACACTGCATATATCTGCATTTAAAAATAACACACATCCGCTTGAAAATAAGCTAAAATTGGGACCTTTCCCACAGGCAGTACTAAAGCCGTTTTAGATACTTTTGCCTGGGACTAGTGCTTTTCATCGCTTTCGCACCAAAGGGAATGTAAGTGTAAGCATAGTTCAAGCAGGAGACTCCTAGCTGTGCATCATCATGGCATTATCTAGTTAGCTCCTAGCCAATCATATATCATCAACTGCATTAAAACCTGTTCTCAATTAACTTTTTTGCTGTTTCAGTGTATGTCTGATATCAAGTCAGCGTCACTCCCCGATGAGCTAATATCCAGCTCTGGACATGGATTTAGTCATTTGCTTCTTACCTTACACCCAGCATCTGCGATTTCCGTAGTCTCATTTGGATCGAGGCCCTCTTGGAATGATAATAGAAATGTTAACAAGGCATCTCTGTCAACCCCGATCTCTCCAGGCCACAGGTGAACCATACACGACACGTTGCTGGAAGGTGCGCGTTCCTCGCCAAGTCTGTCGAAATCATTGCCTCAAGGCAGCAGCTGATCCCCATCATATTCATCAAATGCATTTAGAGGATGGTTTACGGGTCTTAGGCTTTCTGCTGCCATTGTTGTCTGTTCATTATAACCCAAATCTACATCATTATCAAATTCAAGATGTAATATTTCCTTTCAATAGAGTATTTGACTCTCATAGATCATGGTAGGTGATTGCGCGTTTCAAAGTGTAATGGCCGCGTCATGCGGGTAACTAAGTTAAGGTTCACAATGCATTATTCATTAACCATGTTGCATGCCCGAGTGTTTCCCTATCGGAGAATCAAGATCGTTCATGCATACCATGATGCACAAGTACTAATCGTACGGGGTATCATTACTTCATTCATTACTGTTGGTCACTCCTTTCACACGTAAATCACAAAGTGTTTCTTAATTCATACGACTGCTTCTGCGTTTATCAAATAAGGAAGCACCACTCATTGCTGCGCCCCTCTGACATGTAGCGGTAGGCTCCACTCACAGGGTTGTGGAGTAATGGAATACATGTAACAGGATTATGTATAAGTAACTGTATTCCACTTCAGTTAAAATTTAAGTCATTGGTAATTGAAATATTGTTACATTAAAAAATGTATTTTGATTACTGAAGAGATTACTTTGCATTTTATTATCATTTGTTTCATTTAAAATGCATTCCTTTCAGATCGAAAACATTTATAAATATAAATAATGCGTTCCAAAGGGCATTTGAACAGTGGTGAAACACTTTCTTATGATATGTGACATTCATACGAGCAAACAAAGAAGTAAGTTTGGAGCAGAAGAAATAGAAATAAACCTTGTGTAAACTGTCAGCTTTACTCTAAGCTAAATTGCTATTTTTAGGCATTTTACATGCACGTTAACAGGCACGAACATTCAAGAAAATTCACATTAGATCATAATTTCTTTTTTCTAGTAAGACCTTTGATATTAGGGCAAAATCTGTATTATTGATAATAATTTTATGTTGTTTTCCTGTAAAAAAATAAATAAATCCATAAAACAAGATCAATTTGATTGATCTTGTTTTAGAAACAACACTGCATAAGATATTTAGGTTTTTCAGAGAATGTATTTTTAACATGTTTATTTTGTCTTACTGTACTGGCAGAGTTCTTATAGTCAAAACAAGTGCTGAAGAAGTAATCTTAAGTATTTAGAATACATTACTGACCTTGAGTTATATAATGTAATATGTTACAAATTACATTTTACAGCACGTATTCTGTAATCTGTAGTAGAATACATTTCAAAAATAACCCTCCCGACCCTGTCCACTCATTATTATATTTCCATATTTCAACAGCTCATCTCACTACCAGCGCATTGCATTTTGCTGCCTTATATGATCAAGCCAAACAGGGGTCTAATTCCCATTTCACCATTTTGTTTTATTTCTCATTGCTCTCCATAAATCATTTTTATTTTTTAACTGTTCGGACCGTGCTTCAAACAATGGGGACTTTCTAAGCATTGGGGCTTTATCAATGTTCCTAATTTCAAAACACATTACAAGTTTAACAACTATGTTAGCCTAACTACATTACATTTTTATTTTAAATATCAATGCATTTCAATCTTTGCTCCATTCACTTTTAATGCGCTCGCCGTAGGGGCAGTTACATTTAGTAGCAGGTAAGTAAGATTTTGTTTACTCATTGAATAAAACCTGTTCCGGATTAGTTTTTTACAGCGTTTGAAATTCCAAAGCTCAGTATTTCAATTCCAATAAAGTTAAATTTCTTTATCTGCTGGTAAGACATAAACTTCTCTATAATACATTCTACATTAGTTCTACAGCTATGTTTGTCTAAACGCATTACATTATCAATGCATTGTTCTCAGCTCCATTCACTGTAAATATATTCATGGTCAGGGCAGCTACATTAAGCAGCAGGTAAGTAAGGTTTGTTCACGCTTGGATAAAATCTGTGACGGATTAGCTTTTTTGGTGAAGCAGTTACCAAGCATTCAGTTGTCTGAAGCTTTACATGTTTCGGATTATGTGTCGTGTTGCTGGTTTTTCAGGCTTTATCAGGAGCTTTGGCTTCAAACATCACATCTTTTACATCTACATACTTCAACCAAGGCTGGGCATCGCATCCCCCTCACCAACTCAAACATCTAGATGCTTCCAAAAGTCATTCCCTTTCACCCCACTGACTGGCCCATCTCGGCATCATCTGGAAATTTTACTTCACCATCCGGCTCCCAATCGAGCATAGAAGTAGTCCAAACAGTTAATTCTCCATCAGAAGGCTTATGCTGGATCCTTCCAGTACTTTTAAGCTCCCATCCATATGCACCTGCCACAATTCTCTGCTCAACTATTTCACTCACATCTCCACCCTGGATGTTTAAACACATTTTCTCACAAGCTGGGCATTCCCTCTCCAGTGAAAAAAAAATAAAATAAAAAGTTATCTCGAATTTTCCACAATCACAATCTATTTCCCCCAAGACACAAGCTTGCTCACCTCTCTATAAATTAGACAGAACATTAGTTCTTACTTCCTTCCACTCACCAGTCTCAGTTTCCATGCACAATCTTCTGTCCCTTTGGGTCTCCTAATTTTCATTCATCAAGGCCACTCCATCTCTCACCTCCTCACGCTAGTACTTTCGGACTTTTCCATCTGTAACTTTCTGACAACATATCTTTTGATTACTGCTTCCAGTCAGACCTCCAATTTTGCTCTTTGCTCTTTGTTACTAAATTATGGAACAAAACCTCCCCTTTGTATAATAAAATGGACGCGTGGATCTGATGATTCGAGTAGCAATTTCATCGGACTGCCAGACGGGGCTTATGACAAAAGAGAAAATATATTCTGTGGTTCTATACAATTTCATCAAATAAATGTCATGTCAACTTTACCAAGCCGGTGAGACCTTCTGATAGAACTATAGTTCATCAAGGCCATTTTAGGGGATGTTTTTTAGCTCCTACTCCAGGGTAGATACTTTTTGGGGTGTATAGCGACTGAGGGAGGTGCTGCAGCCTGTGATTGGTCAAAAACCTGCATTGAGAAAGGAGAGGAGCTCCACAGCCACCTTAGTAAACAAAGTAGCTGCTAACCTGCTACTGAGTTTTAATCTCATCTGTACTATGTGACTATACAAAAAATAAAGTGAATTCTGGATTACTACATCAACTTTCTCCTAGGATGACGGATATGAATAATCAGATGTTTATCGAGAGTGGGTAATTTAATTTTATTATGCACTAAATGGTCATTAAATCTAATTTATTTGAGGAAAGTATAACGTACCTGATACTACATGGTTAACTTGCATCAAGACCTCTTTTTTTAGTCAGTGAGTGAGTATTTCAGGACAGTAATTTATGTTGAGAAATAAAAGCCTTTATTGTAAAAGATTGTTTTGATAAATATGCTTATAGTGCATTTTCAACATGTTGTTCACTGAGATCAGCATGTGCTCTGTGGTTAAATGTTTTTGCCAACTTGTCTCATCTCTCATTCCAGCTGCAGGTAGCACGGAGCACTGCATGCTCTTAGTTCAAACCTTACTTTTAACCTGAAGACACAGGCCGCATCCGAAAATTTTTAAACTCTGCCTTCAGAGACTGTATAAAGATGGATGAAGTATAAAATAAGGTGCTTTTTAAACTGTTCAGTGAGTTCCATTCATCCAAAAATACTGTTGTTAAAACCATCAGCTGATAAGGAAGCTGCCTATGTTTTCAGAATGCAGCCAAAGTTAATATAAAACAGTCTTTAGGACTGTGTAGTGTAGTTCCGATCTCGGCGTCCTCCCGGCGTGTTGATGTTGTCCTTGCTATTGAAACGCACATGCAAATAACGTAACAAGAGGTCGATACTAGATGACGTCACTACGATGGTACTTTATGAATGTGAATGCAACAGGGGAAATATCTCCTTGGGTGTTCTGTTTCTCCTAAGATTTCTTATCTAGAAAGATACTAAGGGAATAGTACCAGGACTGTAAGTGGGAAAGGGCCTAATTACTGTAGACTGGCCAGAACCTTAAGCCTAAGCTTTTTGAATTTTTAATTGAAAAAAATGTGGTTTACTCCCTGGACTATGAGAAAGGCCCACACGATGTTGGATTCTAATATTTAGAAAGGTATGACATTTTATATGCTTTTTGTAACGGTAACTTTTTTCCCCCTGCTAAACTCAAATTAAGAATTTTAGAAGAATTTTTCAGCTCTTTTGTCCAATCAATGTGAGTGAATGGGTACCAAAAAAGTCAGCATAAAAGTAATCCATATGACACAAGTGGTTAAATCAATATCTTCAGAAGTGATAGTGATATGATTCATACTCCTATCATATCACATTCTTCTTCTTGTGTTTTAGGCCACATTAGTCATGCATATGGCCCCCTACTGGTCAGGGAGAAGAATTTCAACAAAAAGTGGACTTAAATATTGATCTGTTTCTCACCCACACCTATCATATCACTTCTGAAAATATGGATTAAAACACAGCAGTCATATGGATAACTTTTAGGATGCCTTTATGTGCTTTTTCACTTGCTATGTATGGACCTACAGAGCTGAAATATTCTTCTGAAAATCATAATTTGTGTTCTGCAGAAGAAATAAAGTTATACAAATTTGGGATTGCATGAGGGTGAATAAATGATGAGAGAAATTTCATTTTTGGGTGTACTATCCCCTTAAGGTCCCCTACTCCCATAACAGGCACCTCATGTAACTTAAGCCAGCTCCTCACTGACATGTTTTCCACCACTGTCTCTTGAACTTCTTCGAAAAGTGTTGCCAGAAACCTTGAATGAAATTAAAATAAAAACATTCAGATGAATTCCTGAAAGCTCATTGCCGCAATAGAAACAGATCTTGTATTGTAGTTTATGATACAGATTACGTGTGGGCCTTGACAAGATAAATTACCAAATATGTATTCGTAGGGTAAACAGAAAATAATAAAATAGTTCTTTATGATATAACATTTATGTTAATATATTTCTCATCTCTTTGCATTTTAGTTCTGTTAACAAGGCAGACTCTTTCAGTGATTTCTTTATCATTAATTTCTGCTTGTATGTGCTTTTCAAATGTTGATGCACATGCACATCCAGCGTAAAAAAAACAGTCTGTCTCCAACCTCACGTGGGCTGGTGCTTTTGAACATGGCAGAAAGATGCGAGGCCAGCATACTTCCCCGGGTCTCCCTGACACAGATCTGCACGGCTGGGCCAAGTCTCAGTTTGACCCTTATCATGTCTGAGGCTGACCGCTGAGCTCAGGATTAGTGGGCAGGCCTGCACCTGTGTGGGCGGACACCATACCTTCCTCTGAAGGAGCAGCGTGGGCTTTAGTCAAACTGTGCAGCCAGACACAGTCACAGAGAGAAGAAGGGGAGGGGGGTTACCTTTTCTTATCCTTAAAACATTTTTAATCTCTCACTTCGATCACTGCTATTCCTGGCTTAGTTCGCTGCCTTTGAAAATGTTAAATGTTTTAAAAGAAACAAGGTGATTGGTGGTTCTTTGTTGAGGCTGTAAGGTTTAAGGGTCAGTTGCCTCTTTTTAAACAGTCATTTTCTATTTGATGTCGTCAGCTGTTATAAGTGCAATGATGTATATTATTAATGTTTCAGCCATAAAGATCCCGTGCAGATATTTAATTTCCCCCATCTTGTTATTTTAACACACATTTGGACAAAATTTAGTTCTTAATGAATTAGTTAGTCATTTAGCAGTTACTTTTATCTAAAGTGACTTACAGTTTACAGTACACTTCTCATAGTGACAGACCTCTTGCTCTAATGCAAATTGGTGATGGTTCATGGGTAATTGCTCACAGGAATCGAACCAGCAGCCTTCCAGTTACTAGACCAGGTCTTTCACACCCAAGCATATAAATTATAATAAATTCTTTCTAGCAAGTCAGTCCACTGTCGGCCATATTTGGAATGCTCTAGGGAGGCTTATTCCAGTCATGCCAATGCAGCTCTTAGCTGCTTGAATGGCGACACACCAACATCTAAAAAATGGTCAGTCAAGATTACGATCAAAGAACATATTTCAAATTAGCAATAAAAATCTGATAATATTGGAATCATTAATTGTGCTTCTTTACCTCATATTACGCTAAAACACAAAATGTTCCTGGTTTGTATATCTAACTTGCATGTGAATTAGCGAGTAGATTAACTGGAGATGTCTGTATCTAAAAGGTGATTAGATTGTTTATGTTTCCGGAGTGTTGGTTATTATTGATTTTGAGACGTTATAGACATGTGTGACACTCCACTCAATAACCCGCTCCATGCATGTGCGCTCCACTTAACTGCTCACGGCCCAAGTGAACGCTCCTCTCAAGTCCCACTCACACTCATTGGTAAATAAAAACATTAATTTCTCTGTAGTATACTAGGTTCCGAGCACTTACACAGGGGGTAGCTACAGTGCAACTGCCCCTTTGCCCACATAGGCTGAGGTGCCCCTCTGGGTGAAATATAGACTATAGGCAGACATTTATACTAATCATATGATTAATTATATGATTAGCAATGTATTCATCTGAACGGCTGTTAGATAACCAGGTCTACCAGACCTTCATTATCATTTGTAATCAGTCAAATATTTATCTGTTAGCACATATATCATTGAACATCTTCAAATAATTCCTTAATATTTTTTTTTTTCAGTTCTAAATTACCTTTATTTACTTTCAAAGTCATCAAACATGCCTCTACAAGTGATAAAACATAGGCAACCTGTGTGTTTCCATGGAAACTCATATACTCACAAATGTAAACTTTTCAGTTTAAACTGGATCCGAGTGATACAACCAACCAAGAAAAACACAATCTTTTCAACTTTAAGGTTTTTTTTTTTTGTCATTTATGGCAATAATGAAAACATAGACTGGTAACAGGAAAAATATTGCATGTAAAAGTGAAATTCATAATTGTTTTTCATAGAAAGTAATAAGCAGTCAATTAAATAACATAATTATACTATGAAATTCTCTATGCGAGAGCTGAAATATTTACTAATCAATTGCTCAGTTGTACAATGGAGGCAAAAAAGCAGAAAGCTCTGCCTGCAAAATAGGAAACACTGATCTGCATGATCATACAGGTTTATTGGTTTTGATGCAGGGATTTTTTTTGTGTGTGTTTGCAGGGATTCAAGGAAAAATGCTTTGCCAATATACAGTATGATTAAGCTTACATATTCAATTGAGGGTGCTCTAACCTTGCAACCCTGCAGAACCTGGCCTGCGTTTAGCTGGCAGCTGCACTGACATGATGGCAAAACGTCTCACTTACAGATGTAACCTCTGTTCCTTGAGGAAACGAGAAGTTGTGTCTATGTAGTGACACTAGGGGTTCGATCTTGAGAGCCCCAATCAAAAATTAGCTTTATTCAGAAAAAGACAACGAAAATTGCAGAGTGGAATTTACATGCCACTCTCCGCCCCATATTCATATGGGTATGAAAGTAGATGGCGTGCATCACTTATTCAGATTTATGCTGAGGAGCCAAGAGAGATTCCTGGCCATGTCAGCAGTCAGCTCAGCGCTGCGGCAGGAGGGACACAACATCTTGTTCCCTCCATCAGGGAACAGTGGTTACATCTGTAACCAAGACATTCCCTGTCTGTCACTCACTCAACATTGTGTCGATGCAGTTACACTAGGGGTACCTATAAAAAATTCTGCAAGCGCTGAGCCGTGTCACGTAGTACGGAGGAGCGGACATGGACAAGCTGGTGTGTGCCTCACAGAGAGTGCTCGACCATGTTGTGACCTTCCAACGAATATAGGTAAGGCGTCTCCCTGATCCCGTTATGGGTGGGAGGAGGCACTTAACTGAGAAGGCTACAGGCGGTGGCCTTTCCTGATTTTTTTATCAAGCAATTTCCTGCCGAGCACCTGCTAGGATAGTTCTGGTGAAGCACTCTTCCCTCTCTAGGAGGGAGAGCACTACAGAGACCACATCCTACCGGAGGGAGGTTAACATGTGGAGAATACCTCACAAGGACTCACCAACGGGGAAGTTCACATATGGAATGAAGCCACTGGGATGACACTACCTATGAAGAGGGTACACAGCTACAGTGGCTGAGGCAGAGCTAAGCTCTGTCAAGGGGAAACACAGGGTTCACCTAATGGAAAATCGATCAGTGGAAACGCATCATATGGGATTACTGAAGGGCAATCACCACGTATGGGGCACTGAGCCAAAGTATGCAGGGCATACCACAAAAAGGGGCATACCATGAGTACTGGGCCTGACAGCATCACTCCTCCACTGAGTTTGCCACAGAATAGTGCTTAAGATATTAAAAAGTTTACGGGGAACTGTTTGTGGACAAATAGCACACATTATCACCTGGAAAGGGGAAAGGTGTAAGTGCAAGGGATACACCTGAACGGCCGCCGGGCCTATCTGCTGTTTCCCCATAACACTCGGGTCTAAACCGGTTCTATGTGGAGGTTGTAATATTTTGCAAAATTATTGGGTGTAGCTCAACCCGCTGCTCTGCATATGTCGGCTAGAGAGGCACCCTCACCAGTGCCCAGGAGGATGCAACACCTCTTATGGAGTGCGCCCGGACTCCCAAGGGACACGACAGGTTTTGGGATTGGTAATCCTAGGAAATGGCATCCACAATCCAATGGGCCAGCCTCTGTTTGGAGACAGCTCTCCCCTTCTACTGACCTTCAAAGCAGACAAAGAGCTGCTCAGAGCATCTCTTATAGATGCGCAAAGTGCACACTGGACATAGTAATGACAAGGCCAGGTCTTCCTCCTCTGAGGGGAGTGCTTGCAGGTTCACCACTTGGTCCCGAAAGAGAGTGGTGAGAATTTTGGCAGGTAACGAGCTGGGGTCTCAAAATCACACGAGAGTAAGCCGGCCCAAACTCCAGGCACTCGCTGGAGACAGAGAACGCTTGTAGGTCCCCTATCCTCTTAATAGAAGTGAGCGCCACCAGGAGGGCCGTCTTCAGAGACAAAGTGCTGAGATTGGCCTGCTCCAGGGGCTCAAAGGGGATTCTCTGTTGATATCTGTGGTTAACGCTAGCCGACATGGGAGAGGCAGAGCGCTCTACGTTCCTCAACGCACCGCTCTCTCCATCCGGTCTCTTCGGCTCCGCGGTGAGTGGTATCATTGACCGGTTTTCAGAGGTCCAAAAAGCCACACAAGCCATGAATCTCTTTCTGCCTCGTCGCGCTAGCTCCTCTGCGGGCCGCTCACGTGATCAGCCTCCTGCACGAGCCTCTTCACAGCGCCCAGGTCAACAATCTCAGACTTCTCAGCGTCGACAGGGCGGCCGCCCTCGATCGCGCTCAGACAGCCGCCGCAGACCGCCGCCTCAGCGGGCCTCGATTTCAGGTAACGCTGAAACCAGAGCAACCGAAGTCTTCCTAACTTTGTTGAACAAACGACGGCTCAGTTCGCGCGGCCGGACCACCGTCAAAGCTTTGCCCCTGTCAGTCCCCTTCTTTCAGGCTACTACAGTGGTGAATTTAGCAGCCAACAAGCCGGTGACACTGCCCACTTGCTCTGCACTCAAACGCCGCTTTCACGGCGACCCAAATAAATCTTGTAAAGAGCAAACATGTCTTATGTGTAGAAAATGTGCCCACAACCCAGTGTTCGCCCCTACACACAAGCATAACACATCCCGTGCCCCTATCAGAGCACGCTCTCATAAAGCGGTTATGAACCGCTCGAAGCGCCAGAGTCAATGAAGGCGCTCACAAATGCGTGCGTGCCCATTCTCTGGCCGCTCTGTCACACGCACCAGCCCTATGTGTAGAAAATGTGCCCACAATCCAGTGTTCACTTCTGCACACAAGCACTGCATGTCTCGTGTCCCCACCAGAGCACGCTCACATAAAGCGGTTACTGAACCGCCGAGCGCTAGAGTCAATAAATGCGCCCACCTAATACGCAGGCGCTACCATTCTCTGCCCGCTCTGTTACACGGCCAGCAAACATTCCTCTGTGTGTAAGTCCTGTGCCCATGACTATGCTTGAGCATCACGTAACAGATGTGACTCTTTCCCCATTCATTCCAATCGGAAGTCACTCACAAAACAGCCTGTTCATGCTGTCTGCGAGCAATCATGCATGAACACACTAAACGCGCCACACATTTTGTTCAGCTCTGTGTGCGGCAATCAGAGCGAATTGGCCATTCACCCTCTAGCGCTACGCTTCAAAGCGTGGGAAGCTATTCCAGGGATATCCAAGTGGGTGTTAAGCACAATACAACAGGGCTATTTGCTACAGTTCGATCGCCGCCTCCTCGCTTCAGAGCTGCTCGAAACCACTGTGAACACGGAAGCAGCGTGCATGCTTCGTTCAGAAATAGCAAGCCTTCTGTGCAAAAGGGCCATAGAGAAAGTGCCACCCTCTCTGAGCTGAAGTCGGGCTTTACAGCCGTTATTTTCTTGTTCCCAAGAAAGACGGCGGCCTCAGACCCATATTAGATCTCAGGGTTTTGAACAAGGTGCTTGCAAAAAGACCGCTCAAAATGCTTACAATCAGGAAACTCCTCGCAAGATGTGCGCCAGAGGGACTGGTTTATTTCCCTCGATCTGAAAGATGCATACTTTCAGATTCAGATAAATCCCCGTCACAGGCCATTCTTGAGATTCGCCGACGGCCAGGTTTATCAATCACCGTCCTCCCGCTCGCCTGTCCTTAGCACCCGTACTTTCACGAAGTGCATGGATGCGGCGCCGCACCCCTGTGGAGTCAGGGTTTGCGAATTTTGAACTATTTGGACGACTGGCTGATTATGGCACAGTCACATATGGAGCTTCTGTCTCACAGAGCAGTTCTCCTCAGCCATCTGAACAGTTTGGGTCTTGCAGTCAATTGGACCAAGAGCTCACTACAGCCCAGTCAGACAATTTCCTTCCTTGGAATAGAACTAGACTCCGTGGCAATGACGGCTCGCTTATCTACACAGCTGCGCCGTGTTCAGCTGACTAGCCGCATCTTTTCAGATGAACAGCCTCACGCCTCTGAAGAAATTCCAGAGAGTGCTAGGTTACATGGCCTCAGCCGCAGCAGTACTTCAGCTGGGTTTACTGCACATCGCTCGCTTCAGCATTGGCTAAACACCTGCGTCTCGCCGGGCTTGGGCCACAGGCCGCCAGCCCATCAAGGTGACTCATACCAGTATATCAGCTCTGCAGCCCTGGACAGTGGCCGAATGGTATCAGCGGGAGTGACAATGGGAGCTGTATCTCGCCGAAAAGTCATCTCGACAGACGCGTCCAACACGGGTTGGGGCGCGGTCCGCGAGGGCTCTCCGGTTTTGGCCTATGGTCAGTTCAGGAAAAGCTCCTTCACATAAATTGTCTGGAAATGATAGCGATCGAGTACGCCGCAGGCGCTTTCTCCCGGTCATTCAGGGTCACCACGCCCTGGTCCGTTCAGACAACAGATCTGTGGTATCCTACCTAAACCGCCAGGGCGGTGTCAGATCCAGGAACCTCTTCCATCTGACGCTAACGCATACTGAGTTGGTCCCAGTGCCACCTGCGCTCGCTGAGGGCAACGCGACGTGCCAGGCAACCTGAACGACGGCCCGACAGACTGTCCAGAGACAATATTCCCCAGGGAATGGTCCCTGCACGCTCAAACAGTCCAGACGCTATGGCACCTATTCGGCAGAGCAGAGATAGACCTCTTTGCGCTCAAAGAGAACTCTCACTGCCCAATATTTTTCTCGAAAGCAAGGACGCCGCTGGCCCAGGACTGGCCCAGACGCCCGCTTTACGCCTTCCCTCCCGCCTCGCTATTGCCACAGGTAATGCAGAGGATCAGGGAACGTGTCACTCGGTGCTCCTCATAGCCCCGCGTTGGGAGAATCAGACATGGTTCCCGGAGCTTACGCAGCTGTCACTGACAGCGCGTGGCCCATCCCAGTGAGAGCAGATCTCCTCTCTTAAGCTCAGCGGTACAATCTGGCATCCCCACCCAGAGCGCTGGGCGCTGCATGCGTGGTGATCAACGACTACCCGTCGCTCTGCCAGAAGGAGTAATAAACACCATCATACATGCTAGAGCCCCTTCCACGAGAAGACTCTATGCGCCAAAATGGTCTGTGTTCTCAAAATGGTGCACCGACAGAGACCTGGACCCGTGGACATGTGGGGTGTCGTCGCTGCTCAGTATTCCTACAAGAGCTGCTGGATAAGGGCAGATCCCCATCCACGCTCAAAGTGTATGTGGCGGCCGCTGCGGCGTTCGCTGAACCCCTGCACGGTCAGTCATGGGGTAAAAACGAGCTGGTCATCCGCTTCCTCAGGGAGCTAGAAGGATGAACCCCCGCGCCTCCATCGGTTCCTATCTGGGATCTTTCTATAGTTCTCGAAACTATGAAAGCCCCCTTTCGAACCACTTCAATCCGTGGATTTGAAATACCTTTCACTCAAAACCGTTTTTCTGACTGCCCTGTCATCAGTCAAACGTGTGGAGACCTTCACGCGCTGTCTGTCACGCTGCATGTCTTGAGTTTGGACCAAGTGACTCCAAGGTCATTTTAAAGCCTAGACACGGCTATGTTCCCAAGGTGATCGGTACTCCTTTCAGAGCACAGGTCATTTCCCTATCGGCGCTGCCAGCACCGATAGCGAACGCGACACCAATCTCCTTTGCCCGGTCAGAGCACTGAGATTGTATACTGCGCTCGCCCGCTTTCAGACGCTCTGAGCAGCTTTTTGTTTCGCTCGAGGGCGCACCAAAGGTCTCGCCTCGAAACAGACACTATCTAGATGGATAGTGGACGCTATTGCTGCTGCATACGCGTCAAAGACCTGCCATGCCCGCTGGGCATTAGGGCTCACTCCACTAGAGGCATGGCATCCTCGTGGGCATGGTCCAGCTGGATTTCCATTTACGACATATGTGTGGCAGCGGATGGACTTCCCCTCCACCTTTGTCAGATTTTACAATATGGAAGTGCCCGCTCTGCAGGCAAAACTACTAGCGGTTTAATACGCTACAGCTCCCCTGGTGAGCTGCACTGATGGGTCACATTCCACACAGACCGGCACCGCCGCTCTGTCGTTCCCTTCCCACTATGTGCTTATGTATTACACAATCAATGACCCGCATTCTTGCCGGCCAAATATTATTTCCCCACTCATAAGGGCTCCCCTGGGTCCCCCCTTAATTCCCTGGGGCTCATACAGTGGATGCTTGGCGCGCACGGCGTTGACAATGGGTTCCCGTAGCGTAAGAGAACGTAACGGTTACCTAACGTAACCTCAGTTCTCTCTAGATGAGGGAACGAGTATTGCGTAGCCGGCCATGCTCGCGCCACGAGCGACTTTTCACTTCAGTCAATGAAAACCAGGGTTCCAGCCTACGAACTACGCTTATATGCACTCTAGTCACGCCCATTTTGGCGGGCTTTGATGCAGTGAGCACGCGGACGCCTCTCATTGGATGCGAGTTCGCCCAAGCTCGTCTATAGGCTGCAGCAGTTGCCGCAGAGCAACCTATGAGCTCGCTAGATAGCCCGCTCAAGGTCTGCAGCTGCCGCACTGCGTTGACAATGGATACAAAAATTAAGGATAATTTTTTGGCTTCAATATCTCAGAAAAGATGAATCTTTCCCGTAGCGTAAGCTAGCTTACGCAATACTCGTTCCCTCATCTAGAGAGAACCGAGGTTACGTTAGGTAACCGATACGTTTTATCAAAATGTAATAACACCCCACCCAGCCTTCACTTCTTGATCAGTATTTTGTTATTCTCAGCTGCTGACAGTTTGTCTCTTTATTTGTATTTAGATATTTAGTTGTCATGTCTTCATAGTCTGAATTTCATGTTTTAATATTGTTACAGCGCACCAGCAAAAGTCATGTTACACACAAATCAAACTTCAGTGCGAGTTCTTAGGATCAACTGAGGTGTCAAAGCTTATGTGTGGCTTGTCTCTCTCTCTCTCTCTCTCTTGTTCCAAACTACTAATGGGGCTGAAGCTGAATTTCAAGCACCTTTTTGCTGATAAATATTATAGAATTAAGGCTCAGGAAACATTTTTAGATTTAGCTTCTAAAGCTGATTTCACCTCAGTGAAACAGAGTAAATAGGTTCCTACAGAAAGAGGCTTATTCAAATGAAAAAGCTAAGTTGACAACACCGAGCTGGTATTCACCATGATGAGACATTGCAAAGATGAATAGAAAGAAATCAGAGAAAGAGAGAGGCAAAGAGAGGGAGAGAAAATTTAACTACTCAAAGACCTGAAGTGAATACCTTCAAATATATAACATAACAAAGTCCTATACATGCGTGTCTTTTGTCTTTTATTAAAAAATCGCCCTATTTATTAATGTGTTGTGCATTTTTCTGAAACTTTTTATTGGATTTATACATTTAACAATGATAAATTATTATATTATAAAAAATTAAATTACAATGCTAATTAAAATAAATTACTGTCATATGTTCAGGTTGTGTCACTTATAACAGTATATACAGTACTTATAATAGATAGTAATATAGTCATATTGCATGTGTATAAATTTCTATGAACTATGGAGATCATATGAAGCACTGAGTGGAATAAATGGTATGAATTACTTCTAGGCATCTGTTTTACTTATCATTTTTTTTCTATAATGTTTTTTTACACTTTTTGCATTACACTTAGTAGTGTAGGTTTTCTACTTTCTACCAGCCAGTAGCAGCCGTCAGAAATAATGTCAGCTTCTGCTCCAGTACTTGGAGTTAGCTCAGTGTGCTAGATTTAATCCATGTCCATGAACAAGTGTGACAATAAGCTCTCTGTATGGACAGAAATCCTCTTAGGCTGAGCTTTTTGAGTAAACTTGCCTGATGCAAATTCTAAACCCTATTAGTTTTGAGGAACTAGTCAGCTGCATTAAGATTAATGGCAGGGCGACTGCTTGATTTAATAGTGTTATTTCACTGCTTCTGGGCAAGAATAAACAGCAGACTTAATGCAAGACATTACTCACTTTCCACCTGGACTGATATAAGTTTCAGAGTTCACTTCTAACTGAGGTTTGTTCTCACTCACAAAGTTAAAGCCCTGCATGGTTTGTTTTAGTTGTGCTTTCTATTTTTGTGTTGCCTTTTTACAGTTTTATGAGAGAGAGTTGAAGAATCAGCAAGAGCTCTGTGAATGGAATAAGAAAATGATTTTCCAGAGAGAGAGAGAGAGAAAGCAATCTGATAGAACCCATTTTAAAGTGCATAGAAAACGTTTTTGTATTGATTTCTTTGGCATTAGTGGAAAAAAATGAGTGAGAGAAAAATCATGGGTAAAAAAAGATTTAACAAACTGTAGTTTCCTACCTGCAAAAACAATGTTTTTTCTCTAGAATGAAGTGATGTTGGGGAAATTAAGGGATATGGATTTGCAGCCTCCATTAAGGATAAATGCTGAGTGGGATATGCTATGTGCAATTTTCTATTACAGGGTGAAAAATGAAAATCCTTATTTATCTATTTTTTAGTGCTGTCAGCTCACTCTGAAATGTACTCACTGCAATTATAGTCAAACTCTCTGGGTGCAAGACAAGCACCGAAACTCCCATGTGAGAAACAGATATGTAGAGAGGTATTATAAGTTTGCAGAGTCCCAAACCCAAATGCTTATATAAGGAAACAGAGAGATTGCGAGGACATCTCTCTGAAACGACGATGACAGAAAACCACACTTGTCTCTTTTTGGGATTTGTTTCTCCAGAAGACAGTGAGGCAGCCCCCTCCCAGCTTTAGCTGCTGGTGTCTCCAGGAAGAGCTGAGATTACCTAAAGCTGATTGGTCACCTTAATGTGCTGGACACCACATTAAAAACACTGGGGACTTAGTGTCATTATATCTGATTGATCAGCTGAAAGCCATACAGAGATTACACAACACTTTAAAAAATATTAGTAATTTTAATGGAAAAAAAATTATATAAAAATGCTTCAGTCAAAAGCTGGTAATTGTTTATTATTTAACAAAACATGCATTTTTACAAGCAGTGTAATGGTTCAGATGTATCACGGTTTTAGGGTCACGGTTTGGTATTTGTTATGTTCAGGGGGAAAAATAATATTTACGCAGCTATCAACCTTCTTTAAATAACTATTTTTGTTTTCTGCAGAAGAAATATAGTCATATGGGTGTTGAACGACAAGAGGATGAGTAAATAATGACATTATTTTCTTTTTTGGGTGAATTATTCCTTTACATCAATTTACCACCTATTATTATGTTTGATATCATCATATTTTTACAAAGCAAATTTGAGTCTAGTTCTAGTAGATGGTATAACGTTATAGATAATTATGTATATGGTTATGAACTGTAAAATATTTATAATAAGTATTAAAATGCCATTCTATAATGATATAAACGTTGTCACCGCATTGTTTACAGTGAATATCTGTCAACATTTTCCAATTTTTTTAACGATACAATATGCTTATATTTTATACCTATAGGTAACAAATTAGCCTAAAATGCATATTCAAAGTAAATTTAAAGCTATTCTTGAACAATTTAGAGTACATGCATGTTTTTGGTCTCTTTTGAAAGGTGATACTCAGAATTTTTTTTCTCCAGCAGTCATAATCACTGTAAGTGATACTGGCTTTGAGTAATAGAAGTTTGAACACACTGAAATAGAAGTTTTTTTATCTGCCTGATTTTAAATTTTCTGCATACAGGTGTCTGCAGATGACTATAACTGGGAGCTATTAGCTGGAAAACACAATGGGACCACAGCATGAAGCCTTATCTAGTCCAAGTTCAATTTTTATAACAATACTACAGAAAATGAATATTTTACAAATGTTTTTCTTAGGGTATATCCAGGCCTTTTCCAATTAATCCAGTAGTATTACTGACACAGAGTAACTGAAGCATTAACACATTAGAGTGCTTTTTTACTTTGTGTATATAAAAGTAAAAACAAGTGCTAAGGTGGAAAAGGAGTTTATATACAGACATGGGGACTTGTGACTTGGTGACTTGGACTCGAGTCGACTCGAGTCGCTATTTTTATGACTTGTGACTTGACTTGACAAAAAATAAAATACTTGAGACTTGACTGGGACTTGGAAGTTAAAGACTCGGGACTTGACTTGACTTGAGACATGAAGACTTGAATGACTTGAGTGTTAATCACATCATGTTTCAGTTTGAATATAAAATATATTTAAAAAAATAAAGTTGATCCAGCTGGAGCGCAGGCTGAGAATAGTTTTGTCATGACTGGATCACGACACTATAGGCTATCATCAGCCATGCCCTCTCGTACCTTACGCACACCACGCCCACTTAGATCAGATAACACATCAACATGTCAGCCGGAGGGGTAACGCTACCGAGGGTCATCGCTTCGGCTTCAAAAATTATTATCAAGATGGCAAAAGATCGAACAGCGCTTTGCAAGACATGCAACGTTATGATCGCGGACAGCCAGACGACAACCTCCAATTTCGATCCGCCATTTGAAGAGCCATTCTGCCCAGTAAGTGCTTGTCAATTTGTTAATTTTATCTGGTTAGTTGGTAGTTAGCTAATGTAATAATAGCAGGGTTCCCACGGGTCCTTGAAATCCTTGAAAGTTTGTGAATCTGAAAAATAAAATTCAAGGCCCTGGAAAGTTCTTGAAAATAAACATACATAGATACAGGTCCTTGAAAGTGCTTGAATTTATTTTGTACAAGAAGTTTTCTGGGAAAAAAAAATCTGTCCATTAATTTTTTATTTCGCCAACAATTCGTGGCTTATGCTGCATACTAGCCTGCTTGATTTACGTTAGTTACGCGCATTTACGTTAAGTGTTTCCCGCGCGAGGTACTTTGTTTTGTACGTTGCCATGACGTTCACGCGCGCTGGTACCTCAACGTTTCCCACTCACAGACGTTGCAAAAATAGGCTTATGGATATACTCTGTGTGAGTGAGTGAGTTTGGGTGTGGGAGTGTGAGAGCGCAAGAGTGAGTGTGTGTGTGTGTGTGAGCACGAGAGTGAGTGAGTGAGTGTGGGAGTGTGGGAGAGAGAGTGTGTGGGAGTGTGGGTGTGGGTGTGTGTGTGAGAGAGAGTGTGTGAGAGAGAGAGTGTGTGTGTGAGAGAGAGAGTGTGAGAGAGAGAGAGAGAGAGAGGAGAAATGTAACAAAGTTTAATGTACATAACTGTGTTTGAGAGAGAGAGAGGGAGGTGTTCAGAGAGGAGTCTGTTGGATGTTAAGCTGTTATTTGTTTTATGGACTCAATGTTGAAAATGTAAAACATTTCAAACACTGTTGGCAGAAGTGAAAAATAAATAATTTTATGAAGTTACAATTTTGTTTGATTCCATGATGTATTTTACTGAACATGAGTATTGTAATTTACTGACAGTTACTTATATCTTGTCTTTTCACTTTATTATGATCAGATTCTGCAGGTAAAATTACAATAATAAGGTGACTTGACTTGGACTTGACTTGACATAGCCTGTGACTTGACTTGACTTGACTTGCCCAAGAAAAAAATACTTGGGACTTACTTGAGACTTGAAGGTTAAGACTTGAGACTTACTTGAGACTTGCACATGTGTGACTTGGTCCCATCTCTGTTTATATATAAGAAATACGCAACACACTATTTACATACTTTTATACACAACATATTTACATACAGTTATACCTTTTTTGGCAATATGCCAGTCATTGTAGCAGTCACGTTTGGGGACAAAGCACAAAAGCACATCACAGGAGGTGCACTTCACTGGGTGTCTTTGCATGGCACTTCCTACACTTCAGTCGACCAGTGGTGCAGATACGGGTCTGACTGTGGAGTAAGACCCTAACTCTGCCAGCTTCTCGGCAAGGGTCTCTCTGAATACCTTCTGGTGCATAGGTACATCTTCTTAAACTTTTGCAATGTCTTTGTGGAGGAGGAAGGCATTCACAATTGCCATGTCCATGAAATGATCAAAGAACATCTTGTACCACTTCTGGGTCTTGTGGATGACTTTACAGTACCTTATCAGGGCGTCAGAAATATCTTGTGGTGACATACACCACAGATCTTCTAGATCTTCTACGTCCCATCCAGGTCAGACGTGGAGGTTCCAGATGTCTAGGTGCGGATGCCAGAGCATGCCCCATCCCTGAGAAAGAAGGTCTTTCCTCAGGGGAATTTGCCAGGGAGGGGCTGTCGCCTGGCAAACTGAATTGCGTAACCGAGTCGGATGGTCCTGGCCAGCCAGCGTGACGGGTTGTGAAGTGAAAGCCACGCATCCAAGCTCCATGTTAGAAGCATGTTATTTTTTTACGTACCCGGCAGGGCTTCGCAGTGGGGCGGAACAGGTAGTACGGCGTCGGGAGGCAAAGGTGCGTCCCGAGGCTCTGGGGCTGAGAAACGACTCGAAGTACTTACCTTGCTCCGCACACCCGGCAGGGGGTGGGTTAGTGACTGAGGAGGAGGTCCGGTGGAGGCGTCCTCTAGGGAACAGTCGTGGGGCTGAAGGCGGGGGGTCCGCGTCCAGCGTGCCAGAACTGTTGAGGTGTGGCAGCAGAGTGCCGTGCGAATGGTATTTGCGGGCCAGGTGACCCACAGACAAAGGAAATAGCTCTTTTATTGAGAATGTGGGTACCGCAGCCCTGAGGGTGTGGCAAATGAAATAAATTCAAACAAGAATTCTCCTCCCGGCCCTCCACCGGGGGACGGAGTGGTCTGCTTACGGAGAGAACGTCTTGGTCTCTGGGTTGATCGTCTCAGGAGCACTTGGGAGTCTTCCGGGTCCTCGAGGGGATCTGTGAGAAGGGGGGCGTGCACTTCAAGAATTGGAAAAATTCACAAAATCTTTTCCAAACAGGCAAATGGGCAGGTTGACAGCATGATGGTCGACTGGCTCTCAAATAGCCTGTCTATTCACTGCTGGTGGTGTAAACGTTATGCACTTACAGAGTAGGCTCCATTCCATTGTCCAAAAGTGTGTTTGCTAAGTATGCATGCAGCAGAACTAGAATGGGACATTCAGCTCTCTGCCTTCACTCATACAGAACATTCACTCTGCGTCCATGGAGGGGCAGCTGAGGTACAATTTCATTCCCCCTCTGATAATCAATATTTTGGCTGTGAAGAGTGCTTGGCTTTAATTGATATGCACTATCAGGAGAAGGCATCTGGACGTTGACTGGAAAGTTTAATGATGCTATTGGCGCAAATATATTACACTTTTAAAGGAATGTTCTCCCAAAGATGAAAAAACCACATGTCGTTTCCCCCCCATGGATCACAAAAGGAAATTTAAAAAAGAAATCTTCAGATAGATCTTCCCCATAAAAGAACAGTTAATTGTGACCATAACATCTAACGTAATTGGTTATTGTGTGTCCTGTAAAGCCTGCACCATGCTGTAGGCTTCATATGTGATTTGAGAGCTGTAGCGGATCTGGAAGATAATGACTTAAATTTGTGCTTGTTCATCACACAAAACTGATGAATTGGCTTCAGAGGACATGGAATATAGAACACAACTTATATGGAGTACTTTTGATGTTTTTTCTGTTCCTCTTTTGTGCTCAACAGCCAACTGTCATTGTATGAAAAGAAAAAACTGTGTGAAGATTCTTCATAGTTCTCTTTTTGTTTCAATGGAAAAAAAGTATCAGCAAATGGGTTTGGAACTTCCTTAGTATAAGTAAATAATGACAGAATTTCATTTGGGGGGACTATTCTTTTAACAATCTCATATGGGGGATATCCTGCCTGCGGTAGCTGTGAAGCAGCCTTTGATGTGGAAGTAGCCATCAGAGCGAACTTCTTGGCTTGAGAGACAGCCTGGGTGGAGGTTGGCCTCTGATCTCTGTCACTTCAAAGTAGGTGTTCCTTCTCAGTCACCCAGCCTTTCATCCTGTCCTGCCCCATCTTTTTACTCCTTGACCATTCCCCTCACTCATTGGCTCTCTCACTTCTATTCCCTTCTGCCTTGTCATTCCTTTCAGCAAAGATTCCTACACAGAGGCAACAGTGACATCAGATTAAATGGAAAAATCTGAAGCCTTTTTGTCAGCCAACGTCATAGACATTCACATAATACTCATCTGTCTCCCTTTAACTCTCCCTTTTTTATTTAATTCCTAATTCACACTCATTAAAAACCTCCTCTTCTCTTTGGTAGAACATCATTTGACATTTTTGTTGTTGTTGATATTATGGGAATTCATATGAGATATTTAGTCACATTTATCTGTTTTTGAAACAGTATTGCAAATAACAGAGTGTGACAGTAACAATTATGAGAACACACATTTATATGCCATTTAAATATTGGCTATTCTAAAGGTAAATGGACTGAATAGAGGAGCGTCTCCCATGTTGAAATATATATTTTTTTAAAAACAGGAAAAATTATGTAGTCTCATAGACTCGTGACATCTCATACAAATTTGTGTGAGATAACAAAATCGTAATAAGGATTGAGGATTACATAAGGATTAATCCTAAAAAAAATGCTCTTTTGATTTAAAAATGTCTTGGTGTTATGAATCAGACGAGGGCAGACGAGGAGTGAGGATCTAAATGCAGAATTCTTTAATGAAGTAACCAACGGTGAAGAGGATAACTAAAAATAAAACAACACAGGGAACAAACAAAACATCCACGTGGGGAAAACAAAACATAAACATGAAAAACATCCACGGAGAGCACGGGCAGGAGAAACATCGGGGACAACCATAACATTCAACAACCGACAATGAAAGAACAAACAACAGGGCTTAAATACACAGGGATGATCAGTAAATTAAACACAGGTGGAAACAATGACACTGGCAGTGATGAGGGCAGGGGAATATGGGAAGTGTAGTTTAGGACAGGTGACACGTGAGAAACACAGGGCAGACAACAGGGGATCGTGACACTTAGTGTATGATGAAATTAACATAACTAATATAAATAACTGCTGTAAACTTATTGTTTGGCAGACTCGCTCTGGTCCACCTATGGCGGAGGGGCTGTCGTCTGCCAGAGGGTGAAGAAGTGGTCGAGGACCAGGCAACGACGTGTCTGGGAACCGGCAAACAATTTGTTTTCTCTCTCTCTCACTGTCGCTTCGTCTTGCACTTTTTTCCCTCCCCTTGTCCCCCTCCCCAGCTCTAGAGAAGTGGGGATAAGCCTGCCGGCAGGTGCAGTCATTTTGCTTCCCAGATAAATGTAATTCTATTGATAGCCATGTTGTTCACCAGCAAAACTTAGCTGGTGAATCTAGTTCACCGTTTGTCTGGTAATGCTGGTTAACCAAGGAAATCTTGCAGGTATACCTTTTTGGTCACCAGCATTCACCAGTTATGGACCAGCATTCAAAACACAACACTATGCTGTTTTTCCATTTGCTGATCTTGCCACTATTTTACCTTGTTCCATTGTGACATTCCAGGAAAGTGACAAAATATGCATTGAATCAATGGGCTGTACTTAGCATACATGTGTACAATATTAAAATACACACATTTAGCAAGTGAAATGGGTTGCATTTTGTGTTAAAGCACTTGAACTGTGTCTTGCTTTAGTTCAGGTATGCAAACGTTTTCAAAAGAAAAATCATTTGCAATTTCCGTCTGCAATTCATGCTGTTTAGTCACATCCCTAGTGAATAGGCCTTTATCCTGTGCTTCATTTGCCACTTTGTCCCTTTAATTGCCGTTGTTTCCTTAATCTTTCCTTTTGGCAGTCCTTGTACTGCAGCCTTCTTTTTGTTCCTTCTTTTTCTGCAATTTTGTTTGTGTGTGTGGGCTAGGGATGTGCAAGGTTTGTCAACTAGTTGACTATAGTCGTTCAACAACTGACTTGTTGATTAGTGACGTCAGCTAGTAATTTTTAAACAAAAAATAATTAAAAGATTTGTACTTTTTTATTTTAATATTTAAGACAGCGTGTTTATGTTGGAATTATTGTAGTTTAAGTATATATTCTAATCACAAATACTATTACATGTAATATAAAAAGTATGGAATAAACATTATTTTTATAAATCTGACGGTTTACCCAATATTGGTCATATATAGGTCTATTCATTTATTATCGTGGTATTTTGAAACACTGACGTTTGGCCTGTCGTTCAAGAGTACGGTAGGACACTTTTATAATTGCATTTTTTATTGTTCTAATGAAGTTGATGTTTGATATATTTGATTTGTCATTTTTATTTCTATATTTAGATTTTTTTAAGTATAGTTTAAAAACTCTGTAGTTGAAATTGGAAAGTCAAACACAAAAGAGTTTAGCCATCAGAATTAATTTATAGTTTATTCATTTATAGTAATTTAGAGTTAGGCTACATTTGTGGCTCATTAAATTACATTACAGTATTTCATGCCTTTGTAAGTTTACTATTCCATATCTGTTGTTAGGACTAAATTATTAGTGCTTTCTTTTCTTGTTTTGTGCTCAATTTATACACTATAATGTCGATTTTATGAGCAGTTATGCACAATGTTACCCAATTGCTGTTTTGGGCATTCTGTGTGTTATTAGTTTTATTGTTTTTACTTTATTTATGTTCACATGTATATGAATTTGACTTGTTACGTATTGAAGACACAAACAACAAAAGGTGATGGCAAAACATGCATTTAAGGGTGAAAAATACTACAGCAAATAAAGCGCCACAACAATATTTTACTAACTGACTATTCGGCTTTTCGGATACAAAATCCGTAAGTCTCTTTTTTTATGACTATGACAGTTTTGTGCACACAAAGGTTATAGTTATTAAGCTTTTTTATTTTTTGAACAGCCTATCTGTTTGAGACAGTGTGCTTAGCATCCACAGCCTATTATTAAGAAATGCATCTGATTGGTGTCTTGTGGAAATTTGATCCCCACAGCTACCAACATTGTGTCCTAGAGCAAGGCACTTAACTCCTGGTTGCTCCAGGGGGATTGTCCCTGTAATAAGTGCACTGTAAGTCGCTTTGGATAAAAGCGTCTGCCAAATTCAAAAATGTAAAATGTAAATTACTCCAGCCAAATTATACAGGGCTTTATTGACCGACTAGTCAACTAACTGTCAAAATAACCCATGACTTGTTGATTTTGAAATTATATCATTTTGCACATCCCTAGTGTAGGCATATATGAATGAGAAGCTGCCCTACATGGGTAGGGAGGTTAAAGCACCAGTGCACACATCAAAAGCCTGCAGAGCCCTTCGCTCTTATTTTACTGGGCTGCTCTTGCCCCTTCGTGTGTCAGCACTGAACTCAGATCACCGTTGCAAACTTAGACGGGCAGAGACAGGTCATTTGAGATCAAACTACTGTTCAGATCCTGGTGACGTGACCTGGAAGCCTTAGGCACAGCAGGTGAAATGAAGGAGTCTGAAGGAGAACACAGACAGAGGGGAGCATGCAAGATGGAATGCTTTAAAAGATGTGGAGTGTAAATCAAGGTAATGGTGCAGACATTGTAAACGAAACAATGTGTTTAGCTTCGTTTTCAAGAGGCGTTATGGAGGAGAACTGGATACATAAGGACAGACTGAGACTGGTGGGTCTTAATCCAAGTTATGTACAACATGATTAATTGGTTTCGGTCAGTTGCCCGCTGAGTTATTTGCATTCTACTGCACAGAGGGAGTGGCCCTGCAGATTAGGACATGTCACATATTATGAATTGGAGAACATTTTGGGTTTAACGTCCATAATGATGTGCACCCACATACAGTATTTGTGTGTATAACCTGTTTGCAAATGTTTGCACATAGAAATTTTTATTTATTTATAGTATGTGATCTGTAATCTAATAACTTTTTAGTCAAAAATACTGTAATGCATTACATTTTAAATTATTGAAATCAGATTACATTTTCTGACTTTCAGTTAAATGAATTTAAATTCTTTACTTGGGTTACACATTTTTTCTAAATAATGTTATTTATGTAGAATACATTATAAACATGTTAACTGTTAGTGTTTATTATATAAAATTTGTTTAGCAGAAAAACAAACTTTTATATGAAATGTGTTTTAAAGAGTAACTTAAAAGTAAAGTAATTAATAATATGATTAATTATTAAGTAATCAGTAAAGTAATTTGATTACAACTTCATAGAAGTCATTATTACTATGTAATGGATTTTTTATTTATTTATTTAGATATAATATATATTCAGGATTTATTGGAACTATACACTAAATGATCACTTTATTAGATGTACACCTACGTATCCATGTGATATGTGAATGGGGGGGTGATCTCAGTGACTGTGGTATGAATTTTGTTGCCAGATGGGCTGGTTTAAGTATTTCTGTAACAGTTGATCTCCTGGGATTTTCACACAAAACATTCTCTAGAGTTTACTCAGAATGGTGGCAAAAACAAAAAACATCAAGTGAGCAGCAGTGTTGATGAGAAAGGTCAACGGAGAATGGCCAGACTAGCTTGAGCTGATAGAAAGTCTACAATAACTCAGATTACCTCTTTGTACAATTGTAGTTAGCAGATGGGGGGAGAAGGGTGTCCTTAGTATCTCTCTCTCTCTATATATATATATAGAGAGAGAGAGAGAGAGAGAGAGAGTATATATACTGTATACATATATGTATGTATATATATATATATATATATATATATATATATATATATATATATATATATATATATATATACACACACACACACACATACATAAATATAATTCTATTGTAAAATAATAAGACCTCTCAACAACAGTTGTGTTGCAAGCTGTTTCCTGTTTCGTATCAGGATGTGTCGACAAACTGCCATTTTTAGAAATGTGTTTCTTGATTCTGTATTCTCTATCCTAAGCCCTCACGTATCTCATATCAAATATGTATGTCATGTCCATATAAGGTAAAGACTGATTTTATTGGTTAGTCTAGTGGAAGTGTTACTTTGCTGAACAATATATAATGATGTGTTTAACAATAAACGTCTGAGAATAATATGATATACTCTGGTGTGTGTGTTTCATTTCTCCCCTTATTAGGCTCCGGATCGAAACAGCGACTGCAGACCTGAATTGATATTTAGGGGCACTCCTAAAATTCCTTACAACTATATATTGTTATATAATGCTCTAAACATGATAAAGGCCCTAAATGCTTTTTCAATATGAAAAAATGCATGGTTCTCTTACGAGAGGTTCTCTCGTATTGCGTAAGCTAGCTTACGCTACGGGAAAGATTCATCTTTTCTGAGATATTGAAGCCAAAAAATTGTCAACGCAGTGCGGCAGCTGCAGACCTTGAGCGGGCTAGCTAGCGAGCTCATTGGTTGCTCTGCGGCAACTGCTGCAGCCTATAGACGAGCTTGGGCGAACTCGCATCCAATGAGAGGCGTCCGCGCGCTCACTGCATCAAAGCCCGCCAAAAAGGGCGTGACTAGAGTGCATATAAGCGTAGTTCGTAGGCTGGAACCCTGATTTTCATCTCTTCAGCGAAGCTCTTCGCATCTCTGAACTGGAAGCCGCGTCGCCGTTTGAGGGGCATCTAGCAAGCGTGGACAGCGCCGAAGAAGCCGGCCGTCTTCGCCACCTTCAGCCATCCTGCGAGCTACGCCATCCGGCGACGTATCCTTTTTAGAGCAAGCTAAGTTCCTCAGCGAACTTCACAAAAGTGTATCGAGCGTCTTTTAAAGATGCCTCGCGACTTCCTGCGGCTCATGCCGCGCTCCTCTCAGCGCCGGAGACCGACACATCATCTGGCGCTTCTGCCTGGGACTGGGGCATGCAGAACTCACCTCGCTGACGGCGGATGCGACCTCTGCGAGGAGCTTCGATGTCGACCCTGCGGGCTCGACTCGAAGTATGCAAAACCGAGATGCCGCGCCGCTTTCTGTTTCGCCGCGCCGAAGAAGCGCCGCTCCCAAAGGCTGCCGGAACCGGTTTTAGAAGCGACTGTCTCGCCGAGTCCCTCCCTCGAGCATCGCGTTCACCCTCCCCGCCCCCTGGGACACGCAGTTGCCGCCGAGCGGCCGCGACTGCTGCCACCTCGAGAGCGAGGCGGAGGACAAAGGCTGCTGTTCCATCATGGCTTCGGACAGCGAGGAGTGGTCACAAGCCTCCTCAACGGCCCAGGAATCCAGCAGGACCCGCGCCGAGTCGAAGGGGAACTGATACGCCTCCTCACACAGGCCGCCGACCGCCTCAGGCTCGAGTGGTCACCGCCCCTGAGCAGGCTCCCAACAGACTCGACGGCTGTTTTCTTCAAAGCCGCCACCGCACGGCGCCGCGTCCGGGCCGCTCCCTTCCTGCCGGAACTCCACGCCGAAGCTCTCTAAATCGTGGAACGCCTCTCTCGGCCAGGACTCGATCCCACGTCTCCACCGTTCTCGCTTCAGTGGACGGCGCCGCCGAGAAGGGCTACTCTTCCATCCCCCCGGTCGAGGATTCGGTATCAGCACACCTTTGCCCGCCCTCCGCGAGATGGCGGTCTAAACCAGTGCTCCCGTCTAAGGCTTGCAGAACTACTTCCGCCTGTGTTGGCCGCGCCTATTCCGCCGCCGGCCAAGCCGCATCTGCTCTGCATTCCATGGCCGTCTTGCAGATCCTCCAAGCAGACCTTCTTCGGGAGTGGGATGAGAGAGGCAGGCACCCAGAGGCTGTTACAGATCTAAGGAGCGCGACGGACCTCGCCCTTCGCGCCACCAAAGCTGCAGCCCAAGCTATAGGGAAGTGCATGGCCTCGCTGACTGTAACCGAGAGACACCTGTGGCTAACGCTAGCCGACATGGGAGAAACTGAGCGCTCCACGTTCCTCAACGCGCCGCTCTCTCCGTCCGGTCTCTTCGGTTCCGCGGTAAGTGGCATTGTTGACCGTTTTTTGGAAGTCCAGAAAGCCACTCAAGCCATGAATCTCTTCCTGCCTCGCCACGCTATCTCCTCTGCAGGCCGCCCACGTAACCAGCCTCCTGCATGAGCATCTTCACAGCGCCCAGCTCAACAAAGCCAGACTTCCCAGCGCCGACAGGGCGGCCGCCCCAGATCGCGCTCAGACAGCCGCCGTAGACCACCGCCCCCCCGCGGGCCTCGGCCTAAGATTGCGCTGAAACCTGAACAACCGAAGTCCTCCTAGCTTTGTTGAACAAACGACGGCTCAGTCCCGCTGCGGCCGGACCACCGTCAAAGCTTCGCCCCCTGTCAGTCCCCTTATCTCAGGCTACTGCAGTGGTGAATTTAGCAGCCAACAAGCCGGTGACACTGCCCGCTTGCCTGCACTCAAACGCCGTTTTCACGGCGACCCAAATAAATCTTGTAAAGAGCAAACATGTCTTATGTGTAGAAAATGTACCCACAACCCTGTGTTCGCCCCTACACACAAGCATAACACATCCCGTGCCCCTATCAGTGCACGCTCTCATAAAGCTGTTACGAACCGCTCGAGCATCAGAGTCAATGAAGGCGCCCACAAATGCGTGCGCGCGCCCATTCTCTGGCCGCTCTGTCACCCGACCAGCCCTATGTGTAGAAAACGTGCTCACAATCCAGTGTTCACTTCTGCACACAAGCACTGCATGTCTCGTGTCCCCACCAGAGCACGCTCACATAAAGCGGTTATGAACCGCTCGAGCGCTAGAATCAATAAATGCGCCCACAAATACGTGCGCGCGTCCATTCTCTGCCCGCTCTGTTACACGGCCAGCAAACATACCTCTGTGTGTAAGTCCCGTGCCCATGACTATGCTTGCGCATCACGTAACAGATGTGACTCTTTCCCCATTCATTCCAATCGGGAAGTCACTCACAAAACAGCCTGTTCATGCTGTCTGCGAGCAATCATGCATAAACACACTAAACGCGCTCACACATTTTGTTCAGCGCTCTGTGTGCGGCAATCAGAGTGAATTGGCCATTCACCCTCTAGCGTTACGCTTCAAAGCGTGGGAAGCTATTCCAGGGATATCCAAGTGGGTGTTAAGCACAATACAACAGGGCTATTTGCTACAGTTCGATCGCCGCCCTCCTCGCTTCAGAGCGCGCTCGAAACCACTGTGAACACGGAAGCAGCGTGCATGCTTCGTTCAGAAATAGCAAGCCTTCTGTGCAAAAGGGCCATAGAGAAAGTGCCACCCTCTCTGAGCGAAGTCGGGGCTTTACAGCCGTTATTTTCTTGTTCCCAAGAAAGACGGCGGCCTCAGACCCATATTAGATCTCAGGGTTTTGAACAAGGTGCTTGCAAAAAGACCGCTCAAAATGCTTACAATCAGGAAACTCCTCGCGCATGTGCGCCAGGGGACTGGTTTATTTCTCTCGATCTGAAAGATGCATACTTTCAGATTCAGATAAATCCCCGTCACAGGCCATTCTTGATATTCGCCTCGACGGCCAGGTTTATCAATACACCGTCCTTCCGCTCGGCCTGTCCTTAGCACCTCGTACTTTCACGAAGCGCATGGATGCGGCGCTCGCACCCCTGCGGAGTCAGGGTTTGCGAATTCTGAACTATTTGGACGACTGGCTGATTATGGCTCAGTCACATATGGAGCTTCTGTCTCACAGAGCAGTTCTCCTCAGCCATCTGAACAGTTTGGGTCTTGCAGTCAATTGGACCAAGAGCTCACTACAGCCCAGTCAGACAATTTCCTTCCTTGGGATAGAACTAGACTCCGTGGCAATGACGGCTCGCTTATCTACACAGCCGCGCGTGTTCAGCGACTAGCCGCATCTTTTCAGATGAACAGCCTCACGCCTCTGAAGAAATTCCAGAGAGTGCTAGGTTACATGGCCTCAGCCGCAGCAGTACTTCAGCTGGGTTTACTGCACATGCGCCCGCTTCAGCATTGGCTAAGCACCCGCGCGTCTCGCCGGGCTTGGGCCACAGGCCGCCAGCCCATCAAGGTGACTCAGACCTGTATTTCAGCTCTGCAGCCTTGGACAGTGGCTGAGTGGTATCAGCGAGGAGTGACATTGGGAGCTGTATCTCGCCGAAAAGTCATCTCGACAGACGCGTCCAACACGGGTTGGGGCACGGTCTGCGAGGGCTCTCCGGTTTTTGGCCTATGGTCAGTTCAGGAAAAGCTCCTTCACATAAATTGTCTGGAAATGATAGCGGTCGAGTACGCCGCGGCGCTTTCTCCCGGTCATTTAGGGTCACCACGCCCTGGTCCGTTCGGACAACAGATCTGTGGTATCCTACCTAAACCGCCAGGGCGGTGTCAGATCCAGGAACCTTTTCCATCTGACGGAACGCATACTGAGTTGGTCCCAGTGCCACCTGCGCCGCTGAGGGCGACGCGACGTGCCAGGCCACCTGAACGACGGCCCGGACAGACTGTCCAGAGACAATATTCCCCAGGGGAATGGTCCCTGCACGCTCAAACAGTCCAGACGTTATGGCACCTATTCGGCAGAGTAGAGATAGACCTCTTTAGCGCCAGAAGAGAACTCTCACTGCCCGATATTTTTCTCGAAGCGAGGACGCCGCTGGCCCAGGACTGGCCCAGGCGCCCGCTTTACGCCTTCCTCCCCGCCTCGTTATTGCCACAGGTAATGCAGAGGATCAGGGAAACGCGTCACTCGGTGCTCCTCATAGCCCCGCGTTGGGAGAATCAGACATGGTTCCCGGAGCTTACGCAGCTGTCACTGACAGCGCCGTGGCCCATCCCAGTGAGAGCAGATCTCCTCTCTCAAGCTCAGCGGCACAATCTGGCATCCCCACCCAGAGCGCTGGGCGCTGCATGCGTGGGTGATCAACGACTACCCGTCGCTCTGCCAGAAGGAGTAATAAATACCATTATACACGCTAGAGCCCCTTCCACAAGAAGACTCTATGCGTCAAAATGGTCTGTGTTCTCAAAATGGTGCACCGACAGAGACCTGGACCCGCGGACATGTGGAGTGTCGTCGCTGCTCGTATTTCTACAAGAGCTGCTGGATAAGGGCAGATCCCCATCAACGCTCAAAGTGTATGTGGCAGCTGTTGCGGCGTTCGCTGAACCCCTGCACGGCCAGTCATGGGGAAAAAACGAGCTGGTCATCCGCTTCCTTAGGGGAGCTAGAAGGATGAACCCCCCGCGCCCCCCATCGGTTACTATCTGGGATCTTTCTATAGTTCTCGAAACTATGAAAGCCCCCCCTTTCGAACCACTTCAATCCGTGGATTTGAAATACCTTTCAATCAAAACCGTTTTTCTGACTGCCCTGTCATCAGTCAAACGTGTGGGAGACCTTCACGCGCTGTCTGTCAGCGCTGCGTGTCTTGAGTTTGGACCAAGTGACTCCAAGGTCATTTTAAAACCTAGACACGGCTATGTTCCCAAGGTGATCGGTACTCCTTTCAGAGCACAGTTCATTTCCCTATCGGCGCTACCAGCATCCGATAGCGAACGCAACGCCAATCTCCTTTGCCCAGTCAGAGCACTGAGATTGTATACCGCGCACTCCACCGCTTTCAGACGCTCTGAGCAGCTTTTCGCTTCGCTCGAGGGCGCACCAAAGGTCTCGCCGCTCGAAACAGACACTATCTAGATGGATAGTTGTCGCTATTGCTGCTGCATACGCGCACAAAGACCTGCCATGCCCGTTGGGCATTAGGGCTCACTCCACTAGAGGCATGGCATCCTCGTGGGCATGGTCCAGCAGGATTCCCATTCACGACATATGTGTGGCAGCGGGATGGACTTCCCTCCACATTTGTCAGATTTTACAATATGGAAGTGCCCGCTCTGCAGGCAAAACTACTAGCGGTTTAATACGCTACAGCTCCCTGGTGAGCTGCACTGATGGGACACATTCCACACAGACCGGCACCGCCGCTCTGTCGTTCCCTTCCCACTATGTGCTTATATATTACACAAACACTGACCCGCATTCTTGCCGGCCAAATCTTATTTCCCCACTCATAAGGGCTCCCCGGTTCCCCTTAATTCCCTGGGGCTCATACAGTGGATGCTTGGCGGCACGGCGCTGACAATGGGTTCCCGTAGCGTAAGCTAGCTTACGCAATACGAGAGAACCTCTCGTAAGAGAACGTATCGGTTACCTAACGTAACCTCGGTTCTCTCTAGATGAGGTAACGAGTATTGCGTAGCCGGCCGTGCTTCAGCGCCTACGAGCTGACTTTTCGCTTCAGTCAATGAAAACCAGGGTTCCAGCCTACGAACTACGCTTATATGCACTCTAGTCACGCCCTTTTTGGTGGGCTTTGATGCAGTGAGCGCGCGGACACCTCTCATTGGATGCGAGTTCGCCCAAGCTCGTCTATAGGCTGCATCAGTTGCCGCAGAGCAACCAATGAGCTCGCTAGCTAGCCCGCTCAAGGTCTGCAGCTGCCGCACTGCGTTGACAATGGATACAAAATTAAGGATAATTTTTTGGCTTCAATATCTCAGAAAAGATGAATCTTTCCCGTAGCGTAAGCTAGCTTACGCAATACTCGTTCCCTCATCTAGAGAGAACCGAGGTTACGTTAGGTAACCGATACGTTCTTTTGAAGTTTACAATAATTCAACTAACAATTATTATCCACACTTCACATATTCTTTACCACGAACTAGATGAAACTAGCCTGAAATATTCAATGGCACCTGAAATACACGACATGGTAGGAAATATAAAATATGCATTGTAATAAAGAAACAAGTTAGATATTTGTTTAATTGTTATTTAAATATTACAGCCTAGATCAATGGTTGTCCATTCAATACAATGCCTTATGGCCTTAGAAGTCTGTGCCTTTAACTCATCTTTATACAAGTTTTATTTTCTTTTTTGAAGCTGGACAGCCCTGCTCACTATAAATTGTTGTAGAATAGAGCTGTGTAAAGATATATTTCATATATATGTTTTTAATAATGTATGGGTGAGAAAAAACAGATTGTTCATTTTTAGGTGAAATATATTTTTACCGTTTGTATATAGCATATATATGGCACACACACACATATATATATATATAGAGAGAGAGAGAGAGAGAGAGAGAGAGAGAGAGAGAGAGAGAGAGAGCCTATGCTTTATACAAACAGTAAAAAAAAATATATATTTATATATATATATATATATATATACACTCACCTAAAGGATTATTAGGAACACCTGTTCAATTTCTCATTAATGCAATTATCTAATCAACCAATCACATGGCAGTTGCTTCAATGCATTTAGGGGTCCTGGTCAAGACAATCTCCTGAACTCCAAACTGAATGTCAGAATGGGAAAGAAAGGTGATTTAAGCAATTTTGAGCGTGGCATGGTTGTTGGTGCCAGACGGGCCGGTCTGAGTATTTCACAATCTGCTCAGTTACTGGGATTTTCACGCACAACCATATCTAGGGTTTACAAAGAATGGTGTGAAAAGGGAAAAACATCCAGTATGCGGCAGTCCTGTGGGCGAAAATGCCTTGTTGATGCTAGAGGTCAGAGGAGAATGGGCCGACTGATTCAAGCTGATAGAAGAGCAACTTTGCCTGAAATAACCACTCGTTACAACCGAGGTATGCAGCAAAGCATTTGTGAAGCCACAACACGCACAACCTTGAGGCGGATGGGCTACAACAGCAGAAGACCCCACCGGGTACCACTCATCTCCACTACAAATAGGAAAAAGAGGCTACAATTTGCAAGAGCTCACCAAAATTGGACAGTTGAAGACTGGAAAAATGTTGCCTGGTCTGATGAGTCTCGATTTCTGTTGAGACATTCAGATGGTAGAGTCAGAATTTGGCGTAAACAGAATGAGAACGTGGATCCATCATGCCTTGTTACCACTGTGCAGGCTGGTGGTGGTGTAATGGTGTGGGGGATGTTTTCTTGGCACACTTTAGGCCCCTTAGTGCCAATTGGGCATCGTTTAAATGCCACGGCCTACCTGAGCATTGTTTCTGACCATGTCCATCCCTTTATGGCCACTATGTACCCATCCTCTGATGGCTACTTCCAGCAGGATAATGCACCATGTCACAAAGCTCGAATCATTTCAAATTGGTTTCTTGAACATGACAATGAGTTCACTGTACTAAAATGGCCCCCACAGTCACCAGATCTCAACCCAATAGAGCATCTTTGGGATGTGGTGGAACGGGAGCTTCGTGCCCTGGATGTGCATCCCACAAATCTCCTTCAACTGCAAGATGCTATCCTATCAATATGGGCCAACATTTCTAAAGAATGCTTGTTGAATCAATGCCACGTAGAATTAAGGCAGTTCTGAAGGCGAAAGGGGGTCAAACACAGTATTAGTATGGTGTTCCTAATAATCCTTTAGGTGAGTGTATATATGACACTGTCCTTGCCACAAACTAAAAACATAATGAAATTAAAGCCACAAGACTTATGATGTTCTAGTTCAAATCTGAGTGTGATAACATTGAGTTTATTAATAATTTTTTAAAGGGCTACACCAAAATCTGGACAGAAAACAATATGCACCCATTTTCTTTTTGTTTTATGCCTGATGAGCAGAAAACTGCTCAGATAATGTTGTCTTTCACACTCACAATTGCGAGTAACATTATGAGTACATATTACACATTCGAAATGACAAATTAGGCCAAAAAGTGAGTATATGCATCCTTGGAAATGACTGTTGGTTAGTATAACATTTCTAGCATAAAATAGTGGACAAATAGAGTATGTAATTTACTGAACATCTTACATGACACTAACACCTTTAACTGTTTCTGAACTTACGTTGCGACAGGCGCTCGCACTGCTCCATTCGATTCTGGCTTAATTTGAATTAAATGTGAGTCCCACCTTTTTTATTTGATTGGACATCTTAATAATATTGGCGAGCAGTATTAATCTAAAAAGCTTAAAAATTAAACTTTGTTTAACCATTATGTAATCCCCGTAACAATGTAATGACATTATGCTCCATGCGCTCCATTATGGGATTTATCTGTTGCTTTAGAGGTGTTCTTGGTGCTCAGTTTGAGCCCTTGACAATGGTTACCGATACATTTTTTGACTCTCAAGAGGGCACTGCTACTGGTATTGGCATCATTTAAGAGAGTCTGTGATTTGCATGCCCTGTCAGTCAATCCTTTGTATATGGAATTTGCACCAGGGTATTTAAAAGTTTGGTTAAGACCTTGTTTGGACCATTTGCCCAAGGTTGTTTCCACATCATGTCGCTTGCAGACCATTCATTTTCAGGCTTTTTCTCCTCCCCCATATGAGTCGGAGGAGCATGAAACCTTACATATGCTTTGCCCAGTTAGCGCACTGCAATTTTATGTTGGTGTTTCGGTGTCCAAGCAAAGGTCTCATTGACCTATTGATGCAATTTTGAGTGCTTACGAAGTGTGCGATTTACCTTCATCTTTAGTTTTTCGAGCCCATTCTATGAGGAGCATAGCATCCTCCTGGGCTTTGGCTAGAGGTGCATCCTTGGAAGGCATTTGTACGACATATGGCGGCAGGGTGGTCCTCTCCATATACATTTGTTCGATTTTATAATTTGGATGATGGATTGACTCCTGCTTCCCAGGTTCTCTCTGTTGGAACAGGATTAAATTTGTAATTCCTTTTTTATTCAGACTTTTTAGCTCACTTGTGCGCCACTATATGCTTGCCACATCGGTTTAGCCATTTGGCAGCTACTGATCACATGTCGTGAATGTATATGTTTCCATAGCGATCATCCACAACTAGAGTTCTCCGAAAGGGAATGTCTAGGTTATTTATGTAACCTTGGTTCCCTGAGGGGAATGAGACGCTGCAAAGCTGACCATACACTCTTGTAGCTGCATAGGATCATGCCTTTTCACTCGATGGTGCAAAAGTGAGTGCCTTTATGCAACCCTTGACCTAGCTCTCTAGGGAGCATCGCTTAAGTGCCATAAGCCAATAAATTGGTGTGATTCTATAAGGGCTTCAGACCACGTGACACTCAGATGGTGTCCCATATAGATCACGCGCAGCGACTCGTTCCCCTCAGGGAACTAAGGTTACGTAAGTAACCGACACAATCTTCATAATATATCAAAGATCTTGAATGTGGAGAGTGATGAATGGGTGTACATGTAAAGTAGAGCAGAAAGCCCTTTTAATGGCTTGGACATGTATTCTGTTCATTACTAACTGCAGGCATGCTAACTACAGATTCATAAACATTAAAGCAAATGTATTTTAAAGTCAGATTTACTGTTGTGAATCCAGTGGACATTTTACATGGAAACCTTTTCTACACACAAGAGTAAGCATACTTGTAAGCATTCATTAGTTAATGAGAGCCATTAGAAGTCACAACAAATGGGGCATTTTAATTAAAGACATGCCTTGCACAATTGCTTTATATTTATTTCCCAGTGTTGCCAGTTTAGTGTGTGCCTATATACTCCATGTTTGGGTTAGTAGGCCATATAAGCACAAGTTATTTTATTTAACAACTTATGTGTAATGGTGCATTACAAGTAGGTAATAATAACTTGCATCTGATGACAGGGAATAATGCCTCCATAACTCTCAATTACTTTAGTTCTGAATAAGCTTAATTTTAGATGAAAGTGATGAGCTATGGCCTTTAAGGATTGCCTAGTTGGGTGATTAATGAACCGGGTCTGTCCAAAATTTAGCCTTGCACTTAATTAAAACTTTAACTCATCATCATTTACATCCCTACAACTACAAACCTGAGTACAATTCTGGCACAAAATATACTATTTGCTTCCAAACTAGTTCATGTTTTTGGGCTGGAGATATGATGCTGTGGATGGAGCAGTTTGCCGGTGCTTACTGTGGAGTTTCACCAAGTAAAGAAACTGCAGGGTTTCTCACTAAATCATTGCATGCAAAGTCAAGCCAAGAAAGAAGGAAACTACAGTAAGAGCCTTGAGTTCTGTAATAATCAATCTGTTGTGTCTCTCAGCTGTGATGAGCCTTAATGCATAAGTAATTAGTTTAAAGCGGTTTAAAGCTATTTTCTAGCTTTTTTTTAATTTACTAGCTTTCTAGCTTTAGTCATGTAGTAGTAATACGAGCAATCATGAAGAGCTGTTGTGTGTGACTGATGCGGATTCACTTCACATCACCTAATTGGCTCATATTACACACAAAAATCATCTTTTGCCACCACCTGCTGGCTAATATATGTAACGACAAAAAAAAATAACATGTAAGAGACACTTATACAGTAACTTTTAACACATATGCACTGCACTTACACTTTAGTTTACAACAACACAAACACAAGTAGAGTGATACACACACAGTGAAGCATGAGAGTGCTGATAGTGTCAGACCATCAGTGCTCATGGAACGTCTCTCGTCCAATCAGATTTGAAAACCGTAACTACTACATACATTCACTGGTAGCAAATAGATTGGAATAATGTAAAAATGTTGCTCTTATGGAAAGAAAATTGTACTTTTATTCACCAAAGTGACATTCCGCTGATCACAATAATGAGTCAGGACATTAATAATGTGAAAAATTACTATTACAATTTTTAAATAAATAAAAAATCTGAACTTCTTAAACTACTTCAAAGAGTTCTCATCTATGTCTCAAACTAGCGACTCTGATGTACTTATCCTCTTGTTTAGTTGTACATCTGGCCTTCCACATCTCTTTCTGTCCTTGTTAGAGTTGTCTTTTGTCTTTGAAGACTGTATTTTACACCTTTGTATGAAATCTTCAGTTTTTTGGCAATTTCAAGCATTGTATAGCCTTCATTCCTCAAAACAATGATTGACTGATGAGTTTCTAAAAAAGCTGTTTCTGTTTTTGACATTTTTGACCTAATAATGAATTAAGACATGCCAGTCTATTGCATACTGAGGCAACTCAAAAACAAACACCAAGACAATGTTAAGCTTAATTTAATGAAGCAAATAGCTTTCAACTGTGCTTGATATAATGGCAAGGTGATTTTCTAGTACCAAATTAGCAATATAGCATGATTACTCAAGGATGTGATGGAGTGATGGCTGCTGGAAGTGAAGCCAGTTTTGATCAAAAATTACTTGTTTCAAATAGTGATGGTGCTTTTTTAAATCAGTAATGTCCTGAATATACTTTGTGATCAGCTGAATGAAATAAAGTACCAATTTCTTAACATAAAGAGGAAAACCTGTACATTATTCCAAACTTTTGGCAGCCAGTGTGTATATATATATATATATATATATACACACAGTGCATCTGGAAAGTATTCACAGCGCTTCACTTTTTCCACATTTTATGTTAGCGTTATTCCAAAATTGATTAAATTCATTATTTTCCACAAGAAGTACCCCATAATGACAATGTGAAAGAAGTTTGTTTGAAATATTTGCAATTTAAAAAAAAAAAAATTTAAATTAAAATCACATGTACATAAGTATTCACAGCCTTTGCCATGACACTCAAAATTGAGCTCAGTTGCTTCCTGTTTCCACTGATCATCCATTAGATTTTTCTACAACTTTATTGGGGTCCACCTGTGGTAAATTCAGTTGATTGGACATGATTTGGAAAGGCACACACCTGTCTATATAAGGTCCCACAGTTAACAGTGCATGTCAGAGCACAAACCACGCCATGAAGTCCAAGGAATTGTCTGTAGACCTTTGAGACAGGATTGTATCGAGGCACAGATCTGGGGAAGGTTACAGAAAAATGTCTGCAGCATTAAAGGTCCCAATGAGCACAGTGGCCTCCATCATCCATAAATGGAGAACCAGGACTCTTCCTAGAGCTGGCCGCCCAGCCAAACTGAGCAATCGGGGGAGAAGAGCCTTAGTCAGGGAGGTGACCAAGAACCCGATGGTTACTCTGACAGAGCTCTAGCATTTCTCTGTGGAGAGAGGAGAAAGTTCCAGAAGAACAACCATCTCTGCAGCACTCCAACAATCAGGCCTGTATGGTAGAGTGGCCAGACGGAAGCCACTCCTCAGTAAAAGGCACATGACAGCCCACCTGGAGTTTGCCAAAAGGCACTTGAAGAACTCTCAGACCATGAGAAGCACAATTCTCTGGTCTGATGAAACTCTTTGGCCTGAATGGCAAGCGTCATGTCTGGAGTAAAACCAGGCACTGCTCATCACCTGGCCAATACCATCCCTAGAGTGAAGCATGGTGGTTGCAGCATCATGCTGTGTGGATGTTTTTCAGTGGCAGGAACTGGGAGAATAGACAGGATCGAGGGAAAGATGAATGCAGCAATGTACAGAGACATCCTTGATGAAAACCTACTCCGGAGCACTCTGGACCTCAGACTGGGGTGAATGTTCATCTTCAAATAGGACAATGACCCTTAGCACACACCCAAGATGACAAAGGAGTGGCTACAGGACAATTCTGTGAATGTCCTTGAGTGGCCCAGCCAGAGCCCAGACTTGAACACGATTGAACACCTCAGGAGAGATCTGAAAATGGCTGTGCACCGACGCTCCCCATCCAAACTGATGGAGCTTGAGAGGTCCTGCAAAGAAGAATCGGAGAAACTGCCCAAAAATAGGTGTGCCAAGCTTGTAGCACCATACACAAAAAGACTTGAGGCTGTACTTGGTGCGCGCTTCAACAAAGTATTGAGCAAAGGCTGTGAAAAACTTTTTTTTTCTAATTTTTTTTATTTTTTAATACATTTGCAAAGATTTAAAAAAACTTCTTTCATGTTGTCATTATGGGGTATTGTTTGTAGAATTTTGAGGAAAATAATGAATTTAATCTATTTTGGAATAAGGCTGTAACATAAATAAATGTGGAAAAAGTGAAGCACTGTGAATATTTTCTGGATGCACTGTATATATATATATATATATATATACTGTATATCGCCTTATTGCATATTTCTGTATATACTTATTCTATATATAAAATGTTCTATTCACCTTTTTTCTTTCTATTTTTGTATTATCTCTGTCTTGTTGTTCCCTATCAAAAGCTACACTTTGATGCTGTGCTGATTTAGCGCTTTGGGAACGTCTTTAGGAGTGACCACCTGTGAATATGTGTGCAACACATCAATGAAATTGACTAGAATTTATAGCCTCTGTCGGTGAAATCATCAGGATGCCCCGGTACCAGGCGCTATAAATAGATGCACCACAGGTGCATCGTCAGGTATTTGGTCTTCAAAGCATTCTGTGTTTGTTGTGCTTCTCAACCCTGTCAAAACTTTCTACTTTCCTCTATTAGGAGATAGAATTTTTTTAGGCTGTGCACAGAAAAGCTTTCTCTTTCAAAAAAATGGATAATAAACAAAGCAAGCTCTATGGCTGAAACAGACACACACCAGTTTTGTTTTGTGTGTTTGGGGGAAGAGCATGCCGCTCTTGCTTTGGGGCGGGGCAAGTGCGAGCATTTTTTTCTGTCAAAATGCTTCGCACTCGTCTCGCTTACTTCCGAGAGCTAGCGCCCACCCTTCCATCGTGGGGCTCTCGCATGGATCTGGCCGAGGAGCGAGAGACGGGTCCATCCCTATCGCTTGCTCTCTCCCCAGATCCAGCCAGTCCTTCTCATGATCTTGAAGTGCGCTCCGGTGTCTCTTCGGTTCATGAGAGGGATGCTGAATCTCTTGAGTCTACGGACTTTGAGCTACCCACCTCTGAGCGTTTAATAAAGTGGCTGAGGAATTACTCCAGGTGATAACTCAGGCGGTGGCCAGACTACAGATAGACTGGCCATGCGAACAAGAGACCCCCAAACACTCCAAGCTGGAGGACAGATTTCTGTCTGGTGGCCAAGGGAAGGGAACGCTAAACCAGTCCCTTCCTTTCTTTGATGACCTCCATGATGAGCTTTCATCGTTCATGGCAGAAACCTTATACTTGCCATGTCTTCGTGCCTTCGACGTTGACATATTCGACTATCGTGGGTGCTAGCAAAGGGTATTCAATGATCAGCAGGTAGAAGAGAACTTGCGGGTTATCTCTCACCTGGCTCGGCATCTTCTCTAAAGAGACCTACTCTCCCCACAAAGCCGTGCAGGACCACATCTATGCTTGTGGGGAAAGCTTATCAGGAAGCAGGTCAGGCTGGTGCTTCCCTGCACACTATGGCAGTGTTGCAGGTGTACCAGGCTGACCTATTGAAGGTCCTGAGTGCGGGCAGTACGGTTGACGAAGAGGCTTTCTCAGAGGTTAGTCGAGCCACGGATCTGTCTCTACGGGTGATCAAACAGACGGCTCACGCCATTGGCCGGTCTATTGTTACTTTGGTCAGCACAGAGAGACACTTATGGCTGAACCTTTCGGGCATTAGAGACAAGGACAAAGTGTTCCATCTTGATGCTCCGATTTCACCTTCTGGTTCGCCAGCAAGGGTCCTGCCTCTTACTGATAGCGCCGCGTTGGCAAACAAGGTGTGGTTCTCGGAGATAATGTCTCTCCTTGATGGCTCGCCTTTTGCGATTCCGGACAGGAGGGACCTTCTATCTAAGGCGCAGGAGACAATACTTCATCCCCAGCCCAAACTGTGGAACCTTCATGTTTGGAACCTGAAGGGTACCAACTGAGGGACACTGGGCTTTCACCTGAAGTCATTGAGACCATTCTGAGTGCTAGGGTTCACTAAACTAGAAGAAGTTATGCCAATAAATGGGGTTTCTTTGAAAGATTGTGTACTGCACATAATGCAGATCCAGTTAACTGCCAGATTGCTTCAGTTCTGGATTTTCTGCAGGAAAAATGATCAGCAGGTACATGCCCCACCACTCTCAGTGTTTATGTGGCCGCTGTTTTGGCTTGCCACGCCTTGATTGATGAGATGCAATTGGGGAAACTTCCTCTGCTCGCTCGCTTCGTTGGTGGAGCCATTGGAGGATTGAGACCTCCTGCTAGGACCAGGATCCCTTCATGGGTACTTAGCAATATTCCTTGAGGGTCTAGTTGAGGCCCCCTTTGAACCTCTAGAGTCTGATAAACTTTTGACTCTCAAAATGGTTTTTCTTATGGCGATTACTTCTCTAAAAAGAATTGGGGATTTGCAGGCTCTGTCTCTCTTGCCATCCTGCTTAGATTTTGCCCCAGGAATGGCTAAAGCAATATTGCACCCTCATCCTGACTACCTGCCTAAGGTTCCTTTCTCGGCCATACATCCGGTCACTCTTGAAGCCTTCTGTTCCCCGCCATTTACAACCCCGGATCAGGACAGGCTTCACGGACTGTGTCCAGTCCGTACATTTCAGGCTTACGCCCACCGCACTAGCCAGTGGCGTAAGTCAGGGCAACTATTTGTTTGTAATGGGGGCCGTAACAAGGGGGCGGCCGCCACCAAGCAAACAATTTCACATTGGGTGAGGGATGCTATTGCCCTGGCCTACGAGGCACGCGGTCAAGCTTTGCCAGTAGGGATCAGGGAGGTCACCTCCTCTAAAGCTTTGGCTAGAGGTGTCCTTCTGCAGCATGTTTGTAATGCAGCAGGCTGGTCCTCTCTGCAGATATTCATAAGATTTATATTTTGGATGTTCATGCCACTCCAGGCTCCTTGAGTCAACATCAAAAGCTCATGTCTGAGACCTCTCGCGCTCTTGTGAGCACAACTACACAACCGTAAGGGGTCCAGACATCCGCAGTGCCGCGCCATGGGTATTCTCGTTCCCAAAGGGCTAAATCAGCGCAGCATCAAAGTGTAGCTTTTGATAGGGAACGTCTTGGTTACTTAACTGTAACCGCTGTTCCCTGAAAAACTCGAAACAAGATGCTACGCTTCATTGATCAAAATTTTTCATCTACTTAATTACATGGTGTCCCGATTAATAAATCAATATTACAAATATTTGCTGAAAAACCTCTCATATTACAATAATATGAAATAATTATGCCTAGTTATCTTTAAATATTGAAAAATATATATATATATATATATATATATATATATATACAGTGAGGAAAATAAGTATTTGAACACCCTGCTATTTTGCAAGTTCTCCCACTTAGAAATCATGAAGGGGTCTGAAATTGTCATCGTAGGTGCATGTCCACTGTGAGAGACATAATCTAAAAAAAAATCCAGAAATCACAATGTATGATTTTTTAACTATTTATTTGTATGATACAGCTGCAAATAAGTATTTGAACACCTGAGAAAATCAATGTTAATATTTGGTACAGTAGCCTTTGTTTGCAATTACAGAGGTCAAACGTTTCCTGTAGTTTTTCACCAGGTTTGCACACACTGCAGGAGGGATTTTGGCCCACTCCTCCACACAGATCTTCTCTAGATCAGTCAGGTTTCTGGGCTGTTGCTGAGAAACACGGAGTTTAAGCTCCCTCCAAAGATTCTCTATTGGGTTTAGGTCTGGAGACTGGCTAGGCCACGCCAGAACCTTGATATGCTTCTTACAGAGCCACTGCTTGGTTATCCTGGCTGTGTGCTTCGGGTCATTGTCATGTTGGAAGACCCAGCCTCGACCCATCTTCAATGCTCTAACTGAGGGAAGGAGGTTGTTCCCCAAAATCTCGCAATACATGGCCCCGGTCATCCTCTCCTTAATACAGTGCAGTCACCCTGTCCCATGTGCAGAAAAACACCCCCAAAGCATGATGCTACCACCCCCATGCTTCACAGTAGGGATGGTGTTCTTGGGATGGTACTCATCATTCTTCTTCCTCCAAACACAGTTAGTGGAATTATGACCAAAAAGTTCTATTTTGGTCTCATCTGACCACATGACTTTCTCCCATGAGTCCTCTGGATCATCAAAATGGTCATTGGCAAACTTAAGACGGGCCTTGACATGTGCTGGTTTAAGCAGGGGAACCTTCCGTGCCATGCATGATTTCAAACCATGACGTCTTGGTGTATTACCAACAGTAACCTTGGAAACGGTGGTCCCAGCTCTTTTCAGGTCATTGACCAGCTCCTCCCGTGTAGTTCTGGGCTGATTTCTCACCTTTCTTAGGATCATTGAGACCCCACGAGGTGAGATCTTGCATGGAGCCCCAGTCTGAGGGAGATTGAAAGTCATGTCAAGCTTCTTCCATTTTCTAATGATTGCTCCAACAGTGGACCTTTTTTCACCAAGCTGCTTGGCAATTTCCCCGTAGCCCTTTCCAGCCTTGTGGAGGTGTACAATTTTGTCTCTAGTGTCTTTGGACAGCTCTTTGGTCTTGGCCATGTTAGTAGTTGGATTCTTACTGATTGTATGGGGTGGACAGGTGTCTTTATGCAGCTAACGACCTCAAACAGGTGCATCTAATTTAGGATAATAAATGGAGTGGAGGTGGACATTTAAAAGGCAGACTAACAGGTCTTTGAGGGTCAGAATTCTAGCTGATAGACAGGTGTTCAAATACTTATTTGCAGCTGTATCATACAAATAAATAGTTAAAAAATCATATATTGTGATTTCTGGATTTTTTTTTAGATTATGTCTCTCACAGTGGACATGCACCTACGATGACAATTTCAGACCCCTCCATGATTTCCAAGTGGGAGAACTTGCAAAATAGCAGGGTGTTCAAATACTTATTTTCCTCACTGTATATATATATATATATATAATTCACGTGTTTTGTATCACCGTATTAAGCTTTGAAACGCCCTTTTCTAAACGCCATAATGCATTATTAGGCATTACATAAACGCTGTACGCCGTCAAGCGTTAAGTTAACAAATTGGTATTCACTTACTGCAATGTGTGTGTGTGTGTGTGTGTGTGTGTGTGTATGTGTGAGCGTGTATTTATCACTTTGTGGGGACCAAATGTCCCCATAAGGATAGTAAAACCCGAAATTTTTGACCTTGTGGGGACATTTTGTCGGTCCCCATGAGGAAAACAGCTTATAAATCATACTAAATTATGTTTTTTGAAAATGTAAAAATGCAGAAAGTTTTCTGTGAGGGTTAGGTTTAGGGGTAGGGTTAGGTTTAGGGGATAGAATATAAAGTTTGTACAGTATAAAAACCATTATGTTTGGAAAGTCCCCATAAAACATGGAAACACAACATGTGTGTGTGTGTGTGTGTGTGTGTGTGTGTGTGTGTGTGTGTGTGTGTGTGTGTGTGCGTGTGTGTTGTTAATATTACTAACATGCAATTAGTAAATAGTGTAATCTGTTGTGTAAATTGAATTGTAACCCAGATTTTTTCTTCTTTTTTTTTAAAGAAAATGAGGCACAATCCTAAATAATTGTTAATATTTGAGCTTAAAATGGCCGAGGAGTATATCCCAAAATATTCCTTTAAGCAATTTTCCTCACAAGGCAGTTGGCTGGTCCCCATAATGTAGGTGATTTTAGATCTTACTATCCTTGTGGTGACATGGTCCTCAAAATGAAGGTAAAATCTGACCCACACACATATTCTCAAATTCAAAGTTCATTCAAAGTCTCCCATGCTGCTAGCACAATGCGCTTCTGGTTACTCCACAGGGGAAGGTAAATATGCTGTAGCTGATGCAAAAAGGTCTGATAGGAGATGGCACTTGTTGGCGAGTCAGCTTAATGTGGCCGAACTCTCAGAAACAACATTACGACTTCCCATGTGATCATCCAGTTTCAGACAAGATCTGAAGAGATTTCACAGATACAAAAGAAGAAAAAAAAAGAATAAACTAAAGAATGCGAATATGTTCACTACAATTTTCTCAGTTTCTTAGAGAGTGAGCCTGCAAACCTGTTTGGCTAATTTTAGATAAAACTATATTTTCCTGTCTGAGAGTCAAGAGACTATATAAAAATAAAAAAACCTTCAATTTATGCAGTGATATCTGTGATGTAAATGTTTTCACAAATTTAGCAGGTTGCACAGCAATGCATAGAGATGCATGTGGAATGAGCAAACAAACATTAAAACATTTGTGACCTGTTCGATCGTTTTGAGTCAACTTGTAGCAGAAACACATTTTTGTTTTTATGTACTAAATTAAAAGGAAAGCATTTAAGTCAGGGATATTGTGGCATGACTGACCAATTAGAATAGAGTTCTTTTTTTTTCTTTTTTTTTACTTTAAGGTTCAAGTAGGCCCAAGCTGACTCTGTTATGTCTGCTCCCCCACTGATAATTATCAAGCCTTTACGCTGTCTTTACAAGGTCCAGCAACTAGTGGACATCAGTGACATTCCAAGCAGGGGAGGTTAGCTGCATGCCAGAGCAATCTTTCCCCCATAAGAAATGGACTCAAAGGCCAGAACAACAGACTTTTCTTCATTAAATTATAGACAAACTGTCTATGAATTCACATGTATATCCCCAGAACATTGTGTATAGGGGACTGTCTTGTAAAGCGTTTTTGTATTGTATACTGTTTTATGCATAACCTATGACAGGACTACTAGCTAACGTAAAATTATTTAGTATCATGTTTCCTACCAAATTAATCCTTGTCTGACATCCTGCACAATGGTATATATATATAATTCTGACAGCATTGTATTCTTGCTATATTAATCAGAGCATAAAGGGGCTTAAACTAACCCCAATCATGCAAATGAGTCAGCTTCCAAGCAAAGGAACATTTCCCGCTTGGAAATTGCACCTTTCTCATTGGTCAAGCCAGACTCGAGAGGAGGGACCTCCAGCAGAAGTTAAAAGACATGTACCGCCTATTACTCATTCTCCTTTTCCCATGACTCTTCCCTCTGCTGTTCATGTGGGACCGGGACCATGTGGGACAGGGACCATATGGTCCGAGGTCACAGGCCGGCAGGTGGAGAATTTTGTTTATACAAATAACCTAGTTATTTATATTTAATTATAACGGTTTTCCAACACGACTGATTCCATTATAAATTTCCTTACATAGTAATGTAGAAATAGAACCATTTAATTGAATTCCTAGCTCACACATACTGTTTCCCTTATAAATAATGGTAATATACATGACACTTTAACCTGTGCAGTGTACATTTATCATACCAAATTCACTACATATATTGGTGTGAGAATTTGGGCAATTTAACTGATTACTGTTTATTTGTGCATTGTGGAATGCGCTGACATTCATATGCATCAATGAAATTGTTTTCATTAGTGTTGACTCAGATCACCAATCACTGGTGTTGGTTGCTATGGTGATGAAAGTTCATGGGAAGTCCTAAAGAGACTCTTTCGGGGTAATGTACCGTTATGCCATATTGTAAACACAGTACAGCTAAGCTTATAGCATAACAAAACACCACTAAACTAACCAGTTAGCAAACTTTCATTGAAACTCCAAAATACGCTACATGATGTTGGTGTTTATTTGGCTAAAATCACTGCTCATTATCCCACTAATTACAAGCCTAATTGCCAAATAAAGAAAGAAATATACATGGAACATTGATTTGAATTTAAATGATTTTATTGGCTTAAAGATCGCTGAGTTGTAACAAAAAGAAAAAAAAAGAAAAAAATAGGACTGATGACTGCAATATCTGGATAGCCAGACTGTTATCACTATTTCCCTGGATATGCGGTCATTATTCAGAAATATCAGACAGCTGGGTGGCATGACTGACCAATTAGAATAGAGTATTCAAGAGAGACGTTTAATAAATGATTATATCAGCCAACATTTAAATTATTATATCTTGACAAGGTGTGGAGTAAAAACATACAAAAAAACATAATTAGAAAGCTGAGGCTTTCTTTTTTTTTACTTTAGTGCATAGATTACAACTCAAAATATGTTTCTGGGTCAAAGTGATTCAAAATCAAAGAGCAGGTCACATTGGTCAAAACAAAAATAACCAGATTTTGGGGTTAGTTGACTCAAGTAACTAGTTATGAATTAAAAAATGTAAGCCTAGTTGAAAAACCTCATTTGTATCTAGATGGTTTATCTTAATGTTTGGTCCATGAGGGATATTCAACAAGGAATCAAAATTGTGCAAACCAACAGTTCCTTTACTTATGGACGTATTGTAGCTTATTTGTCTTTCCTATTTATCTTCTATAAAAGGAGACTAATTCTTGGGTTTCTCATGCAAAATTCCCTGGGGATAAGCTTGTAGAAATATAGATGCTAACATTTCTTGCTAAACTATTCTTGCTAAATCCATCTTTGAGTGCTAAAACATTGGCTAACTGGCAGCAACAGTACATCATTAGCTTCTCTTGCTAAAAATAGATTTATTGCTTTATAAATCTAAAATAGATTTATTGCTCCTTGAGGACTCATGAGTCAGGCAATCCTCTATAGTGAGAATTAAAGTCTTTCTAACAAACTGAGCTAATAAAAAATATTGCTGCCGATCACAAGGGCTTCTGACATTTGAGGATGAAATTTTGCAATTGCAGCTCTGCTGGAAAAACAGCCTAACATGGATTGCTGTCCTTTGATGGTCTCCCAGCCTGGTCATACTGCTCTGTGTGTTGGTTTTAGAGGAGTTTAAGGCACTTTTAAGCTGTTCAGGAAAAAACTTTCACCTTAAGACCAGCTTGTTCAGACTGGGGAGACAAGCTAGACCAGCTTTAACCAGCAAATCAGCTTAGGCTGGTTTAAGATGGGGTTTTTATTTCAGGAGGGGAAACTGTGCCACAAGTTGCTACAGCAGAAAACACATTTTAGAAATTAAACTGCAATAGGCTTCAATTTGATTTGACGAGATGTGTTTGTGATGTGCTTACACAATTAAAGTCTCATTTGTCATTTCAAAGTGGTATTTAATAGCTACATCCACACAAAAAAAATAGACCAACTGTAAACATGTCAACGGGGAATATTTGTCACAGCCCTGTATTTTCATCAAAGTTTCCTCTTGTTGACAGTCACTAACACACACATAAATGTTGACAGCATGGTCAATAGCAGAATTCTGTTTCCGCTGCTTAGGCAATGGACAAACTTGCTCTTGACAGATAATGGGTGCAATAAGAAAAAGAACTGAGGTGTGTTTGTTATTGACATTTTCTAAAATGCCTCTGGCTGGCATTGATCGCACAAAAGAACTGTCTGTATGGAGTCGGCGAGAGTGTTTTTGCGTCGGGTGGAGCAGTTTGGCATCAAGGCTTTGACAGGTTGCCTCTTATTACTGACATATGGATAAATGTCTTCCAACACCTCATAACTTCTCTCTGAACGGTCTGCTCACCCACTGCTGCTTTTTAAAGAGCAGCAAAATGTCAGGAATCACAATCCATACCACTGATATATAGGCTCCATGTCATGGCATGTAGATTGTTTTTGGAGTGCATGTAGTTAATTTTGGTTCTAGATTTGACACTTCACTGATTTGTTTTTACTCCCCTGATTGTCTAATTATAAGTTGTTCTTCAGTCTTAAAGAGATAGTTCCCTCAGAAATGTAAATTCAGTCATCATGTGCTTACCCTCATGTCTTTACAAACTCGTGTTAATTTTTTTTAAATGTATTTTTTTAATTTAAGGCAAATAGCTAATGGACTCTTTTCAAAGACTGTGATAATGCATTGTCGCCTCATTTGGCAATGTAAATCTAAGAAACTTTAGTTTATTTTAAAATTTTAATTATTACCCTAAATTAAAAAAGTACTGCTGTGATAAGGTTGCAAATACAGCTGCTGAGTGAATGACAGTAAATCTGGTATCATCTCTGACTGCCTTATTCCACCAAACTTTATTTATGTTTCCTGAGTCACCTTTAAAAGGCTCTAAAACACAGTGTCACATCAAACCTTCCCATGGTTGCACTTTTGATAAGCAAAGGAAAGAAAATTACGGTAAAGGAGGAATTCAATCTCACAATTATCTGAATGTAGAACACTTATCTAGGGGCAGCTGATAACTCTGAAAATAGGTATTTCGGGGAAGAGGTGTTTTTCATAATCACATCTTGAATATGTCAGCAGAAAAGCAAGCATTGTGCAATTTGATAACTAGCAATTGAGGGTTCATAGTAGTGGTCGACCGAAATATTGCAGAGGCCGATAAATCAGCCAATATTCAGAATTTCGATTTATCGCATCGGCAGATACATTTTCCCCTTGGCCGATTTATTTCTTGAGGGCACTGAGAATCGCCTGCTTGCATATGAAGAAACTGAGACATGTAAATGTCATGGTTCATTTTGTTGTTCCGTGCCATCGTGTTACTACAATAATAGACTGGTGTGCACAGTGCTATTTAAATGGTATGAATATCACAGCCGTGGGAGACACATTTGAGCTCATAATGTTAAAGTGCTCGCCTGTTTCATTCTCCCTCTCTCTCTCCTCAACAGTTTCCTGTAACTTTAAACTGTCTTGTCTAATGATAAAAAGGCAAATATCAATTAAACTAATATCATATACAGTCTGCAAATATGTGCATATCTTATTTAAACAGATGTAATAATTCAACCTCACACAACTTGAGCAGATCCAGCATCCTGTGGAATGCTCATAAATCTCCCTCTGAAGTATTGTAACAGTGTAAAGGGATTAATGGAAAGGAGGAGGTGAGAACTGGCTTGACAATATAAATAATATTTTATTGAAGAACTTATCCAGAAGACAAATACCCACAGGTGTCGGACAGCTGCCCGCAAATCTCTCTCTCTGTCCCACTGCAGTCTCCAGTTGGCTTTTTCCCTCTCTGAGGCTTGATTAGCCTGATTGGGGTTGGGTGTGTAGCATCACAAACCTGCACGCCTTCCACCCTTTCACACTCTCAGGCCGGCATGACGTACACCCCCCCTCCCCTTTCCCTGGGAAGGGGCGTGCCTAATGCATTGTCAGCCAGCAGGTCATCCCCGTCTACGGGGATGAGGGAGGTGACAAGGGGAGGGAAACAAAAAAAATTTGGCACCTACATGCCGTAACGCAATCATGCCAAATTAACAAAAACATTTTCAAAAAGACAGGCAAAGGCTAACATGGAGCAGCAGTGGGAGAGAGAGAGAGAGAGAGAGAGAGAGAAAACACTTATTCGCCGGTTCTCCAATACACCATAGCTTGGTCCTCGGCCACTCCTCCAACCTCCAACGGATGACAGCCGCGCCTCTCCAGATGGATCGGAGGCAGTCTTCCGGCCCCTGTTGGACGGAACACTCCGCCGTGTTCTCTGGAAACTTAAGGGGTCTCCTCCACCCCTGGCAGCAGTTCTCCTGCGCCAGGCGGTTGGCCAGGAGCCCCTCTCCACTCGCATTTGGCAGTCTCATACCCTGCCATGTTTCAGCGGCTGGTAGGGTTCTCCTCTGACCCTGGCAGCGGCTATGACTGCTCCAAGCGGTTGGTTAGGAGCCCCTTCTCCCTTCATGGTCGGCAGCCATTCATCTGCTCTCAGGCAGCCGGGATCCTCCATCCACCAGCAGATGGCTGTGGCTGCTCCTTTTGGGTGGATGGTAGTGGCGAGGACTCTACAACGGTGCATCCCTCCTCCTTCCTGTATTTCGGCACAAGTGTAAAGGGTTTAATAGGAAGGAGGAGGTGATGTATAGGAGGTGAGTCCCAAGCTGCGGCATATCGGAGAACCGGTGAGTAAGTGTTTTTTTTCTCTCTCTCTCCTCTCTCTTTTACACTGCCACACCATGTTTGCCTTTCCCTCTCTTTTTAAAATGTTTTTGTTAATTTGGTACGATCGCTGATCGTTTTTTTTTTTTTGCCTCTCCTTGTCCCCTCCCTCATCCAGGTAGATGGGGATTACCTGCAGGCAGACGGGGCGTTAGGCACGCCTCTCTCCAGGGAAGGGGGGGGGGGTGTACGTCATGCCAGATTGTCCCTGGCCTGAGAGAATGAGGGAGGAATGTGACAGGGCAGAGGGCGGGGCCGGGTCATGATTCCACAAATTCGGCCCCTAATCAGGCTAATCAAGCCTCAGGGAGGGATAAAGGCCGACTGGAATCTGCAGTGCGAGAGAGAGAGAGAGATTTATGGACAGCTGTCTGAAACCTGTGTGTGTTTGTGTCTTTTTGGTTCAAAAAGTTGAAGACACACTGGGAGTGGTGATTACTGCTTTTGGAAAAGGTCATGAGGCATCAGTGTATTACTCCCTGCTAGTTCAGAGTCTGGGTATGGAGCTCTATCCTCTATCAAGAAATTATGGGGAGAAAGATTTTAACTTGGTATTGGAGGAGGGAGTGTGGGCTGGGATTCAAAAAAACGTCAAGTCTGTATCTAGAGATGCAAGTGTGGGACTTATACAATTCAAGATTCTACATAGATTCTGTTGGACCCCTTCTAGGCTGTATAGGCTTGGTCTTAAAGACACACCCACCTGCTAGCTTTGCCAATCGGAGGATGGAGACATGGCCCATGTTTTTTGGTGGTGCACTGAGATTCAGGCATTTTGGTTGAAGGTACAGAGTTTTGTGTGTGACGTGTTGGGCATTCGGATTTCGTTTTGCCCTAGACTCTGTGTTTTGGGTGATGGGGCAGTCATCGACGTAGGTGACAAATACATAAAAAATTGGGTGCTCACCTGTGCGATGATAGGCAGGCAGATTGTTTTAAGGGGTTTGAAGTCGGTGGGAGTGCCCTCAATTCGGTAGTGATGCAAGGAGATGGGAAGAGTAGCAGCATTCTAAGAGGCAACGTGTAGAATGCTGGGAATATGGGATTCTTTAAATGGGAAATGGGGTAAATATTTGATGTTTTTGGGGGGTCTCGGAGTGGGACTGTGGAGATATCATTTATTTATTTATTTTAGTTTTTTTATTCTTTGTGTGTGTGTGTATACTTACGTAAGACCACTGGGAAGTTATTTTAGGGTCGGGTGGGAGGGGTAGTAGTGGGAGTTAAATGTTGATTTGTTGTATATATATATTTTTCTTTGTTTTTGAAAAAAACAATAAAAATGTTAATAAAAAAATAGTGTATTTTTATGCTGACATGGGATGCTAACTTTGTGGTCACACTGAAATATCGATGTCAAAATTGCATGCAGTCAGTCAAATCATTCCTGTTCTTTGTTTTTCTGTAATCAATAGCTGAATCATGTAGATCCCCGTCTGTCACTCACTTCGACGTTGTGTCTAAGAAGCGACACTAGGGTCTCTTGAGAGAGCCTCACGCATCTCTGAACTTGAGAAAAGGCCAATGAGAAATAGGCAGACAGAATTAGCATGTCCCGCCCCCGGACATATGGGTATAAAGGGAGGGAAATGCATCTGTTCATTCAGAAATTTTCTTCGGAGCAGACCGGTTGTGTGATCAGCGATCTGCGATTCACAAAACTGTTCACCTCATCTCTAAGAGTGTATACTGCTGGATCTATGGTGCATATCAGCGGCTTTCTCGTTTCTCGGCATTTCACATTTTTTCAATGCAGTGTAGATTTGCCCCTGGACGTTTTGTCAGCACTTTCTAAAAGAGAATATTTTAAAAGAGTTTGATTCTCTAAAAGAGCAACACACACTTTTCAGGACGCGTCTTTATAAAGATGCCGTTCCGCCCCTGTGTAGGTCCTGGATGTGGTCGAGTTCTCTCCACTCTTGTCCCCCTGTGTGTATTTTCAGCGGTACGGTCCCCTTGTGAGCGGACCCGCGTCTCCCTTGGGCAGTCCTCGCTGCCCCCCCCGGTCGCCGTGTTTGTAGCAACACCTCCCTCCCAATAAGGTAGGATCTACCACCTCGCCATATTCCACATGCAACCTGAAATCCCATGTGATGTATTTCACCACTCTTTACCTCCCACAGCCTGGGCAGGTGTGGTCTCCGCAGGGTCTTTCCCCCCATCATGGGTTTGATGCACAAAGAGATGAAGAATTACCCAATGCCCATGGTTAAATGTGGTGCTGGATCTTTAATGTTCTGGGGCTGTTTTTCTGCCAGAATCAGATGTTCTTAAATGAGTATGATACATGGTTCAAGTGCATGTGTATAAGACCATTTAAGGTTAAAAAGTGGAATATTTTCATGTGAACATGTCAAAATTTTTTTAATTACATTTATAAATTAGCGCTAATGGCTAATTTAGAGAATTAAGTGAGTTGTTAACCTCGTGCTAGTTTTGCTAACCATGTGCATGTGCATGATGGTCGCATGCATTTATACACATTATAAGATATTTGAGTATGCTTTCAAATGAAATAATTTGTTTATGTAACAGTTCTTAATTTTGAAGAAAATATGCAAATTAAATATAGAAATTTAATATAAATTAATTTAGAGCTGAAACCTAGTATAATAAAACATAACTAAATATGAAAATTTGGAACTTAGAATTAGATAATAAATAGGAAAATAAATCGTAAAAGAAAAGATAACCCTAAATATAAAATTTAATAGATTTGCCGTAAAGAGTCATTTGTCAGCAGAACTAAAAGTTAATGTGAAACTGTTATTGACATTTGTTATTGTTTTCTTTATTAATTCTGCAACAAAAACAAGATAATACATAGTTCTTACATATGCAACAGCACATTCATCTCGTGTGATCATTTCCCCTTCTCTCAGCTGCAAACACTGGCTTCTGAGCGAACGTAGTCTTCTGGAATCTGGTTTGAGATATTGAAAAGTGTATCCCTCTGCAGTAAATCTCATTGAGTCACAAACTGCAGGGTTGCCTACACCCGCGCCACAAGCACGTTACATTCCCATTTCCATTGCTGCCATTAAAATGTGCAAGGCGCGCATGTCACAAGCTCGCAGTGTCAAGTAATTTTTATCTGTATAGTGCTTTTCACAACACAAATGTTTTAAAGTACCTTTAAAGAAAATCATGCTTTAATAGAAAATGAAGCTGTAATATCTATAAAGTCTTATAGTCATCATTGTGCATTTTTATAAATGTAAATTGTATCTAAAAATAAATAAGTAAATAATAATTGTATTTTGAACCCCTGTGAGCAAGCCGGAAACCACTGTGGTGAGGAACGCAAAACTCCATAAGATGTAGGATAATGGAGAAAAATAACCTTGGGGAAAAAACAGGCTCACTGTGGGAGCCAGTAACACTCTGGCTAACATCATGAATATAATGCTAATATTGGTTATTGGAGATGACAGCTTCATTGATCATAAAGGGATCGATCAAATATTTCTGACCATTCACTAGGGAAATAAGCATCTAAACTAGGGGTCAGCAACATATGCCCAATGCTGGCATGACTCGGGGTAATCACTAGCTTGCCAGCAATGGCGAGAGGAGAGTAGACTATTTTATTTATATATAAATTCCACACAAGCATTCCAATCTTGATGTAATCCTTCCTCATGATCATGCAGCATGATTTCATCAGCTGAATGGGAGGCTAAATATTATAAGTGTATAAGTGTGACAAGACTTGCGCTGTTCATTCAAGCAATTCACGCAAGTAAACGCGCCAGCTTTGCTTCGGTCAGGCTGCATGGATGACAGCCTACAATCTGTGTTTCCTTTGTTTCTTTTTGTTTTCAGAACAACACGTGATGTAATAAGGAAAACACTTTCAAGGATTATTAATCCTTGAAATTTCCAACCCAGCATACAGGTACACCCTCCTTAAACCATAGCCTTTGGTGCGGAGAGAAGGCTCGAAGATCTTACCTTGCTCCGTGCACCTGGCAGGGGGCGGGTTAGTGACTGAGGAGGAGTAGGCGTCCTCAAGACTCATCAGAACTGGCCGGCCGAGGGGCAGCAGTCGTGAGTCCAGAGGCGAGGGGTCCACACCGGGGTCCCGGGACTACTGAAGTGTGGCACCTGGTTGCCGTGAGAACAGAATTTGCAGGCCAGATGACCCAGGGGATGAGGAAATTGCTCTTTTATTGAGAATGTGGGTACCGCAGCCAGAAGTGGTCCAGCTGGGCCAGGTTGAGGCAGAGCTGCCTTGCGTTTGGAAGCGTGCAGGGGGATGCCCTCGGCGAGCAGATGGAGCACGGGCTGGGGTGGTGGCGGGGCATGTTGTCACCGAATAGGCCGAGTTGAGAGATGGTGGCATTGAGAAAGTGGGCTTTGTCTACCTACCTCCCGCATCACGACCAGGTTCAACCACCGGTGACGTTCCTGGACCACGAGGGTGGCCATCGCCTGCCCGAGTTTCCAAGCTGTGACCTTCATGGCCCAGAGGGCGAGGTCGTTCGCAAAGTGCAGTTCTTGCAACACATTGTAGGCTTTGGCGGTCAATCCTACAGGTCTTAGAGGGGAGCACCGGGCAATCCCACAAGGTGGCGGCATTTTCCGGACAAAGGTGGATCGCAACCGAGACCTTGCTGGAGTCACTTAGCACCCCCTGGGATTTGAACGTAATACATTTTTTTTATTTACAATGTGGCCCCATCGACCACTGTTTTTTACTTTTTTAATAAACAGCCATTAGATACCCCCCCCCCCCCCACCATCACCGGCTACATTTTTGGTACCAGGAGTGGGGTATCTGAACTATTCGGAACCAATTGGTTAAATACAGTAGAGGTGAAGATAGGTGCCAGTGTGACACAGAGTGGAGGCTCTTTTCTTTAGTGTAGTTGTCAAGTGTCCAGACTTCGACCAGAGGTGACATTGTGAGGTGCTGAGACTTCTGAGCAAGAGAGAGAGAGCACCTGAGTTCTGCTGATTCCACAGGGGTACCGTTTGATGAGACACCAATCCAGTGACTGTCTACAAGATAAAATAGAAATACAGAATAATGTGTTATACAGACATTCGGAAAGATATAATTTGGTTTCAACTTTAAAGACTGATTAAGAGAGTATTTGTTTTGCCTACAAGTGAACTGACACTGTTTTTCATCCATCCATCCATCGTCAACCGCTTATCCTGTGTACAGGGTCACGGGGGGCTGGAGCCTATGGCGGGGGACACCCTGGACAGGTCGCCAGTCCATCGCAGGGACACTGTTTTTTTTTTAGATAATTAGAATTTTTCAAAATGTCACAATCTGATGATGATATTCCAGTATTACAAAACACTTATGATGAACATTGTGCAGGTAGTAGTATGCATGATATTCAGGAACAGATTCAAGAACTCAACAGAGAGCATGACAAAACCATGGCAGCTCTTGCCAATTTGAGTAGAGAGCCAACCAGGTCTTATGTTTATGTGCCAAGAGAAGATCACATTCAACCATTTAGTTGTGATTTCAGCAAAGGTGGAAGACATGTTGATGAGTTTACATACTAGAAATCAGTCCACAGAGGGCCAGTTAGACCTCGTACTCTCCCTCCTAATGGGTGCAGCCTTAGAAGATGTCAGATTTCTGATGGGAAATTAATCAAAGCAAGCATTATTACAAACATTCTATAGCCCTGTAAGTCACTTTGGATAAAAGTGTCTGCCAAATGCATAAATGTAAATGTAAGTGCGAGATGAAGCCCTTATGTGGTTTCTAGAAGATTTTAATATTCCCATCCATCCATCTTCAACCGCTTATCCGAAGTCGGGTCGCGGGGGCAGCTGCTCCAGCAGGGGGCCCCAAACTTCCCTATCCCGAGCCACATTAACCAGCTCTGACTGGGCGACCCCGAGGCGTTCCCAGGCCAGTGTGGAGATGTAATCTCTCCACCTAGTCCTGGGTCTTCCCCGAGGCCTCCTCCCAGCTGGACGTGCCTGAAACACCTCCCTAGGGAGGCGGCCAGGGGGCAGCCTTACCAGATGCCCAAACCACCTCAACTGACTCCTTTCAACGCAAAGGAGCAGCGGCTCTACTCCGAGCTCCTCACGGATGACTGAGCTCCTCACCCTATCTCTAAGGGAGAAGCCCGCCACCCTTCTGAGGAAGCCCATTTCGGCCGCTTGTACTCGCGACCTAGTTCTTTCGGTCATGACCCAACCTTCATGGCCATAGGTGAGGGTAGGAACAAAAATTGACCGGTAGATCGAGAGCTTTGCCTTTCGGCTCAGCTCTCTTTTCGTGGACAACGGTGCGATAGAGGGAGTGCAATACGCCCCTGCTGCCCCGACTCTCCGGCCAACCTCCCGCTCCATTGTCCCTCACTCGTGAACAAGACCCCGAGGTACTTGAACTCCTTCACTTGGGGCAAAACCTCATTCCCTACCTGGAGTACGCATTCCATCGGTTTCCTGCTGAGAACCATGGCCTCAGATTTAGAGGTGCTAATCCTCATCCCAGCTGCTTCACACTCGACTGCCAAGCTGATCCAGTGAGAGCTGAAGGTCACGGACCGATGATGACATGAAGACAACATCATCTGCAAAAAGCAGCGATGAGATCCCCAGCCCACCGAACCGCACACCTTCCCCACCCCGACTACGCTCGATATCCTGTCCATGAATATCACAAACAGGATTGGTGACAAAGCGCAGCCTTGGCGGAGACCAACCCCACATGGAATGAACTCGACTTTGTGCCGAGGACCCGGACACAGCCCTCGCTTTGGACGTACAGGGATTGGATCGCCCTAAGAAGGGACCCCCCACCCCGTACTCCAGCAGCACCTCCCACAGTCTCTCCCGGGGACCTGGTCATACGCCTTCTCCAGATCCACAAAACACATGTAGACCAGATGGGCATACTCCCAGGCCCCCTCCAGGATCCTTGCAGAGTAAAGATCTGGTCCGTTGTTCCACGGCCAGGACGAAAACCGCATTGTTCCTCTTCAATCTGAGGTTCGACAATCGGCCGAACCCTCCTCTCCAGCACCTTGGAGTAAACTTTACCAGGGAGGCTGAGAAGTGTGATACCCCTGTAGTTGGCACACACTCTCTGATCCCCCTTTTGAAGAGGGGAACCACCACCCCGTTCTGCCACTCCTTAGGCACTGTCCCAGATTTCCACGCAATGTTGAAGAGGCGTGTCATCCATGACACCCCCTCCACATCCAGAGCTTTCAGCATTTCTGGTCGGATCTCATCAATCCCCGGGGCTTTGCCACTGCGGAGTTGTTTGACTACCTCAGTGACCTCCCCCAGGGAAATAGAATCTGATCCCCCATCATCCTCTGGCTCTGCCTCTACCATAGAGGGCGTGTTGGGATTTAGGAGTTCTTCAAAGTGTTCCTTCCACCGCCCAATAATATATATACTTTGCTGTATACAGCTTGAATGGTTCCCCGTTTCCCCCTCCTAAGGTGGCGGACGGTTTTCCAGAAGCACTTTGGTGCGGACCGAAAGTCCTTCTCCATGGCTTCTCTGAACTTTTCCCACACCCACTGCTTTGCCTCCCTCACGGCCGAGGCCACAGCCCTTCGGGCCTGTCGGTACCTTACAACTGCCTCCGGAGACCTCCGGGACAACAAATCCCGGAAGGCCTCTTTCTTCAGTCAGACGGCTTCCCTGACCACCAGTGTCCACCACGGTGTTCGAGGGTTACCACCCCTTGCGGCAGCTAAAACCTTGAGGCCGCAGCTCTCCACCGCGGCTTCGGCAATGGAAGCTTTGAACATTGCCCACTGCGGTTCAATGTCCCCAACCTCCGCAGGGATGCCTGAAAAGCTCCGCTGGAGGTGTGAGTTGAAGATCTCGTGGACAGGGACCTCCTCCAAACGTTCCCAGTTCACCCGCACTACTCGCTTGGGCTTCCCAGGTCTGTCCAGAGTCTTTCCCCACCCCCTGACCCAACTCACCACCAGATGGTGATCGGTTGACAGCTCTGCCCCTCTCTTTACCCGAGTGTCCAAAACATATGGCCTCAGATCCGACGACACGATTACAAAATCGATCATCGACCTTCGGCCTAGGGTGCTCTGGTACCACGTACACTTATGAGCATCCTTATGTTCGAACATGGTGTTTGTTATAGATAATCCATGACTAGCACAGAAATCCAATAACAAACATCCACTTGAGTTCAGATCAGGGAGGCCGTTCCTCCCAATCACGCCTTTCCAGGTGTCCCTGTCATTTCCCACGTGTGCGTTGAAGTCACCCAGCATCACTATGGAGTCCCCTACTGGGGCCCTATTCAGGACTCCATTCAGGGTCTCCAAGAAGGCCGAATACTCTGAACTGCTGTTCGGTGCATATGCACAGACAACAGTCAGAGTTTTCCCCCCCACAACCCGTAGGTGTAGGGAGGCGACCCTATCGTCCACCGGGGTAAACTCCAACGTAGTGGCGCTCAGCCGGGGACTCGTGAGTATCCCCACACCCGTCCGTTGCCTCACACCCTGGGAAACTCCAGAGAAGAATAGAGTCCATCCCCTATCCAGGAGTACGGATCCAGAGCCAAAACTGTGCGTCGATGTAAACCCCACCAGATCTAACTGGTAACGCTCCACCTCCCTCACTAGTTCCGGCTCCTTCCCCCAGTGAGGTGACATTCCACATCCCCAGAGCAAGCCTTTGCTGCCCAGGTCTGGTCCGTCGAGGCCCACGGCCTTCACTGCCGCCCATATGGCAATGGGTGGTGGGCCCAAGGGATGTAGAGGGGGGTTCCACGTTGCTTCTTCGGGCTGTGCCCGGCCGGGCTCCGTGACAAGCCCGGCCACCAGGCACTCGCCGACGAGCCCTCCATCTGGGCCTGGCTCCAGACAGGGGCCCCGGGCTTCCTCCGGGCAGGGTAACTCCTCCTCTTGCCGTTTTATCCATGAGTCATTTTGAACCATTCTTAGTCTGGCCCCTCACCTGAGACCACTTTGCCTTGGGAGACCCTACCAGGAGCACATGGCTCCAGACAACACAACCCTCAGGATCATAAGGGCACACAAACCTCTCCACCACGATAAGGTGCTGGTTCCCGGAGAGGATTTTAATATTGTGTCACATAATTATTCATCAACAGATGTGTTATGTCTGACACAGCAGAAGCTCAGTGCACAGATTTTGGTGTACCTGCAAAAAAAGACTACTCTTGAAGAAGATTAAAAAATGTTAAAAGCTATATGAAAGCTAACAAAAGTTAGCTCATTGTGGCTCATTGTAATCCAACCAAGATGCAACCAAGGTTTACAGATGATGATCAGCCAATATGTTTCTGGTGTAATGGTGTAGGACACATAGCTAAAAGGTGTGAAGACAAATAAACAGACTGTCACAGAGAACGCTAAATCGTCAATGCAGCAGGGGAAACTTGCACCCTTACTTGCTGTGAGTCAGGCAGTGCCAGCACAGGCCATTGTCTCAACCAATACAACTTGTCGTGACTGACTACTCAAGCGTGCTGTGGGAAAATGTCCTGTCGCTAATCTAAAGATTAGGGGAGTAATGGCCTTTTGTTTACTAGATACAGTAAGCCAAGTCAGTAATATTTCTGAGAGTTTCTTCAGGAAATATCTGTCTGGGGAGGACACAGCATGTTGGCTGAAGATTACAGCTGTCATCGGTTTAGACATACCTTACCTATGTTATCTTGACTTGGAGGTTAAAACTAGGGATATTACTGTACCAGAGTGTGGTTTTCTAGTAGTCAGAGTCTATACCAGCCCTCATTGGCATGAACATCATTAGCAGATGTTGACAACTGGTTCATGCAGAATTTGATACTACCCTAGATAGAGAGCTGCAGTCTGATTGGATTGAGGCATTTCATCAGATGCAGAGTGCCAGCAGTCTAGAGAATTGAAGCGTAGTCCAAGTAGCTGGAAAAAAACATGGTCCACATATCTGCTTCATCAATTACAATGGTAATGGTCAACAGCTCCAAAGAGTTTCTCAACAAGCTACACATTGGTTGTAATCCTGAACAACAGGCAGAGCTGATTTGTTGATAATGTACTCTGATCTTTTTTTCTCTCTCGAGGATGAAGACCTCGGTTTAACAGACAAAGTGCAACATGAGATTCACATGGTGGTTGATGTACCAGTGGTCCAGCCTTAAAGGCATATTCCACCCACTCAATATTGGGAAGTCAGAGAATATATCTCCAAGCTCCTTAAGAAATGATTGATAAAAAGCACTAGTGCTTATGCTTTACCTATTGTGCTAGTTAGGAAAACTGGTGACAGTCTCATACTTTGTGTTGATTACAGACAGCTGAACTCAAAGTCCTAGCAAGATGAGTTTCCTCTGCCTAGGATAGATCAAAGCTTTGATGCTCTACAAGTGAAAAGTTATTTTCTTCCATTGATTTAGCAAGTGGATATCATTAGGTTGCTGTCCGCGAGCATAAGACTGCATTTATGACTCCCTATGGGATCTTTGAGTATTATTTGATGCCCTTTGGGGTTTGAAATAGACCTACAATCTTTCAACGTCTTATGCAGGCTTCCATGGGTGATCTAATTTTACAGATCATATTTGTGTACCTGTGTATGACATACTGGTGTACTCTCTTACTTTCACTGAGCACTTGCAGAGACTTGAAGTTATCTTTAACAGACTAAACTAAACAGCTGCTGAGGAGAAGCTTACTTCTGCTGCTGTGTTAGGGTTTGCAGATTTCAATCTTCTTTTCACATTAGAGATGCGAGCAGTGAAGGAACATCTTCCTGAGTTGGTTAATGCTTATAATGTAACACCACATGCAACCACTGATTACTCTCCACATTACTTGTTGTTTGGAGTCAACCCGCATCTTCCAGTTGATTCACTGCTAGGTCAAGAGCAAACTTTGGACAAAAAAAAATTATAGTCCATAGTGTTGACTTGTGCCCTCGTGTTAACTCTATTCCTGAGCCAGAGGTGACTGAAATCCATTCTCCCATGACACCACAATCGAGGGGAGAATCTGTTTCTGAGCATGTTGAAGTTGTGCATTCTGGTCCTGATTTTGTTGTGTTAGAAGAGGTCACATATCCTAGTCTGCAGGAGACAGAGTATGTGAATCCTGAAAACTGTTGTGTCAGCTGCTATAGGCGAACCTGTACTGATTTCAGGGAACTTTGTACAACAAGCTTTAGTACCAGAGAGAGTTGAGTCTAGTAATGAGACCACTCCTAGTGTGTCTGGTCCAGAGAGGGATGAGCCTGACACTGCAACAGCTCCCAGAGTGTTTGAACCAGAGACGAAAAAGCCTTTACGTGTACCAAAAAGAACTAAAAGAGCCAATGCTGGCATACACTTAAACCCATTTCATGAGCCAAAATTAGCATGCAGTGCTGTTTCACTCAGTCCTGAAGTCTTCTCTCAGGTGTTAACAACCCTCAGTAATGTGTTCTTTAGAGGAGCTGTTCAAGAAGTGATGAATATGTATTAAATCATATGGAAAATTACTTAGCAGGGGAGAATGTAGCCAAGTGGAGACATTTCATGTAATTTAGTCTAAGTCTAGTCAAAAAACTGGAATTGGCCCCTTTAAGAACTCCTTGTGTTTCGCATGTGTGCCGGGTAAGAACGTGAGAGCATACGTTGTGCATGAGAGCTCCTTGTTTTGTTCATCGTTCGATACTTATTTTGGCAAATATCAAATTTGACACAAAATGTTGTTAAATAGCATTAAACATGTTCACAAGGCTTATATGTTAAAATCAATTGTTTGTTATGGATCATTTTTGAAGGATGCATATGGTTGTGTGGAGTTTGACCACATTTTCGGCACACATGTCAATTCAAGTCAAATGGAGAACTGGGTATGTACATTTTGTATTAATCATATCTTATTTAATGATATATAGCATAGAGTGTTTTCCAAATAAGTGTAATATGTTTTATATGCGTAATGAGAGTTCTGTTGTTTTAAACTGAGTAATTTAATAAAGTATTTAAGTCCATAAATTGCTCTGAATATATAAGCATGTATTAAGTGTATATGCTGAAGAAAATGTGTAGACTATTGCCTAGTTTGTACACTATTTTCTTTTGACATTAGCCTCTACCGTATTTCATTGTACCTTATTTAATTTTTTTTTATCCAATGAAATATATATATATATATATATATATATATATACACACACACACACACACACACACACACACACACACACACACACACACACACATATATATATATATATATATATATATATAGCCCACCGTTACATCCATTTGTAACGCTTGAGCAACGAGGCAGACGAGGAGATGCGGATCCAAATGCAGTTTAGATTTTATTAAATAAACAAACAAGTAAACACAAAGGAACAACCCTCAATGGGGAAATAAAACATAAAACTGAAAACTAAACACGATGAAAACAAACAGAGAACTCGGGCAGGGAACACGTACCAGGCTAACAACAAACAACGATAGACAAGGAGTGAACAAAGAACCGAGGTATAAATACATAAACATGGGACCAATGAACAAACAGAACTCAAACAAGATAACAAGGTGATTAACAGAAGCAAAATGGCAAATTAACGAGGGCAGGTGCAAACAATGAACGGTGAACACGAAAGCTAAGAAAGAGACTATGGAGTTACACAAGGGACAAAAGTGAAAACTAAGGAATGCAAAAGTGACAAAAATGGCAAACAAAAGGGCAACAGTGAAACAAGACAAGGTATACATAACACCATTACAGACAAATTACAGGGATCGGAGCTCACCCACATTCAGAAGCGGTTTTCCAGCAGGACAACGACAAACCAGATACTGCCTGGATTACAAGTGAATTGCTACATAAGTAGAGAGTGTGGGTACTGGACTGACCTGCCTGCAGTCCTGATCTGCCTCCAATTGAGAATGCGTGGCGCAAACAAGACAAGGTATACATAACAGAGCCCCCCCTCAAAGGACTGGATTCCAGACGATCCTAAAAGAAAAAAAACCAAGGACAAAAAACTCACAAAAAACAAAATGAGGGCACCAGGGGCAGACAGGCAGACCAGGGGGGCACAAGAGCAAGAGGGCAGTCCAAGGGGCACAGAGGGCAGGCAGGAAGTCCAAGGGGGCAACGAGTGGCAGACAGGCAGTCCAGGGGGGCAAAGATTGGCAGACAGGCAGTCCAAGGAGGCCGAGAGGACAGGCAAGCAGTCTATGGGGGCACAAAGGGACAGGTTTAGGGGGCCAGGGAGGTATCGACCGGGCAGGGACAGGTTTAGATGGCCCGGGGGCTGGCCATAAGGCAAGGGCCGGCTCAGGGGGCCTAGGAGGAGGCCACAGGACAGAGGCCGGTTTTGGTGGCCTGGGAGATGGCTGTGAGCCAAGGGCCGGTTCAGGGGACCTGGGACGTGGCCACAGGACAGAGGCCAGTTTTGGTGGCCTAGGAGATGGCCATGGGGCAAGGACCGGTTCAGGAGGTCTGGGAGCTGGCCTCAGGGCAAGGACAGGTTCAGGATGCTTGGGGCCTGGCTGCAGGGCAAGGACAGGTGCAGGAGGTCTGGGAGCTGACCTCAGGGCAAGGACGGGCTCAGGTGGCCTGGGAGCTGGCCACAGGGCAAGGATAGGTTCAGGAGGCCTGGGAGCTGGCCACAGGGCAGGGACAGGTTCAGGAGGCCTGGGAGTTGACCACGGGATGTGGGTAGGCTTGGGGGTTCTGGGTGGTGGCCGCAGGATAGGGGCCGGCGGTGCCGCGTGAGGCGGAGCCAAGGAGGACTTCGGAGGCGGAGCCGTAGAAGACTTGGGAGGCGGCGCCAAAGGAGGCGTAGGCAGGACCGTGGGGGGCTTAGGAGGCAGAGCCGTGGGAGGCCCAGGAGGCGGGGCCAGGAGAGGCGGAGCCGGGAAGGAACTAGGAGGCGTCGGAGGAGAGGCTGAGGGAGGCTTCAGAGGCGGAGCCGGGAGTGGCTCTTGCGGCGGGGCCGTGGGAGGCGGAGCCGTAGGAGGCTCGGGTGGCGGAGCCGTAGGAGGCTCGGGAGGCGGAGCCGTAGGAGGCTCGGGAGGCGGAGCCGTAGGAGGCTTGGGTGGCGGAGCCGCAAGAGGCGGAGCCGTAGGAGGCTCGGGAGGCGGAGCCGCAGGAGGCGGAGTCGTAGGAGGCTCGGGAGGCGGAACCGTAGGAGGCTCGGGAGGCGGAACCGTAGGAGGCTGAGCCATAGGAGGCGGAGCCGTAGGAGGCTTGGGAGGCAGAGCTGTGGGAGGCTCGGGAGGCGGAGCCGTAGGAGGCTGAGCCATAGGAGGCGGAGACCTGGAAGGCTCGAAAGGCTTGAGGGGCGGAGCCCTGGTAGGCTCGGGAAGCTTGAGGGGCAGAGCCCTAGAAGACTCGAGAGACTTGGGAGGCGGAGCCCTGGAAGGCTCGAGAGGCTCGAGACTTGCGAGGCGGAGCCCTGGAAGGCTCGAGGGGCTTGAGAGGCGGAGCCCTAGGAGGCTCGGGAGGAGGAGCCCTGGAAGACTCGAGAGACGGAGCCCTGGGAGGCTCGGGAGGAGGAGCCCTGGAAGACTCGAGAGACTTTAGAGGCGGAGCCCTAGGAGGCTTGGGAGGAGGAGCCCTGGAAGACTCGAGAGACTTGAGAGACGGAGCCCTGGAAGACTCGGAGACTAGAGGCGGAGCCCTAGGAGGCTCGGGAGGCAGAGCTCTGGAAAACTCGGGAAGCTCGGCGGACAGAGCTCTAGGAAGCTCGGGAGGCGGAGCTCTGGAAAGCTCGGAAGGCGGAGCACTGGGAAGCTTGAGAGGAGCTGACTCTTGGACGGGCGCGACCACTGGCACTGGCCTTTGGACGGTCATGTCTACTGGCGCTAGCTCTTGGACGGTCGTGGCTACTGGCGCTGGCTCTTGGACGGTCATGGCTACAGGCGCTGGCTCAGGGACGGTCGGGGCTACAGGCGCTGGCTCAGGGACGGTCGGGGCTACAGGCGCTGGCTCAGGGACGGTCGGGGATACAGGTGCTGGCTCAGGGACGGTCGGGGCTACAGGCGCTGGCTCAGGGACGGTCGAGGCTACAGGCGCTGGCTCAGGGACGGTCGAGGCTACAGGCGCTGGCTCAGGGACGGTCGAGGCGACAGCTCACTGACTTCTGAGGTGACAGGCACTGGCTCACTGACCTCTGAGGCGACAGGCACTGGCTGGGTTACCGTGGTATGCGCCGGCTTGGGTTCGCTGGGCGCTGAGGGCAGAGCCAAGAGGGGTTTAGGGCACGGGGCGGAGGCTGGAGAGCAGAGACCTTTCTCCTTCTCCTCTTCCTCCGCGCTGATGCGACTGGCGAAGCTGGGACGCTGTTCCTGGTCAGCGTGGCTTCAGGTTCGCTGGCCGTGGCTGGCAAGGGCTCCGGCTCGCTGGCGGTAGAGGCCGCAGGCGCAGGCTCGTTCACAGTGACATGCGTGGGCGCTGGCTCGCTCACCGTGACAGGCGTGGGCGCAGGCTCGCTCACCGTGACAGGCGTAGGCTGTGGCTCGCAGGCATAACAGGGAGAGTCTGGGACGGCTGAAGAGTCTCCACAGTAGGTGGGGAGGTAAGGTCCTTCCCAGCATGGCCCACAGTGAACGGGGAGCCGCACAACAATAAGATCACCTCCAGGAAGTCGCGGAGAGTCCAGCCGCATGATGCCGGCGGCAGCCGCTCCTTCAGCCAGCCACTCAGGTTTTCCCTGAAGAAGACCACAAGGGAGGTGTCCGGGAAGTCCGCAACAGCCGCAAGACCAAGGAAGTCACGGACGTGGGCCTCAATCGGACGGTCCTCTTGCCTCTGGCAGAGCAGGTGGTATCTGGCACGTAAAACAGCTGGATCCATGGTGGTCTATCGTTCTGTAACGCTTGAGCAACGAGGCAGACGAGGAGATGCGGATCCAAATGCAGTTTAGATTTTATTAAATAAACAAGTAAACACAAAGGAACAACCCTCAATGGGGAAATAAAACATAAAACTGAAAACTAAACACGATGAAAACAAACAGAGAACTCGGGCAGGGAACACGTACCAGGCTAACAACAAACAACGATAGACAAGGAGTGAACAAAGAACCGAGGTATAAATACATAAACATGGGACAAAGGGGCCAATGAACAAACAGAACTCAAACAAGATAACAAGGTGATTAACAGAAGCAAAATGGCAAATTAACGAGGGCAGGTGCAAACAATGAACGGTGAACACGAAAGCTAACAAAGAGACTATGGAGTTACACAAGGGACAAAAGTGAAAACTAAGGAACCATTACAGACAAATTACAGGGATCGGAGCTCACCCACATTCAGAAGCGGTTTTCCAGCAGGACAACGACAAACCAGATACTGCCTGGATTACAAGTGAATTGCTACATAAGTAGAGAGTGTGGGTACTAGACTGACCTGCCTGCAGTCCTGATCTGCCTCCAATTGAGAATGCGTGGCGCATTATGTAGGGCAAAATATGGCAACGAAGGCCCTGTGCAATTGTGCAGCTGTAAACCTGCATTATGGCTGTTTGGGGGAAAATTCTGCTTGCTAAACTTAACAAATTTGCGTGTACCATGCTTGAAAAACTTAAGTCTTATTAGAAGAAATATTTATTTAACACTCAACTGTCCCAACATTTTCGGATTGTGTTGCAATAATCTACTTTTAAATTAGTGTATATTGGATTGTCCTGTATATAAAAATTACTAGAGCGACTATTAAATAGCATGGGTGCTGTTACATTTAGGGAATGTTAAATCTGAAATAGATCCAGCTGAAGAGGAGTCAACCACACTGTAAAGCAATTCAATGGAAAGGAGGAGGCGAGAACTGACTTGACAACATAAATAATAGTTTAACCAAAAGACACAAACACACACATTAGATGGACAGCTGCCCATAAACATTCTCTCTCTGTCGCACCATCATCCGCAGTCGGCCTTTATCCCTCTCGGAGGTTTGATTAGCCTGATAAGGGGCCGGGTGTTTAAAACCACAACCCGGCCCCTTCCACCACCCTGTCTTTTAGCATTAGCCATAGCATTATAAAGAAAGAGATTTTAACCCAACATAACCGCAAACATACATTTTCACATAAATGTCAACTTAGGTTGAGCATACACATGGCAACCTTAATACATGAGCCTGTTCAGGGCTGCACTTTTATGGGCACAGTCAGAAAAGAGGAGGTCAGGCAGTACATAGGCTGTGCATGCATAATAGATCTTTCCATGCATGTTCTGAAAAAGGAAATCTGTCAGGCCCTGTTAGACCTGGCTGGGAGAAGATTGCACCCATGTCCCAAAAGGCATGCGCTTCTGTCTGACCCGTGCATTAGCACGTCTGTTTTTGATCCTTGGCATCGTTAGCAGTCACAGGCACCTTGTCTCACACTAGTGTTTAATAATCTACAATGACTTTCTTGCATCAAGTACAGGCAAGCGTAAATAAAGGCTTTTTGTTCTTAGAGAGGAAGAAAACCATTATGACTTCACTGTGAGAAAATATTTGGCAAATTTATCCTCTTCTTGCTCTAATAACTTGTGTTCAAGTGAGAGTTGATAAAATGAGCTAAAAGTATGATTATTGCACATCTGTGCTCAATCACAGCTGGGCAGACAAGTGAGGCTGAATTAAGTAAAAGCATCTATTTGAAGGAATAGTTCACCCAAAAATGAAAATAATTTCATTGTTTATTCACTATCACTTAACTCCAAACCTACAAGACACACTTTATTATGCTGAACAAAAAAAAGAAAAGACAAATCTGCACTTTTACATATAATGAAAGTGAATGGGTGTGGCCAATGGCATATCAAGCTCCAAAAAATCTATAAAAGTAGCACATACAAGTCGTGCGCTTTATTCCACGTCTTCTGAAAGCATCTATATTGTATGACAAACAGACCAATATTTAAGCCATTGTTCAATAGAAATATTGCCCCCCACAGGTGATCACATATGTAATTTGCACTAGTTTTGTTCTAGTTCAACAAAGATGTGACAACAGCAGAGAAATAAAATCAAAATCCATCTAAAACCTGGTTTAACATGGTTTCTAGCTGGTTGAAGCAGGACATTGATATTGCCTGGTCTAACATAGTTTAGGAGGTTTTGTATGGTAGGTTGTATGACGTAGATCAGGGTTTCCCAGCTCTGGGGATTCATGCGGTAACTCCAGAAGGTTCGTGGGTGAGTGTAGAGGATGTGAATGGTTTTTAAAAACATTGATGGACAATTCCAAATGTTGTGTGTCATTTGACAAATAAAAAACAAAACCAAGAAAGAACACAACTTAAAGCAAGCACTTAAATTTTCCTTTTAAACCAACCATTTTCTCACCATCTGTCACATATAAATCAGTTTTTTTTCCACGTTTAATTCTAGTTCATTAGTTCATGTCTTTTATTTTGATAGTTTAGTTCCTGTTCCCTCGTGATCTTGTCATTTGATCCTGTCATGTGTTTCCCCTGTTCATGTGTATTGTTTTCATTGGTTTATTGTTTGAGTATATTGTTAGCAGTCTAGTCTTTTCATTGATTAAAATGTATTAGTCTCATTATCTTGTTTACAGTTCTGTCTGTTGATTGGTTGTCATTGTCATGCATATTCATTATTTAAGCCCTCATGTTTGCCATTGTCGTTTTTCAAGTATTGTTTTGGTGTAACGTTGTCAAGTCAAGTCATATATGTTTGTTTTTTATTCATGTTTTTGGATTTCACGTTGTAAATAAACTGCACTTGGGTTCTTCACTCTTCATCGCTTTCGTCTGCCTGTTACTCCACTGCTAGCAACGTTACACCATCGATTTCACGACACCGCACACTGCTCTCTCTCTCCCCCTGTGCGAGTTGTGTATACACCAATCAGCCACAACATTAAAACTACCTGCCAAATATTGTGTAGATCCCCCCCTCGTACCACCAAAACAGCACCACAATTGTAAAGAGCAGTTATCTGAGTTACCGTAGACTTTGTCAGTTAGTTTGAACCAGTCTGGCCATCCTTTGTTGACTCCTTTCATTTACAAGGCATTTCCATTCACAGAAATGCCACTCACTGGATATTTTTTTCATTTTTGGGAACATAAATTCTAGAGAATGTTGTATGTGAAAATCCCAGGGGATCAGCAGTTCCAGAAATACTCAAACCAGCCAATACTCAAACCAGATCTCTGATTAGGATAGAAATGCCAATGGTGAATTTAATTAAATAAAATGCATGACTATTATAAGAAAAGAACAATAAATGTAATAAAGGTTCATTAAAATATAACAATAATAAGAAACAACGTGGAAAGATGTAAAGCATTACTAAAAATATAAATTAGGTTGGAGGGTTTTGGCTGAAAAAAAAGTTTAGGAACCCCTGACTTAGATTGTCCAGCAGGGCAGTATGTTCCAGTTCAGCACCTGTCCACTTTCCTTTTGTGTCAAAATAAGGGCTTTGAATTGAATGGAGGATGACAATCGTTTTCCTTTTTTCCTATTTGTTTTAGATTGAACATCCAGTGGCATTACGTGAGTTTGTCCCTGTTGAAAAAGCAGAGAAGAATGCATGCTCTCAACCTGGAATTTGCAAACATTAAAATGACATTCTGTCAGTGTTTGGCGAGGGCAGAGATTCCAGTCTGAAGACTAGACTGTCACCTTGTGCAGCCAAGCGCTAATTCATGAAATGGAATTATTTTCTGACAATAGCTAGGCATACTTCTGAAGCTACCTTCTTTCGTTGGACTTTAAATCTCTTAGCTGGCTGGCAGCCTTTTTCTCGGTTGCTCTCGACCATTCTGTCCAGTAACTGTGTTCATTTGAATGTGTATAGTTGCAAAGAGCTTTTTAGAAATCAGAATCTATAAAAATACAAATGTTGGACAAAATAAAGGCCCTACATCGGGTTTGATTTGTTATTGTTGACGCTTGTAAGTAATTAGGAGTTAAGAGGAGTTCACAATTTACAGTAGTTTGTTCAAGTTACTAGCTGCAATAAAAATAGACCTACAAGATGTTTTAAAGCTGAAGTCAATAAAGCTGAATTGTGTAATTTCTGCACCACTAGCATCACCAAATGACTTTGCAAAAATAATGAACACTCCCCCCATAAACTATTGCTAAAAATCACAGGCCCACCCCACACTCATGCAATTGCTGAGCCTCTGATGCAATGGTAGGCTGACCAGGATGCTCAAACAAATAGAGAAACACAGATTGCCCATAATTACATCAGCACATTGTTTTGCTTTTCTATAGCATTTACCAGGCTATTTTAGTTTAAAAATAGGAAGAAAAGAAAAAACAGGTACTCGCTGAAACCTTTCCTTTTTTCCTTCAGAACAGAGCTCTTGCCAAGCTATCATTAACAATAACTCAAAGACAAAATTTCTAAGAATATTTACAGAATGAAACACATCACTCACTTCCCAGAGATTGACATTCCTTTGGCTGGCTGTACATTCCATTGTGATGAATGTACAATAGGGCACAAAACAAGTGAAAATCACAAAAGAGAAGCAAGCATTGTGCATTCCTGGGAGGTATTCAATCTAGAGCAATTCCTAGAAACATCTTATCTTTAATTGTGGTGGGGTGTTTTCATCCAAAATATTATTGTTTTGCAAGTTAATGCTTTAATTAGCCTGTGGTCAGGGTAAGGATTTCTTGCAACTGAATATGAGCATCTTTTGTTTGGTCGCTGATAACTGAATTGAGTGATGTTCTCACATATTTTGGTGTATTCATTAGGGTGTATAACAAGACAGCCAACCTGAATAGGACTGATCTTGGAAAACATGCCTCTCTGTAAAAGGCTGTAATACTGTATACAAGCCTCTTACAGCATGTTGCTTTGAAAAATGATCAAAGAACTAAAGTGAAGCTGGAGGCTGAATGTAGATATAGAACCAAACATCAATTTGTGTCTGATAAAGTCCAATTTTCAAAAAGTCAGGGAAGTTGGCCCCTTTTAGCTTCTGAGCCAAGACTAATGAATATAGTGCCAGTATTAGCAAACACTTGCAGCAGATGCAAAATAAAGAGTTCAGTCATCGTGATCCTTGGCCCTCATTAAGCAAATAAAAGTCAGCCACTGGCACAGATACTGCTTACTAGAGTCACTTCATCAAATACATGTGACCGGAATCACATAAGGATGATCTTGAATTAGGCTCATCACACTATTTTTTATTTCTTTATTTATTCATTTTCACTTTGTTTCATTTTGTTCCCTGATAAAACATAGAAAATATTTTTGTTTAGCATTAGGTTCAAATCGCAACCTAACTTATATTTAAAAAAATAAATAATAATGAACACTTTTGAGCATTTTTTGTAGCATTGTTTTACCAAAAAAATCTGGCAGCTGTGGTTGCCAGAATAATTATGTAAAAAATACAGTCAAAATGTAAACCAATTCACAGAACACCCCAGTGTACATAACTGATATAAAAAATACGATGAAACAAAACTATTCCCATAAAATATAATGAAATGTAATGGATCATGCAGTGAATTGTGGGAATGCCCGATTACTGTTTTTTACTCTAATTTTAACAATAATTTACTGTAAAAACGTACATGTACTTTCTTGTTAATTTTACCATTAATTATACAGGAAAATCTTACTTTTTACATTTAAAGAATTACATTTTTACATAATTTTATTGTAAAAACTACTGTATTGTCTTTTAAAATATATTAAAACCTTTTACTGCATATTTTACAGTTAATATTTGTTAATCAATTAACATTTTATTTCTGTAGCATTTTTACAGTATTTTACTGTTAAAATTACTGAATTTTTTTTACAGTTCATACAGTATAAAAATCATTATGTCTATAGAGCATCCTCATAAGGACAGCCACACCAACGTGTGTGTGTGTGTGTGTGTGTGTGTGTGTGTGTGTGTGTGTGTGTGTGTGTGTGTGTGTGTGTGAGACAATCGCTAATGTAAACATACTTGGCTGAGTGCATCGAATAATCATGCTCGATCAACATGTTTTCACTGTGAGTATTAAACTGCTTTTGTGGTGCTTTTGTGACAGATTGGCTGTCTGTTTCAGAAAACAAAAATGTATTATATGCCTGAAAAGAATGTTTGAGTTGCTGTTTGTGTGAATGAAAACCGCATCTGCACCTAATAAGCATTTAGACATGATGGCTTCGCATATACAAGCTATGAACTGTTATCATGGTACTTTGGTGACAATTAGGCTTTTTGTTACATAAAAGAAACATATTATGTGCTCGAAAAGACTCTTTGAGTAGCTGTTTGTTTGACGAATGACAACCGCTTCTAATGTAAACAAATGCCAGCACACACTGCAGGAAGATCATGTTTAATATATTGACTGTGCATAGATGAGCTGTAAAATTTGTATCATGTTAATCTGGTGACGAGTTTGATGTATGTATATAAAATAAACTTATTCTGTCGTTTATAAGACTGTATGAGTAACTGTTTGAGCGAACATAAACTACAGACACTTGAGCAGTGTAGCTTCTTTCAGCGCAAAAGCTGATTTGAATATGGCAGTTTGTAATGTAACTAGCTGTTGCAAAAACACGTCTGACACTACTCAGAGCAGCGTAGCTTCTTTCAGCGCAAAAGCTGATTTGAATACGGCAGTTTGTAATGTAACTAGCTGTTGCAAAAACACGTGTGACACTACTCAGAGGGGCCCAGTTAAAGAAAGAGTTAAAGAAACATGAACACTGTAATGATTCACTGTTGCCTGCCATGTGTTTTGCCTCTGTCATCTAACCCCCCCGGACTACAATTCCCATAATCCCCTGCACTGATCACTTCCAGCTGTTGCCCATTGTTTCTCATCTGTGTTTCATTTACCTCATTATCTATTATGTATTTAATGCCCTGTTGTTTGCTTAGTCTTGGTCAGTTGTTATGTGTTTTGACCGGCTGTACTTGACCCGTTGCCATTGTTCATGTTTGCTCTCTTCCTGTGTTTTTCCCCTCGTGAATGTTTCTTTTGTTCCTGTGCTGACCCCGTTAATCTATACTTTGTTTAATTTATTAAATACTTTCAAGCTGCATTTAGATCCTGCTCCCGTGACCTCCCTCATTGTAACAGAACAACTGACCTACCAAAATGGATCTAGCAGCACCCTTAATTCGGTTGACCCGAGCTAACTTACTGTTTTGTGTCCTTGCCAAGTGCACAGACTTTTCCGACTCAACCCTAAAGTCCATGTAAGTCCATGTACTCACGTATTTCACGTTGGAAGAATATGTTGAGTTAATATTAGAGACATTCGCTTCAGCGGATCCTCCTCAATCAATCCCGATTCCGTTTTCTGAGTCTTCCATGCTTGATTCCTCCCCATGCCATGTCACAGCTATGCCTCTGTCTGCTCCGTGCCCTGTCACAGCCACGCCTCAGCCTGCTCCATGCCATGTCACAGCCATGCCTCAGCCTGCTCCATTCCATGTCCCCATCAAGTTTGAGTCTACTCCACGCTATATCCCAATCAAGTCTGAGTTGGTTCCACACCATATCATAGCCTTGCCTTCTGCGGCTTCCTGCTTGAAGCCCTTCTCATCCCTTGTCTCCAAGTTGAATTACCCACCACTGATGTCAATGCGTAGGGTCATGAAGACCACAGAGGTCACTCCTGAGACTCTGCACAAGTTCACGAACTCTGAGGTAATTTCCTAGTCATCCTGTACTCTTATCCTCGAGCCTGCCATGGCTCCGCCTTCTATGGCTTTTGCCCTCAAGCCTGCCATCGCTCCGCCTTCTATGGCTTTTCCCCTCGAGCCTGCCATGGCTCCGTCTTCTACGGCTTTGCCCCTCGAGCCTGCCACGGCTCTGTCTTCTACGGCTTCAACTTGTTAAACTATTTTGTTTTACAAATCATGCATTAAAAGTGTTTTGATATCATAACGTAGCAAACAAACAAACACTGTCTTTCTGATGCGAACAGGGACTTCAGCCACTCATCAGCCACTCTTTCCTAATGTTAGGATCATTAGGAATCAAATGCAAAGAGTCTATTTTTCCACAACCTGGCACTGCACACAGTTTTCAAAACTTTAGAGGCATCTCGAACATCTTGTTGCTGGAGCAATTGGAATAATTATTGGAATAATCCCTGTATTTATCCCTGCCGTGCCGACTCTCTTCTCATCACCGTTCTAACCGCAAACCTGTTTTGAAACTTACAGTATGTTATTTATAGCACAATGACCTCTTATAGGTCAAAAGATAAAGGAACATTTTATTTCTCAATTCATGATCCCTTTAAACTGAAAAGTGTGATTTAATAAAGATTCATGGATTTTTATTTGGCTCCTGCTTCCTCCTTCACTAAGAGAGCAAGAGACTTGTCACATTATTAATATCAGTAGTGAGTCTTTGAGCAGTTGCTACTTTCATAAGGTCATTTAAGTGATCATGTGTTAGGCGAGAATGCAGTTTGAATTTATGTTCATCATGGAAAAAGCCAGGTAATTCCAAACATGCACAGAAAGCATGGAGGCAAAGGCTGCTAGTTTGGGATATTGCGGTGCTTCTCAATCAGCAGGCTGCTGCCCAGTTGGGCTGTGTCCTTCCTAGACCAGTCCTTCTGAGGCTGTAGATTAGGCTCCTCCTCAGCATTCAGTGCTAGTATGTAATGGTCTAGTAAGGGTGCAGGGCTATGTCATAAAGGTTTCCTTTTGAAGACCTTTGAAGAGGTGTGGAGTTGTAAGAATGTACAAATGGTGAGTGATGACACCCATTGAGTGATGACACCCATTAAGGCAAGATCCTGAATTCATTCCAGTTCATCCAATTCACTCAGTGTTTTCCCTTTATGTTTCATGAACAGTCCAATTTCCTTTCACAATTTATAAAAATGCTTGAGGACAGCCCTCGGCTTAACCATCGTACTTCCGTGTTGAGGGGTAGGCCATGGCTAATATCCTGCTCATGAAACAAGGCATCAAATTGACAGCAGTTCAATCCCCTCAAGCAAATTAAATTCACCATTTTAGTCTCCACATTCATAAAATTTTTAGAATCTTGCTGCATAACATTACCTGATAAATAATATTAATTCCCCAAAACTTGATTTCACCTTCTCCTGTAATTTGTGCGCATCCCCTCCTTTTCTTCCACACATCGTCTCGGCGCCATCAGTTGTGATTCTAACAGCATGAACCCAATCCACTCCTAGCTGGCACTTGAAAATGTAATTAGCAGTGGAGTGTCTGTCATTGGAATGAGTCATAAAAACTCTTCTGTCATTTTCAAACATTCATCAACTCCCTTTATAAAAACAGCAAGTTGAGTCACACTATTGACATCTGTGCTCTCGCCGATTGCAACTGAAAAATATGAAAACGTTTTAACCTTCACTTACAATTGACTGTCCAAATTTTGAGGCAAGTCTGCAACTCTATCATTTTTCTCAACAAACGTATATTTGAAAAGGTCTGTCACTTTTGGGGGCATACCAGTTTAGCTGCCTTCAACATGCATGCTTAAACAAATTCCCCTTTACAATAAGGATTTGATTTAAATGCAATTTCTTGAGAAATGATGTAACTAGTTTTCACAGCAGCATTGTTAATCTCCTGACTATGAGTAAAAGCAGACTGTTGGATGTGCTGTGCTGCAACCAACTCATTTACCTTGTCTGTTCATGCCTACCCAGAGTATTGGCTGTACTTCTATGCGTGGTTCATTTCGTGGTGCTGTCGAATATACAATTCTTTGAGGACTGCTACTTGCCGAGAGCAAATTAAACAAATGTTTGATTTATTATTATTATTTATTCGAAATATCCTGTTGTCCATTTATCTTTAAATAAGCAGTATTCATATTCCATCTTCCGTTTCTTTGAAATATATATTTTTCCCATGTTGGACAAAGATAACCTGTATCTAGTTACCAGCTAGCTAAATTAGACGCAATTGCAATTGATGTCATAGCCTATTGACACCAACCAGAGGACCCCTGGTGGATATACAGGTAGCAGTAACTGCATCTGCGTGTGGTTAATTCTGCAACTGCATAAGATTTCAGTTACTTGGCATGTGGGACGTATGTGCAGTACAATGCTTTATGAGTTGAGCTAACATGCAAATTAGTCATGAATCAGATCTTATTAGTGCTCTTATAAATACACAATAATGGTGATAAATGACAACCGCCTGAAGGTATTTGTTTGTTGGTTTGTTGGTTGGTTGTTTGGTTGGGTGCGTGTATGAGTATCAGTGTGTTTGGGATTGAATAAATGTGTATTTTAGGGTGTATCTATATAAAAATTATAAGCAAAATTAATTGAATCCAACCTTTCAATCCTAGAATTCCTCAGATCCATAAAACTAAGAGCTGACAAAATGGCTCCCTAAAGTCTGGCATGGACCAGGTAAATTAGATGAACCACATCCGGCCACTAAAACGAACAAAAGAATGCAGAGGAACCCTTCTTATACATGTTGTATGAGAAGGGTATGAATCGTCTATGACCCCTATGAGTTAGATCACAATCAATGGAATCGCCGGGAGATGCTAAGACCCTCTCCTTTTGTCCTTTGATATAAACCAATTTGCTACACTTAAACTGGACTCATCAGATCATGAGACATTGTGATCTTTTCCTGCAAACAGCATTTGAATCTATAACCTTTGACTCAATCGTAAAAATCTATTTACTGTAATCTCATCCTGTACTTAATCTGTCAAAGTTCCTAGAACTCTCATTCAATGCTTAACCTATGAGATAATATACCCTGACAATCATGTTTCTCATAACGTGTAATGTATTATCCATGTTGTAAAACCAATGAATTTACTATTATGATTTGTAATCAGGTATTTTCAAGTTTTGTAACTTACATGTGGAATATTCATGAAAGTATGTCATATTTAATGTGTAAATGCTTGCTTGTTAATGTAGAGAATTTTAATGTTAACGAATTTCATGTCTCTTTTTAAAGATATAAAAGTTTCTGATTAAACATTGCCCTATTCTGAGTGGGAAACAGGAGTCTTCACAGACAAAGGCTCATAAATCACCAATCAGAAGGAGGGACCGATATTACCATGTGCCTCTGAAAAGGCACTTCTGATTGCTCGGGGCAACTTTGGGGTGTGACCAATCTCAATGCCAAAACCTCTTGTTCCAAAGAGTTCTGAGTTTGAGTTGGGTTCTGAGTTCTTCTCTTGCTACTTCCTCTTCAGCTCTGCTCTCTGGACCTCGTGGCTTGAAGCCTCTGGTCCCTCACGTTACGTACCATGTAGAAGTCCAGGAAGGCTCATAGTAAAGCTTAGAGGAAGCCCTTCTCTTCTCTGTGCTACAACACACACACACACGCCTCATCATCCATCGATGGAACAGACAACAAACTATCCACGATAATAACCGATGTCCAAAACTTTGGTGGCACCAACTGAACTTTCTACAAAGAGTCAAAGAACCAAGCAACAAAAAAGAAACACAACAACTCACATTTTCAGACTTTTGCTGAAAGTGCTGGTGTATTATTTAACCCTCTGGGGTCTGAGGGTGTTTTGGGCCCTGGAGAAGTTTTGACATGCCTTGACATTTGTGCTTGTTGCAGTTGCTTAAAAACATATTAATTGCTAAAGTCTGATAACACTGAATTCAGCACAAACTGAACTACAATAATATGTGAGCAACATGTGTGTACATGTTTGTATTTTTGAGAATATAACGTTTATGCATGGTTTTTGAAAAAAACTAAAATTTTCAGTAATTGAAATAAAGCCATATAACACATACTAAATATTTGTCCACAAGCCTTTTTAGATCCGGATCTTGTAGCCTAGAGCTTTTGCTACAAAATGATGTGAAAACCATCCTGATCACTCAAATTCATACAAAACAATATAGTAATTGATCTTTTTTAAAACACTTTTAGTGTTAGAAAGGTCATAAGCGAGGAGGCATGAACTATCATAAATTTTGATTGTAATTCACACCTGAGGAGACAAAAGACCCCTCCCTTGGGCCTATCAATGAGGAATGTGACAGAAAGAGAATGAATGTGAGGAGACTTAATGATCAAAATCAAGTTTTAAGTTAAAAGAAGTAATCTGACTATACATTTTCTTTACATAAAGACTTTACTTAATTTTAGACCTACACTACTGTTTAGAAGAAGTCTCTTTTGTCACCAAGTCTGCATTTATTTGATCCAAAATACAGTAAAAACAGTGATATTGTGAACTAGTTTTTACAAAATAATATATATTGAATATATTGTAAAATGCAATTTGTAATCAAAGCTGAATTTTCAGCATCATTACTGCAGTCTTCAGTGTCACATGATACTTCAGAAATCATTATAATATGCTGGTTTTCTAATAAAGGCTTATTTAAAGTGCTTTTTACTAATTTAACCTGAACAAATATTTGCTGCTCTGTTGATGATAATGAGGCAGCCTAAACACAAGTTAAAATATAATCTAAACATTCATATTTTTTTTAATCATATTACATATCATATTTATATCATACAGCATATAAAATACCTGCTTTGGCCGAAACAGCATTTAAATGTAACTAAAACTTGCTTATTAGGATATATTTCAAATTTCAATACTCTGAATCCTGGCTGGCAAGTCTGGAAACAGTCCCACTAATAAAATATGTACATGCTTATATAAAATAGCATGTCAATGAATTAAAACTAAATTACTTACTCACCTGAAATTGTATCCTCGGCTGGATCAAGTCTCTCTTCAAAATACAAACGTTCATCGGAGTCCTGCTCTTCTTCTGAGGAAAATTTTAACTCTTCATCACTATCCAGGAGTTTTCTCACTTGTGTATCGTGCTGTCTTTCAAACGTGCAGTAAAGTGAATGAACTTTGTTTTTACGGTATGAATAGCACCCTTTGCCTGTGGGTGTGATCACATTAGGGATAATTAGCTGAGCCAGGAGAAATTGTTCATCGCTTTGTTTCATACCAATTACATTGCAGGAGAATGTTTGTTTTAACTTTGAATTGTTTTATTTAAAAGTAGATATTTTTATCTTTCTTTAGACATATGTTTAATGTTTGTGTGATAAGTATTCGCAGAGTTTCAGTTAATTTTTGTGATGTGCCGGCGCGTCTGTCGACCCCAGAGGGTTAAATAATTTGGGTAATCCGACTGCAACCAATTTAGACTCAAAGATGTATCAATGGTTCTTTGTCTACGCACACATAACGTTTATTTTCTCTGTGTAGATAATTTCCATCCAAGTCACTCTGTTCACTTTTCTCAACAACCTGTTTAATGTTTGTATGTGTTAGATTATTTTTATGTTTAGAATAGCAATGATGTCTTGTTGTATTTAAAGTTAATTTGACTGTGGTATATTTTGTTAAACAATCTTGTTACTTGATTTTTTTAAAGATCCAGCCCTAAAGTTATACCTAAAATATTTGTGATATTATTTTCAATAATCCATGAGAATAATAACTATCCAATAATTGAATTAATCATATTTCCCTTTTTAAAGCAAATTCGTTAAAATAGAAATTGTGAGCGAATACAACGAGACATTGTATTACAATTTTAATATTGGAGAATTTTATTCAGACAAATAATCTAATCATTTGTAATTTATCTTTCTTATAATGGTTGTCGAACACGACTATTTTCATTATAAATAGACATACGGACAGTTTAAATTAATTCCTAACACACAAACTGTTCCCTACATAATGATGGAGGTACGCAACACTTTAATCCATACCGTGTACATCTACATTAACCAGTGTGATAGGGCGGAGTTGTGAATCAATCCTCAGAGTGGGATAAAGGCCGACTGGAGACTGCAGTGGGACAGAGAGAGAGAATTACGGGCAGCTGCCCTGTATGTGTTCATGTTTGGTTGGTTTTGTTTAAGTTTATCATTAAACTTTTTATATTGTCAAGCTGGTTCACGCCTCCATCCTAACCCCTGTTCATTGGTGCCGAAACCCGGGAAGGAGGAGGGATGCCTGTCGCAGATTCCTCGACACTGCAAGTCCACCCAGGGGAGCGTCGCTGCCATCCGCCATGTGACGGAGTAGCCCGGCCTTCTAATTAGAGGCCGTGTGTGTAGCATCACGACCTTGCCCCACTCTCCGCCCTGTCACAACCACATTTCCCTACAGTATGATCACTGCTTGTTTTGTTGTTTTTGTTGATCAGTGCACCTGATTTCTGTTAGCTGATGGAATTCCAAGGCTGACCACTCAATTACAAGCTTTTTCTCTTGAAAAATACCGCCATCTATTTTAATAGAGCTTTATATTAGTTCAGCCACCACACGCACACAGGCAAGCTGAAGACTAATGCCTTAAAGCATTACCATAGGAAGACACACTATATAGTCTAAAGATAAGATTGAATAATTTATTCCCACAACCTCCTTGCAGAAATTGGACATAGAGATTCTGTAAACCCAACTGAACCCAGACCCTAAATGGAAAAAGAAAAAGGAAATATAATAGAAAAAATATAATATAAGAAGCATATGTTAAAACATACAAAGGATTGTATATTAAATAAAAATACACAAGCTGACATTATAAGGTTGATTTAATTATTTTCTCACACACTTAACAAAGCGCAAAATAAATCAGTTTATCTCTTTATAACACAAGGGAAATGAATTCCCATACACTGAATCACAACTTCATTAAACAGTGTTAATTACTGTAGAGGCTTTAAAAGCTGTTGTTTAAGAATGTGTTTCGAAATAATAACACCAGGCAAGCACCAAGACCTTGATAATAACAGCAGCATAAGCTATTTATCTTCGAATTTGAATGTGCGTCTCTTTGTGATGTCATGATGGAAGAACTTACACCTCCACACCTCAACATCAAATTCAACTGATTGCTCTTACATAATTTTGGGAACAAAATGGCTGAAATTCATGTAGCCTTATTTACCATTTGGTGGGTAAAGGTAGTTCCCCTTCTGTCACTCACTCGACATTGTGTGTCCCGAGACGTTGTGTCCCACCTGCCACAGCACTAGACCTAGCACTGTAAATGGCCGTGCTTCATTTTCGGCTCCTCAGTGCAAAATCCTGACTGGCATTCACTGCCCCACTTCTCTTTTAACCCGTGTGTCCGGGGCAGGGTATGCAAACTCTGTCTGCCAACTTGACATTGGCCTTTTCTCAGTTTCAGAGGTACGATTCGTCATCCAAGGAAGACCCCTTGTGTCACTTAATTCGACAGAACTTCTAGTTCCCTCCCTCGGGGAATGGAGCTTACGACAGTAACCATGACGTTCTGTGTGGCAATTAGATACAACCTCCACCTGCCGTTAACTATTACTATCTCTGATAAATTCTGTATTGTAATACATTATCTATCCCTCTGTATGCATAAATGTGTGCGCACATTCACTCTAAATGAGTAAAACAGTTTAATTTAGATGAGTTACATTACAAAGACCAAAACAGCTGCTGCAGAGGATCTGACCAATTTATTATTTGTGTGCTATTCAATTACAACACAAAGACGGTGTCTCTGCATTCTCATCATAACAAATTACCTCCAAACAAATAATTAGAGCTGGGAATAAACCTCTTGTCATGTTTCATTATGACACACCATGCCAGGAATGTGCTCTGAAATACCAGTTCTGTTCAGTTTGTCTACTCTGAAATTTTGTTAAATGGATAGTTTACCAACAATGAAAATTCTGTCTTCATTATTTCACTTTCATGGTGTTTCAAACCGATATGACTTTCTTTCTTCGGTGAAAACACAAAAGGAGATGCTAGGGAGAATGTAAGCCTCAGCCACCTTGCATTTTCATTGTATCTTTTTCATTTTAGTTTTATCTTTTTTTCAGTAAAGTGAAAGTTAATGGTGACTGATGCTGTCATTCTGCCTTGCATCTCCTTTTGTGTTCCAAAGAACAAACTTCTCTTAAGTGCCTGATTCACTGAACCTTGGGAAAAAAATCATCAAGCAACATTCTCTCAACTTTGACCAGGTTTCAAATACCTATTTGTAAATATGGCGCAAATCAATACAATACAACATAACGCACACTAGTTTTGGAATACTTAATAAACATTTTGAACTCATAATCCTTTTATGTAGACAGACCTTCAAGTGTTTACAATTCTGGACCAAAATACAGATATCAACACAGAGCTGTGAAAAAAATCTGAATGTCCTTTTGTTTAAGAAATTGAAGCCTCATTGTATTCATCATATGTACACATTGCATGTACACTTTAATCACCTTCCAAACTCTTATTATGCAAAACCCTATCAGATCATTTGTTGTATACATTCCTGCAGGGCAAAGGGTAATCATTTCAGCAAATCATTTTCATTATAAATGTGCAGCCTGATTTTTCCCCTCTGTAATTACACTGCAACATAGACCTTAATTCCAAACTAGAGGCCAGAGATATTCAACAGTCTGTTATGCACCTGCACATAATTAAAAGCAAAATATGGGGCTTTTTAAATGTGAAAGCACCATATGAATAATGAATGTTCTAATCAACCTTTTTTGAAACACAGTTCTTAGTTAATTTGGAATAGCCCTTCTGTTCGCTTAATGAACATAGTTGAAACGGAGGGTGGAGGAGAGGCAACCAGTCAGACAACAAAGAATAAACTAATGAAGTATGCATAGAACCCAGAAAGAGCAGGATTCACTCTGCAATCTTTTGTAGTTTTTTCAGCAGAGTAAAAAATGCTTGTTGAAAAAGAATATATATGAATATCATTAGAGATGGTGTGATCTTATTGTCATAACGGTGTCTTTTTAATTAGTCTTCTTTTTGCTCTGCCTTTTATCAATGGTTATTAAACCATTTTCTACACTTATAGGTGCAAAAGTGTGTAATTTATTTTACACACTTTGGGCCCTATTTTATGAGCGCTATGCCAAAAGTCATAAGCACAAAGTCAGTGGGCATGGCCATGAAATTGTTGTGCAAGTATGCTCCAAGTATTTGGTTTGGCGAAACCACACATGCAACATGCAAATTGGCTGGATTAAGTGAAGGTTAACTCTGAGGTTATCTCAGTTTATTATTTGTCTGCATCCTATTATATAGTTAATTCCCTCAAGTAGCAGCGATATAAACCAAGACAACACATTTATAAGAAGTTGGTAGTGTAAATGGTCTGTATGCAATGAATTGAAAATTACATTCTACTGTGCATGAACTGTGTCCTTGTTGAAATTCAGGCATATGTCTATGACATTTTCTATTCTCCTTTTATACGCTTGGAAAATGTGATTCTCGTCAGAATTTGGATGTAGACTCCATTAAATAATATAAAATATAAGTATTATTAATAATTTTCATCTACCGACACACAAATTATGGCTAGTATTAACAATGATTGTATTGGCACACACTTTACTTCTATCGGTCGATTTTGATGTTGAAAAATTACAAATATTGATTGAAACATGAAAAAATTAAACCAAACATATTTCTGCATTATACTTCAAACAAAACAAACATTTTATCAAATTAACGAAGTGGTCAAAAAATAGTCTACAAATTCCAAACATTTTACTCTCTCCAACTTCTTCCATAGGCCCATTATACAGTGACTTAAAAATCACTCTACGACAACAGGGGGAAAAATAACTTTAGGCCTACAATTTAGACCATTGTGACAGATTCTATAATTCTCTTCTTGAAGAAGGAAGCAGGAGCCATGTAAACAATTCACGTAGTCTTTTATTTTACACACATAAAGATCTGCGCTTCAGCATAACATTGCAAACATGCACAGTCAGCTTCGTGTCTCTCTCTCTCTCTCTCGTGTTAGTCTGGATTGCCTCTTTGATCCCACTCCAGCTCTCACTGCAGCACAGAACAGCTGTTAGAGATCATTTCCCACAGGTGTCAATCCTTACTGTTCTTCCTCTCCCTGCCTCCCTCTCCACAGACATTGCTCAGCAACACCCACATCACCATAAACATAAATACAATTGTAAATTTAAACATAATAATAATAATTGAAAAATAAACCATAACCTATAGATAGTTTAACAGGGACATACTTTGATGGTCCACTGAGTTTGGATGTGAAATTTATTACCACCTGCTGGTGGAATCTCCAAAATGCAAATGCAAGAAATGAGTTTAAACGTTGTGCTGAGTTAAGACGTGATTTTCAAACGTCTTATAGCGACAACCTATTTCTTAGGAAAATAGCAAATTGTACTTTGTACCAATTCATTACCATACAATACACCCACCGTTCGTGTGCATACACCCACAATAGAATTAGCACTCTCATTAAAATTGGATAAGACATTGCACATAGTAGTTGTGCACGGTCGTTGTGCGTAGCACTGCGCTTTGCATGCTCAAGGAAATAAAGCCCTTTTTGTTAGTGGCTTTATGGTGAAAACATTGCTGCGTTTGTTTGAGCATTTCAACTAGCCCAACACACCAATAGCTCAACCAATGGTATGCGTTTGGGGCAGAACTTTCTAATGAAAGACAGATGAAGTGTTCAAGGAACCTGTTTTTAAAAAGTAATTGTTTTTGCATTTCAGTTTGAGGATGCAAGTGGATAATTTCCCCAAACTAAAAACCCTCATGTTGTTCCAAACCTTTCAATGAAAGTGAATTGTGACTGAGGCTAACATACTGCCTAACATTTTCTTTTTGTCCCATGAAAGAAAGAAAATACAGATTTGGAACAACATGAGGGTGAGTAAATGGTTACAGAATTTTGGAGAGAACTATCCCTTTATTGTTACTTATCTAGTAATTTTGACACACTTGGTCTCCTCAAGGTCTCTTTGATTGTAACCAAAAAGCCTATCAAAGGCAACTTATTGAATACTAATAACTAAACGCAGCTATTATCATGGTTACTCAAAAACTGATGGATTTGTAATGAACTACAGTAAGAGGCAAACAGGCAAATCATAATGCATGATGGTGAGCATATGCTAACACTTAAGCTTTACAACATTAGTTTACACACTAATTACTATTGATTCACAATGCATGGCTTAATATAATGGCTTAATATAATTTAGATGACACCCAATACTCCACACATAATCAATGTCGCTGTGTCCTTTTGAGGACAAAAATATCATTGCTAATTTATTAAAATTCCCTGCCTGGAGGTTGAATTTTATTTATATTGAAGGCACTATTTGTGCACCATATACCAAGGCTGAAACAGCTATTCAGTCTATTTCAGATCAACCAGCTTTACATTTCAGTGCTGCATTGCTTCAGGTCTGAAAAGTCAGTGTGCACTAAATTAGATTTGCTGTTTCAACTGCAAAACAGATACATATGTAAAAGACACTACCAGTCAGAAGTTTGGACACACTTGACTGAAATGTTTCTCATGATCTTAAAAACCTTTTTGATCTAAATGTAAATGCTTAAATGCTTGAAATTGGTTTTGTAGGCAAAAATGAATGTGCCAACACATTCTTTTGACTGGTAGTGTATATCACTTCAATATTATGCAATGGATTCATGTAATCTAATTGACCCAGTGGATTCCTGCAATGGACAATATCATGATGGGCAAGGATGAACAAGAGAGTTATACGGACAATTTATATAATATTTCATTCTAATTATAATAATTGTCGTATTGCCATTAACAGATTCTCAATGGTCACATTCTTGCTTTTATGTCTTTGGATGCAAATCTCTTCTTTTAGTCGCACTCCTGTATCTTAGCTAGAGGTAAAAGTAAGGGGGAGAGAAAAGATAGAAAAGATCAATAAATGTTTCATCAGATTTAAAGGATGGCATTACCCCAAGCTTTATGGAGGCTTCAACATAGTTTTTAGGGTGGTTGAGTCCTTTGGAATTTAAAGAAAAGTTTATAGCGCTGTAAACATGCTACCATTCTCTTTTCCATTTCATCCACATAAAGTGCTGACAGATCAGTAAATCTTCAAAGCATGGAGGTTTTGGATGCTACTTTTGCAAACTCACTCTCTCTACCTTTCCCTCCCCTCCACCAATGCTCCTCATCCACTCCATTGTCCTTCACACTATTATTCTAATCAGGCCGGTTTATCCTCTGATGTTTTGAAATGCAGTGAAGTCACCGTAAGTTAAACATGATGCTCGCACATTTCAGCACTGTGTTTATATTGCCTCTGATCTGTCCTATGATAAGTGAGCATAGCTATCATAATGTGCAAAAATGCAACAAATAATCCTTTGCCCTTGCTTACTGCCGGGTGATATTTTTAACAACAACAAAAAACTACAACCAGATTGCTGCATCTGTGTTTGTTGCAAATATTAGATAAATGATTATTAGTATTGTCTCAGCTCTCCTTTATTTTAATAACAGTCATTATAACAAAGCAGCTTTACAGAGTTTGAAGCCTAAATCCCATTGAGACAATGGCAAAAACAGTCTGTCTGAAGGCATACAGGCATTTCTGCGTCTACAGCAAGAAGCTATGGAGATCTTTTTGAGGCAATCACCTGAGACAAAAATGTGACTGATTACTCTATAGCCACAGGAAAAGTTAATATATTAAATTCAGGTCAGCATTGTAAAAACTGAAATGGACACTTCATCCTGACTCTCCTGAGGGGCAAAATTGCTTCTAACCTCTGTTGTGATTCAGCTGGGCTGAATCATTCAAGCCTTGAGGCTCCATGAGGAGACTTCAACCCATAGCAGAGTGACGGTAACAGAGGAGGAGGTGAATGGCTGAAGATTCAGGTGGAGGGAGGCCAGCAATAAAGGCTTTTTCTAGATTTTCATACTCTAGTAATTATCTAATTTTAATAGCATGGGTTACAGGTTTTAGATGATTTGCTGGGATGTGACTTTTCTGTTGTTGGAGAAGCAACACAGATGAGAGACTTTATTTAAAGATCAATTGTAAAATGAGGAGATTGTTGGTATTTAGCCAAATCATATCTGATAGCAAATAAATCTGTGCACCAGTATTAGTGGCATTAAATGAGACAATTACCCACTTTTTAAAATCCTCTTAGCTGTCTGTCATTCGTATTTCAAAAAAATAAAAAAATAAAAAAAGCTATAGTTTAAGCTTTCCTTGCCAATTACTTGTGAATATTGCAAACAGGAGCTATTATAAGTATTACATTAAATTATTGTGCATTAAGTAATTCCAAAACCAAAGGTTGAGTTAAATGGAGTCTGATTAAAATGATGTGACTGTGGTGATATTTTTCCAAAATAATATTTTGGCTCCTAACATGTAATGTGGCAGTTCTAAGGTGAAGCATCTACTTTGTGGTGCTAAAAGCAGGTTACATGTTTTACTAAACAGAAATGGGTTTTAAGGTTAATGCTCTATCGAGTTTTAAATCAACAAACCCTACCTTCCTACTATAAACCTTACTTTTAGTGTCATAAAAAAACGTGGTTAAAAAAATGCAATGGCTGAAGCAACCATGTCATGTTGTGGTGCTTCAATGACACTTTCGGCTCACACATCGACTCGCATGCTCTTCAGGACTTGTACCCTAGTATTTTGCTATAGCGTTTTTACACTTGTAAAACATGATATGAGGATGTGCACACACAGCCTACTGTATAGCTATATATCTTTTGTAGTTATTCAAAATTATTTTGGCTGTATTGAAACAATATCAATTATGAGGAACAGAAATAGACTATGACAGTAATTTTACAACCCAGTCCACCATAGTGACAGATAATGATTATTCATAGTGCAACCTCAAATCAGGTTCGCTAGGCAGAAACCTAGCAGTTTTTCTTTTTTTTGTGCATAATAATCTTTGTTTGCTCATTTCATAGAAAGTACCTCTTCATATAGTCTATTTCATCTGCCATTGGAGAGCCCCAAGACGCTTGCTTTGACATGTTGGATGCTCTGGGCCCTCCTCTGTAGATTCTCACACCACGTAACTGACTATTGTTTGGATTCATAAACAGAGTGATTGAGTGTTGCTGGCAGCCCGGCTGCCACTACAAGGCAGCACACAGCTGACAAACGGCAGCGAGTACTAGCAGCGAGGGAAATCACGCCGCTGTCCCGCAGACGGCTCCTAATAATTTCCTGTGTTTGTGGGTTTTAGTGGGCCTTTACCACTGCTGTCCATCACATACCTTACACTTCACGGTGCAATCTTTTTTTAATGAGGAGTTCCCATCTATGTTGGGCACTTATTGGCTGCCTTTATTTAAAGTTGGTCCAAGTCATCAATTTCAAAACTTTTTTTTATTAAATTTTTGTTTTATAATGAAATAAATCAATATGGTGGCACAATTGTATTTTTGTCTACAAAACCAATTTCAAACATTTAAGCATACGCCTTCAGTTCAAAAGATTTTTAAGATCATGAGAAACATTTCAGTCAAGTGTTTTAAAACTTTTGACCGGTAGTGTATGTGTGTATATATATATATATATATATATATATATATATATATATATATATATATATATATATATATACATACACACACACACACACACTGATCAGCCTCAACATTAAATCCACGGACAGGTGAAGTGAATAACATTTATTGTCTCATTACAATGGCACCTGTCAATGTGTGGGATATATTAGAAAGCAAGTGAACAGTCAGTTCTTGAATTTCATGTGAATTTCATGTGAAAAATGGGCAAGCGTAAGGATCTGAGCGACATTGACAGGGGCCAAATTGTGATGGCAAGATGACTGGGTCAGAGCATCTCAAAAACGAGCGAAGGTTAGCCCGTCTGTTCCGATCCCACAGAAGAGCTACTGTAGCACAAATTGCTGAAAAACATAATGCTGGCCATGATGGAAAGGTGTCAGAACACACATTACATTACAGCTTGCTGCATATGGGACTGCATAGCCGTAGATCGGTCAGATTTCCCATGCTGACCCTTGTCCTCCGACGAAAGTGCTTGCAATTTGCATGTGAGCATCAGAACTGGTCCATGGAGCAATTGAAGAAGCTGGCCTGGTCTGATGAATCACGTTTTCTTTTAGATCATGTGGACGGCTGGGTGCATGTGGGTCGTTTAACAGGGGAAGAGATGGCAGTAGGATGCAGGACGTCCGAGGCAGTGTGTTGCTCTGGGCAATGTTCTGCTGGGAAACCTTGGGTCCTGGCATTTAAGTGGATGTTACTTTGACATGTACCACTTACCCAAAGAATGATGCAGACCACGTACACCCCTTCATGGCAACAGTATTTCCTGATGGCAGTGGCCTTTTTAAGCAGGATAATGCGCCCCATCAAAAATTGTTCAGGAATGGTTTGAGGTACATGACAAAGAGTTGGCATTGACTTGGCATCCAAATTCCCCAAATCTCAATCCGATTAATCATCTACAGGATGTGCTGGACCAACAAGTCCTGACTCCTATCCATGGAGGCCCCACCTCGCAACTTTCAGGACTTGAAGGATCTGCTGCAAACGTCTTGGTGCCAGATACCACAGGTTACTTCACAAACTTCAGATGACTTGTGGAGTCCATGCCACGATGGGTCAGAGCTGTTGTGGCAGCACGAGAGGGACCTACACAATATTAGGCAGGTGTGTATATCTATCTATCTATCTATCTATCTATCTATCTATCTATCTATCTATCTATCTATCTATCTATCTATCTATATATATATATATATATAAAGGCATAATCTACAATCACATTTATTTTATCAAACCACACAGTGGAGACTTTATGTCATTACAGACATAACAGCTTAATTTTCTCTAAAGCTGCTTTGAAATGATGTTTGTTGGGAACAGTGCTATACAAATTGATTAATATGACTTGACATGAATGAAAGGCACAAGCTAGGCTGGATGATAATGAGCAAGGACTGATAATGAGCATGTTTTCAATATTATTTAAATATTTATATGCAATCTCATTATTCACAGGAAGGAAAAATTTGAGCAGGTATTCAATTGAGCTCTACTATCCGCTGTGTTGACCTTCAGTTATCCAAAATATTTCAAACTCAAGATGTTAGAGATGTTTTGAATATATATCCCCTAACTTGCCACCACAAGGCCTGCCTGAGGGCTCTGTTTATTTGACTATAAATGCCAGTTTTATATCGCTGCATCTCTTCTGTTGTGTCAAGAAAGGTAGACCTAGTTTTTTAGTGCAGGGACTATCAATAATTCAAATTGTTACAGCTCTAATCGCACTTGGGCAATAAACCTAAACTACAACAAAAATGTAATTTGTATTACGATTGAATTGACTGTGTTGGAGTCAAGTAAGTTACAGATACAATTAATGAGGGAAAGACAAAGAGTGGTACATGCCTTTACATTCAATTAAAGATTAATTTTGTGTTCCAAAAATTTAAATTCTGTCATTTACTTTTTTCTTCTTCTGTGGAACACAAAAGGACATATTGGGAATAATCACCTCAGTAAACTTTCAAAGGTTCACTCTTTCATTAAAAGAGGTAATGAAACTGAATGGTTACTGAGACCAACATAATATCCAACATATCCTTCCACTGTATTCCACTGAATAAAAAAAAAAAAGTCATACAGGTGTGGTACAACATGAGAGTAAAATAAAAGACCCAATTTTTGTTTATATAACACTTTATTTATCCGTATAGGTTCACTGCAAACCAAAACATTCCTCCAGAGATGGGAAACATACACTGTGGGCATTTAAATTGAGATGGGGGCTTATTGTTGGTTATTGTGGAACTGTGACTTACTTGATAGCATTGATGATGTAGAAGAGTCTAACAGTCTCAAAGAGGTTTTGAGAGCTGAAATTCTAAGGACAGACTCCAGCATCTGCTGTTTTACTTTTGGAGAATCCTTTTTTGCTCTTGTGTTCCATCTGTCATCATCTCCTTCAATTGACAACACATTAATCCCTGCAGCTCAGAGAAGCTTTAACACAAACTCTTTTATCCTTTACCTGTAGCACCTTGCCATTGGGTCAAATCCCGACGGCATAGTTCAGGTTTGTTGCTGTGGAAAAGTGGGTTGATAATGTGTGCAGCAGGACCTATATTATACTGCATAGCTACCAAATTTTGGTGCGTATATGTCAACACAAACCCAATGGGAGCTCTAATCAAAGCGAGAGTGCACTCCGGGACCGCTCACACTCCTTTGCTGCTGCCTGGAGATGATAGATGGGCCCGCTGAGGACCCTTAGACTGGGCCAGAGTGATGTCACCTCCTTCCTGCTATCCCAGCCAGACACCTCCACAGCCCACCTGCAGATTATGTGTCCATGTGGCTGACTCATTGCCATGCTCTAGAGAGCATGACAAAAATATCCTGCCACCACACCCCCTTCTTTTATCGCACTCTTCTGATCCATGTGTTTGCTTGTTTGCAACTGATAGTGGGGCTGTAATGTGCTTTTTGCAAAACATGCTTGATTGCTCAAAATGCATTTAGGAAAAGAGCAAACTGAAGGGTTGGAAACTTCTGTCATTTCTTATGCATGTGTAGCAGAATGCAGCTTTCTGGCTCATGCTTCCCCAAGTGTTACTTAATTTGCTGTGCTGTGAGTGGCTCTGGGCAGTCAACTGCGAGCCAATCGCGATAGCCAAGCCCCTTTATAAATCGGGACTTTTCGTTTGACAAGTGACGTCACCGGCAAGCGACTGTTGCCTTGTTTACCTGCCTAGTGATCTGACGCCTGCCTTTGTTATCGGTTTCATCATAGCGCCGCAGGTATGACTAGCTCCGTTCCTCCTTCCACTTGTTTGACTTTATAAGTTAAGCTTATAGGGAATGTTTTGTTTTAGAATCTCCGGTGCTGTAGCAGCCCTTTCATCAGCTGAGTGTGCACCCTGCTATTGGTAATCAGAGCTTGGGGCTCGTGACTCAACGCTGTTAATCATAGGTAATGTATGTGGCTACACTGAGTGATAAGTGAATGATTACGGTGGGATATGTTTGTAAGTAGACATTCTGTGTATTTCAGGGAGTAATATTTAGTCGGCGGCCGCTGGTTGGCTGCCTCTACGCCGAACATCTGCTGCTTTGCTTTGCCGTATGTTTTTGTTGTTACGCCAGCCCACGGTTTCTGCGTCGTATTCGGCTGCTCTTTTCCACGGGACCAATATCACCGGTCCCGCGGTTAGTTCAAGTTAAACGGGCAACTTGCATTGGTTAAGTTGTTTTGCGGTGTTTATTTCTTGAACCCTTGTATTTCTTCTGCTGTTGATATCCAAAGTGATGGACCTATTTGTTGTGATTTCACTGTTTTGATTCTTTTTGTTTGTTGATTTGTTCACATTAAGGGAGACCTTGGAAGTTGCTGATCCTCAGTGTGGCATTTTTGTCATTTTGTTTATTATTGTGTATGGTTTATTTTGTTCTGTTTATGTTTGATTGTTCATTTTGAGTTATGGTGTTTTGCTTGTCTCATTCATATTGTTAGCCCTAGTTCAATCTTGGTTTATCAGCCACCGGGCTATTGTAATTTGTGCGCATGAAAAGGTGCAGTAACTTTTTATCTGTCTTTCCTCTGTCCAGGTGCGAAGAACGGTCAGTGGGAGCAGTGCCTCTGGCGGTGGTGGGTCCCTTGGTGTGTGCAGTGGCCGTGTGTTCACCGAGTGTGGTCATTTCCTTTATGTGTGTGTGTGAACTTAGCACGTGTGATTGGGGTGTTTTCCTCGGATGCTCATTGCTGGAGCCACTAGCCTCCCACTGGTAAGATTCCGCACTATCCCTTTCCCTTTTTGATGATTGTGTGTGTTTTGTTGTTGATTTTGTGTATAGTGTATTTTGTTTACTGTGATTAAATTAGCTTATAGGTTTGCAGTGAAGACCAAACACTTGTTGGAGCAAAGTAGTGTGTGTGTGCTTTTGATTTTAAAAAGAAAAGAAATAAAATTCTATTTTTGTACTGGACCACTGTCTCTGGCTAATCAATCAACGAACTTGAGTGCCTTGTTAGAATAAATTAACTAATTCTTTGGGTGTAAATCCCATCGTGGCGTAGTCTGCTAAACCCCTGTTATTCGTATTCCACCTGCCACACATGCGTTCTTAAAATTTTTGTTCTTTTTTTGTGGTTTCTTGGTTTGCATTTATTTTGGAAATTGCCCTTAGGGGGGAGAAATAGATCAAATATAGCAGTTCACACTGTGTGTTTCATTAGCTGCATGATTTCGTATGATACTTCAGGGGATGTTCATTGAATATACAGTATTCCATGGTAACATGGTAACCCAGAGAATAGCTAAATAATGTTAATAAATGGGTTATTTTGTAGGAATTGATCTTCCAATACCCATGTGGCTAGAAATAGATTAATTTGATTGATTTTGCCTCGATTTGCCCGATCGCTCATGGCAGCCAATTCATATGAGTTATTCCTGTTTCTTGTTTCTATTGTTGGATTATACATACAGAAGAATTGAAACAACATGATTTGAATCTAGGGATTTTCAACCTTTGCAATCCTGGAATTCTTCACCATCATAAATTAAATGGCCCAGGCATCATCATTGGTCAGAAAGGCCCCTCAGCCTGACCTTCTGAACTTCCACAAAAGTTAAAGCAGACTTTTCCTTGAAAGGTTTCCAAAAGACCATCAGATTTGCATGACTCGAATACTAAATCATTTAATCTTAATCCAGGAACATTTTACACAGTCACAGTACTTTACCAGTTTTGCCTTCTAAAATGTACAGAATGCCTTTAAATCCATGATTTATACAAGCCTAGTCTTGCTAGGTAATTCTTCTGCCTCGGTGCTTGACTCTCCTGCTCCGCTAACTGCTCAAACTTCGCTCAGACTCTTCCCTCGTGGTCTTCTCGGAATCTCGTCGGAACCAGGTCCATGCCATGTGAGATCCAAGGAAGACTTGACGTCCCGAGAACGCTTGTCACTCTCGACGGTTTACACACTCATGAAAAGGCCTCGCTTCAAAGCCAACCTCAACATTTATACAGACAATAACTCAGATCTTACACAGGTCCAAAACATCAACGGAACGAACTTTCGACCAAGAACCAAGCAACACAAAGAATGCAAGGAAATACCACTACACGCAAGTACATCTCTAGTATTGTGCTCAAAGTGCTGGTGTATTAATTAAATAATTTGTTGTAATCCGATAGTAAATCGATGTAGACTCAAAGAAGGATAAATTGTTCTTAAGGCTTTGTCAACAGAATCTATAAAGTTCATTTTCACTGTTTTGATAATTTATTTCACATCCTGTCACTCTTTCCCCAACCTGTCTTATTTATATATGTGTTATATTAGATTTATGTTTATAATAGCAATAAAGTTTGTCTGTATTCAAAGATGAATGACTGTGGTATATTTTGATAAATAATCTCATCCCTGTTTCTAAAAGATTTCTCTTCAAAGATGTACCTAAATATGATTTGATATTATTTTCAATAAGCCATGAGAATAATAGCACTTCAATAAGTGAATGAATCATAATTCACTTATTGAAGCTAATTCCTTACAGTAGAAATTGTGAGTGGATACATTGTATTACGATTTTAATGGTGGAGAATAATCTAGTTATTTGTCATTTATCTCATTTATAATGGTTGTCGAATGCGACTAATTCCATTATACATTTCATTACATAATAATGAACAATAAGGACAGTTTAATTTAGTTCATAGCTCACATATTTCAAGACCCTCAAATATCCATACATATAATGGTCTGAGAATCAGGGCACTCTAAAATTTGCCTTCTAAATGTTGCACACCAAATATCTTACACTATAAAGTCCTCTAGAAATAACCTAGAAGTCCTCTCAAAATAACACAAAAAAATAGTACTATAATACCTCACTCTTCTGTACACGTCACCAGAGGTATGTCAACTGAAAAGAACATATTTGTTCCACTGATTTATAGAAAGCAAAATATCAAACCAAGTGGCATTTATTTTAAATGCAGATAGCATCAAAAAGTCAGCATGATTAAACAATATAATAGTAATATACTATATACTGTATATATACTGTGTATGTACTGTATACTGTGTATATATACACACACACACACACACACACACACACACACACACACACACACACACACGCGGTATATATAATGTTATTATCAGTGTACAAAATGAACACATTGGACACATTCTTTTGTTAAATCTAGAGGAACCTGCCAACAGTTGTGAGAACTTGAAGGGAACTGACTTCATGCACCCAATAAAATCACCTTGACACTAGTTAGTTTAACGCAATCACAAAAATGGCTTAGAAAAGTGAAGTTAGTTCTGGCAAAAGGTCTAGCATCACTTGTTGGCTAACTGAGTTTGTTACATAATGCAATGATAGTACATAATGCAGCACATAATATCAAAGGTCCAATGTAGATTTGGACCCGACTGCCTTTCACTGAATGGACAAAAACAGTTTATACAGTCCTAAAAATAACTTCTTTTGTGTTCCGCAGATGAAATAAAGTCCTACAAATTTGAGGGTGAGTAAATAAGGGTGAGTAAATTATGACAGAATTTTCCTTTTTGGGTGACCTCTCAACCTAAATTAAAAATTCTGTCATCAATAAATGAGTCTCCCGTCATTCTAAACAAGTATGGCTTTCTACTGTGGAGTACGAAAGGAGACGTTAGTGTAATGAAGCCTCAGGCAAGTTGGGATCCATCTGCGGTATTTATTATAAACAGCACACAAGTCGTACAGGCAGGGTCAAAGGCAGGCAAACAGGGAATGTAGAAGGCAGGCAGAAGAGTAACTAGAACAGGCAGAGGTCAGGGCAGGCAGCAAACAATCGAAGAACTGAACAGACAAGAGATAAACAAGGCAGGCAGCAGAAAAGCAGGGTTGAAACAACAGGCAGGAACGGTACACAGAATAACTAGAAGGTAAACCAGAGATAAACTTGCTTGGTAGAATCGCCAGAGCAAACAAGACTTCGCAAAGAGTGAATGAACTAAACAGTTAATATAGGGCGTGGAAATGGAGAACAGCTGTGGAGTAATCAGACCTAGGTATGCGGGCTTATGGGGAATGTAGTCTTTAGCGGTCAATACTCCGGAGAATCAGATCTCCGATGACTGGAGGGGGAGGCGCTCTCGGTGTTCGTAACAGTTAGCCTTAGTCACAATTCACTTTCACTTTAATTTATTGATGTAGCACCAAGCATCAGAGGTTTTGTCACTGTACCATACATTTAATTTCACATGTAATCTGAATATTTCTTAACTGACTCCATGCCTCATTCATTGGCTTATATAAAAAAATATAAATTTCCTTTCGGTTCAACAATCTAGGCCAATGCAAATATGTTCTAGGAATGAAAAAAAAGAGAGGTCTTGGTGAATGGTGAAACAACACCGACTTTTGTGGAAAGATGATAGCATGAAAAATAATCTGTTGAATGTCAGATATGTTTAAGGCCGATACCTGAGTCTATATGAGCATGCATGTGTGTATGTGAGTTATTGTATTTGTTTGTGTGTGTGCCTACATGCTCATTGCTGTGTGTTTGCACTGCCGTGTTGTTAATTGTCTCTGATTTGTGCTTTGAGTTATGTTGTCGGTACACATGTAAATTAATGTTTTATGAGTCGTTGCCTTTTAAGTATGCTCTTTCCCCAGCTTCAAGCTGTCACTTCCAATTCTGCTGTAATCTGCTTCCCGTTCCCAGCGCTCCCAACACAGAATATTATGGCTGACATGGCTTAATTACAGGGTTACATTTATACAAATGTGATTCAAGTTGTTTTCTGGTCAATAGTTACCTAAGGCCTTGGGCTCTATAATCTCTATACAGCCTGACTTTTCCCTTCGGGCTTCGGGAGGAGAGTTAGTTTCTGCCACTGGGTTTTCATTTGTACAGCTAAGGATGATCTGTTAAAGAACTGCTCTGGCAATGTGCTTTAATGCCTTGTAAAATACATATGATTAAACTGTAACAGCACTTACACCATATGCATTTTTAGTGAGCACAAAAGGAAAATAAAAATGAATCATGAGCAATGCTCCTCTAATTTTTGTTCTGTCTGAACAAAACCTTTTTCTATTGGACGGACCCTTTGATCACCTGAGCAGAAGCATAAATTATACAGTATATATTAAATATATTAATAAAAATATATATTTATTATTATTTTAACATGTATTCATTCATATTTTGGTTTGTTTTATATTGATATATATTAAAATATGTACAAATCACATATTCATTTATGCACTCAAAAAATATATTTTTAAGATTTTAACAAATTAGGCCTAATCTTTAACAAAATTTACATATGAATTAAGCATACTGTGAAGTATTAAATTAAACTTAAATACATCACATTTATGCATAATTTATAATAATGTGGATTATTTATAGATTACTCAAATTTGATGGAGATTTGTTACAATTTAAATAAATCTTTTTTATTATACATGAATTAAGCCTGTGGAGCCCTACCCCAGTACAGAACACTTGTGGCTCGTAGTGGGTCTGTTCAAAATTGTTCCGCTGAATTCGCAGGCCAGAAGGCTAGGGAGCAAGAACATCCAGGAAGCGACACTTAGTGGCTAACCTGGGAGTGAAAGTGCGGCCGCTCCCCGCATCTGGGCAGTTGGGCTACTCCGTCCCCCGGCGGATGGCAGAGGTGCTCCCCTGGGTAGACGGCAGTGTCGAGGACTCCGCAACGGGCATCCCTCCTCCTTCCCGGGTTTTGGCACCAATGTAACGCGGGTTAAGGGAAAGGAGGAGGCGAGAACCGGCTTGACAATATAAATAATAGCTTTAATAATAAACTGAGCGAAAAACACACAAACATAAACACAGAGCAGCTGCGGCCTGATGGGGACATGCCTTTATCCCTCGTGGTGTCCCCATCAGGCCGATTGGGACCGGGCATGCGTTGTTCCAGCCTGGCCCCACCCTCCTCCGCTCAACATTGAGCTTATATTATATTGAACCCGGGATATTCCTTTAAGGCCGTTTTCTCACCTAGTTAATTTGAGCACTCCAAACAGTTTCTAGACCGATATAACGGACATATGTGAACAACCCAAACTGAACTCAGACCACATGGTTCATTTGCAGATCCTTTTGTGGTTCGATTGATTGTTGCTATGTGAAGGTGAAGAGGTACCAGTCCGTTTTGCTTTTTGTTGACATAAGTACCTCGAGGCTTGCCATTCAGCTGCATTACAAAATCACCTTATCGAGAATATTTCCTCTAACCGTAATAATTGTGAACTTTAAATTGCACTCACATTTTTCATTGCAAATAAGGGAATTGAGTTGATATTATTTCCATGACCGTGTCGTTATCTGAGCACTCCAAATGAAACAGGCCACAATCAGAGCAGTTTCCGAAGAGCGGGTGAATTATAACTTCTTTGAAGTGCTATGATGGCCGTGCAGTTTGCTGAGATTCATGCCAAACTCCCACAAAAATACAAGCTATTTTGATAGTGAAAGAAAAGCTCTATGTTTCACTTTAATTTAATGCTTGCGTAATGGCAAATTATTTGGGTTCATTAATATATGCAGTGTTAATGACATGGAGGAGGTGTTATTTGTTAAAAAAAATTAATTTCAAATTGTCATAAAATCTCGTGACATTTTCCTTCATGCGAAATAATGGTTTGTGGGTTTAATTGGAGACCCTTCAAATAATGTGAAAATAAAGAATTTAGGAGACATATATTACAGTACTATTGCATGATATTAATAGAATAGATTAGAATAAAATATATGTAATTGGATGGGTTGTTTGTGTTATATTATTAACTGTGTAAATGTAAAGTTGACTAAAAAGAGGGACATATTTTAAGTATTTGTAAATATATGTCACGAACGCCGGTGAAGGCTCCTCAATCGGCCACCGGAGATCTATCTCTCCCGAATATTGACTTGAGACTACATTTCCCATATGCCCACATTCCTGGTCTGATTCAGCCACAGCTGTTCCTAATTTTCATTCCACTATTTAACCCCCGTTTGTTAGTTGCAAAGTCTTGTTTGCCCCGGCTACATTTCTGAGTGTTATTATCTCCCTGTATTGATCATCTGTGTTTTTGACCCTGCCTTGTACCTCCGATTACGTCTGATTGCCGCCTGTCTTTGTTTTGTTTTGTTTGTGCCAGGATCTTTACCATTACTGTCTGCTGCCTGCCCTGAACTTTTGCCTGTCTGACTACGATTCTACCTTGCCATTGATATCACTGTTCCCTTTACAAAAAGCTTCACTACGATGCTGCGCTGCTAAGCGCTAGGGGAACATCTCTAGCTGTGAACCGAGCTGAATAATGTGTGCAACACATCAATGAACATTGACTGGAATTTATAGCCTCGGCTGATGTAATCAATAGATGCACCTGCGGCCAGGCTATAAATGGATACGTCACCAGGTGTCGTCTTTTTTCAGAGCGATACTGTTTCTGTGTGTTTCACAAACCCTGTCAAAACTTTCTTTCCTCTGTTAGGAGTTAGAATCAGTTAGGCAGTGTGCAATGAACGTTGTTCTCTTTTCTCTTCTGTTTAGAAAATATTATATATATATATATATTTCTGAAAAAAAGAGAGAATGACTGAAAGCCGCAAACGGTGCGTGTTCCCCTCTTCTCGCTCTATAGCTGAAGACGACACACATCAGTTTTTGCTCTGTTTGTTTGGGGGTAAGAGCACGCTGCTCTCGCGTTGCAGCAGGGTGGGTGCGAGCGCTGCGATTTGCTTTAACAGGCAGAGTGCATCGTGCTCGCCTCGCTTGCTTCCGGGAGTCAGCATTCACGAAATAAAAAAAAAAAAAGATTGTTCGTGGGGCTCTTGCATGGATTTGGCTGAGGAGCAAGAGACGGGTTGATCTCTTTCTCTTACTCTCTCCCCAAACCCAGCTGGTCCTTCACATGATCTCGAGCTGCTCCGACGCTTTTCGGATCATGAGGTGGATCGCGATTCTCTTCCTGCCTCGATAAAGATTTCAGCTTTCCGTCCGCAATAAAAAATCCACGGAGGAATTGCTCGATGTTGTTACTCGTGCAGTTGCCAGATTGGACTGGCCACGCGAAAAAGAGACCCCCAAACGCTCCAAATTAGGGGATAGATTTAATCTTCCAGTCTAAGAAAGGGAACGCCTCATGGGTCCCTTCCCTTCTTTGATAAACTCCATGAAGAGCTTTTTCGCTCATGGAGAACCCCTAAAAAAAAAAATATTAATAATATATATATTTTCTTCCCGTGTTCACATACCCTCGACGTCATTATATTTGACTATCGTGGGTGCTGATGCACGGGGGTATTCAGTGATGCCGCCGGTCGAAGAGATGCTTGCGGGCTATCTCTCGCCGGGCTCGGCATCGTCACTTAAGAAGCCCTCTCTCCCCTCAAAGCCTTGTAGGACAACCTCCACTTTAGTGGGAAGGGCTTATCAAGCAGCAGGTCAGGCTGGTGCTGCTCTGCACACTATGCTGTTTTACAGGCGTACCAGGCTGACCTCCTGGACGACCTGAGTGTGGGTTCTGCGCTTGACGAGCAAGCCTCAGACCCGCCTTGGTCCTGACTTAAGGGAGGCTCAAAAGCAAAGCGTGGCAAATCGTACTCCTCCTCCCAGGGATTGGGGACAGTCTCGCCGCCCTCGCCAGCCCCCGAAGCAAGACCTCAGGACTATAAATTCTAGTAACAGAAAACCCTGACGGTCTTGCGCCTAGATTAGGGGGCGTGCTTCACTTCACCCCTCCCGGTACCCCCTCGAAGCCCCTCCATTCCCGCCACCTCTTGGTGTTTCGGGTTGCAGAGGCTTCCGTCAAAATTGGGTGTTTTCGCTGTTCCTGCATTTTATTCAGGACGCGAAACACTCCACAACCCCTCAACAGGAAGTGTTAAAATATAATACCCATCTCAGAGATCCTGGCAGCGTGGAAACTTCTACCGGATATATTCTTTTCTGTGGGTCTTATAAGGGCGTCAGGATTTAATTAACTCGCCGCTTTTCCGTGTTTCAACGGCGTGTTCTCACTACCGTAACCGGATTTCGTTTTCTGTAAAAACAAAAAAAAAACTCAATCTCCTGGTTAAAGGGGCCATGGTATGTGTTCCCCTTCCAGAGAGAGAGTTAGGTTATTACACTAAATACTTCCCGTTTCCCATGGAGGGTGAGGGGTGGTGTCTGGCTTAGATCTTAAAGCTTGAACTACCCGTGGGTGTTCAAGTCCAAGATGATGCCTGTCAAGACGGTCATGTCTCAAGCCCTACAACTCGTTTGGCTGGTCACCATCGATCTTATGACGCACTTCTATACTTCATTTAGAAGTTCTGCCACAACATGGAAAGTTCCTGAGGTTCAGTTCCAGGGTCAGGTTCTTTCACTCAGCCTAGCCCTTTTTACCGCGACATTCACAATGCATGATGTAGCGCTGGCTCCTTGCGACTCCGGGGCATCTGCATTCGGAATTATGTAGACGACTGGATGATCCTAGTGCAGTTCCAGGAACTGGCAGTTCAGCACAGGGACATCGTCTTAGCTCATCTGTTTCTCTGGGGTTGAGGCTCAACGCCAAGAAAAGCGTCTTCTCTCCCACTCAGAACACTGTCTATCGGGGCATCGTATGGAGTTCAATCACAATGTGGGCACAACTGTCTCCCGCTAGGATTGAGTCCATTCAGATCACCCTGAGCAAAGTCAGGCCATGTCAAGGTTGCACTGTTATCAGTATCAACGATTTCCAGGTCTCAGGGCGACCGCGTCCACGGTGATCCCTCTGGACCTTCTGCTCATGAGACCGTTTTTGTTGTGGCCAAAAGCCAGGGGATTTCTTCCAAGGGCCAAAACCCCTAGGCTAAAAAGGGTTACGCGCCTCAGGGTTCGTTCCCTTTCTATGTGGTTCAGACCCCGGTTTTCTGCCTTGGGTCCCACTCTAGGTGCGCTCTTGTCGCAGACTGCTAACGACAGACACCTCCCTGACGGGCGGGTAGCGGCCTTAAGTGGTCCGTCCAGCTTAAGGGGATAGGAGAGTCGTCAGCTCGGTTGTCACAGTCACTGTCTCGGGTTGATGGCTGTATTTCTGGCCCTGAAATACCTCCTCCTGAGGCTGCCATGTCTTGGTGCGGGTGGACAATACAGCGGTAGCCTCTTACATAAATCATCAAGGAGACCCACGTTCTTGTCAGCTGTATTTCTGACACGTCCGATTCTCCTTAGGGCCCAGGGTAAGGTCCTGTCACTCAGGTCAGTTATATCCCTGGATGCCCGTATACGGAATTAGATTTACGGTCCAGAAAGAAAATACCAACGGGGGAGTTAAGAACTCCACCCTAAGGTAGTAGTTGCCCAGAGTTCGCCAGCAAGGGTTTTTGCCTCTTACTGATAGCACCGCGCTGGCCGAACAGGGCTTGGTTCTCGGAGCTAATCTCTTCCCTCGACGGCCCGTCTTGGGCGATTCCAAACAGGAAGGATCTTCTATCTCAGGCACAGGGCAATATTTCATCCCTGCCCCGAATTGTGGAATCTTTCATGTTTGGCCCCTAAGTGTACCAACTGAGGGACACAGGGCTTTCTCCTGAGGTTATCGAGACCTTTTTAAATGCCGGGCTTTTTCCAATTGGAACAAGTTTGGTTGAGATCTTAGGGCAGAAGAGGACCTCTTCGCCTCTATGAATTACGCAATGTCTCCGCAGATGAAATAAAGTCCTACAAATTTGAGGGTGAGTAAATAAGGGTGAGTAAATTATGACAGAATTTTCCTTTTTGGGTGACCTCTCAACCTAAATTAAAAATTCTGTCATCAATAAATGAGTCTCCCGTCATTCTAAACAAGTATGGCTTTCTACTGTGGAGTACGAAAGGAGACGTTAGTGTAATGAAGCCTCAGGCAAGTTGGGATCCATCTGCGGTATTTATTATAAACAGCACACAAGTCGTACAGGCAGGGTCAAAGGCAGGCAAACAGGGAATGTAGAAGGCAGGCAGAAGAGTAACTAGAACAGGCAGAGGTCAGGGCAGGCAGCAAACAATCGAAGAACTGAACAGACAAGAGATAAACAAGGCAGGCAGCAGAAAAGCAGGGTTGAAACAACAGGCAGGAACGGTACACAGAATAACTAGAAGGTAAACCAGAGATAAACTTGCTTGGTAGAATCGCCAGAGCAAACAAGACTTCGCAAAGAGTGAATGAACTAAACAGTTAATATAGGGCGTGGGAAATGGAGAACAGCTGTGGAGTAATCAGACCTAGGTATGCGGGCTTATGGGGAATGTAGTCTTTAGCGGTCAATACTCCGGAGAATCAGATCTCCGATGACTGGAGGGGGAGGCGCTCTCGGTGTTCGTAACAGTTAGCCTTAGTCACAATTCACTTTCACTTTAATTTATTGATGTAGCACCAAGCATCAGAGGTTTTGTCACTGTACCATACATTTAATTTCACATGTAATCTGAATATTTCTTAACTGACTCCATGCCTCATTCATTGGCTTATATAAAAAATATAAATTTCCTTTCGGTTCAACAATCTAGGCCAATGCAAATATGTTCTAGGAATGAAAAAAAGAGAGGTCTTGGTGAATGGTGAAACAACACCGACTTTTGTGGAAAGATGATAGCATGAAAAATAATCTGTTGAATGTCAGATATGTTTAAGGCCGATACCTGAGTCTATATGAGCATGCATGTGTGTATGTGAGTTATTGTATTTGTTTGTGTGTGTGCCTACATGCTCATTGCTGTGTGTTTGCACTGCCGTGTTGTTAATTGTCTCTGATTTGTGCTTTGAGTTATGTTGTCGGTACACATGTAAATTAATGTTTTATGAGTCGTTGCCTTTTAAGTATGCTCTTTCCCCAGCTTCAAGCTGTCACTTCCAATTCTGCTGTAATCTGCTTCCCGTTCCCAGCTCCCAACACAGAATATTATGGCTGACATGGCTTAATTACAGGGTTACATTTATACAAATGTGATTCAAGTTGTTTTCTGGTCAATAGTTACCTAAGGCCTTGGGCTCTATAATCTCTATACAGCCTGACTTTTCCCTTCGGGCTTCGGGAGGAGAGTTAGTTTCTGCCACTGGGTTTTCATTTGTACAGCTAAGGATGATCTGTTAAAGAACTGCTCTGGCAATGTGCTTTAATGCCTTGTAAAATACATATGATTAAACTGTAACAGCACTTACACCATATGCATTTTTAGTGAGCACAAAAGGAAAATAAAAATGAATCATGAGCAATGCTCCTCTAATTTTTGTTCTGTCTGAACAAAACCTTTTTCTATTGGACGGACCCTTTGATCACCTGAGCAGAAGCATAAATTATACAGTATATATTAAATATATTAATAAAAATATATATTTATTATTATTTTAACATGTATTCATTCATATTTTGGTTTGTTTTATATTGATATATATTAAAATATGTACAAATCACATATTCATTTATGCACTCAAAAAATATATTTTTAAGATTTTAACAAATTAGGCCTAATCTTTAACAAAATTTACATATGAATTAAGCAAACTGTGAAGTATTAAATTAAACTTAAATACATCACATTTATGCATAATTTATAATAATGTGGATTATTTATAGATTACTCAAATTTGATGGAGATTTGTTACAATTTAAATAAATCTTTTTATTATACATGAATTAAGCCTGTGGAGCCCTACCCCAGTACAGAACACTTGTGGCTCGTAGTGGGTCTGTTCAAAATTGTTCCGCTGAATTCGCAGGCCAGAAGGCTAGGGAGCAAGAACATCCAGGAAGCGACACTTAGTGGCTAACCTGGGAGTGAAGTGCGGCCGCTCCCGCATCTGGGCAGTTGGGCTACTCCGTCCCCCGGCGGATGGCAGAGGTGCTCCCCTGGGTAGACGGCAGTGTCGAGGACTCCGCAACGGGCATCCCTCCTCCTTCCCGGGTTTTGGCACCAATGTAACGCGGGTTAAGGGAAAGGAGGAGGCGAGAACCGGCTTGACAATATAAATAATAGCTTTAATAATAAACTGAGCGAAAAACACACAAACATAAACACAGAGCAGCTGCGGCCTGATGGGGACATGCCTTTATCCCTCGTGTGTCCCCATCAGGCCGATTGGGGACCGGGCATGCGTTGTTCCAGCCTGGCCCCACCCTCCTCCACTCAACATTGAGCTTATATTATATTGAACCCGGGATATTCCTTTAAGGCCGTTTTCTCACCTAGTTAATTTGAGCACTCCAAACAGTTTCTAGACCGATATAACGGACATATGTGAACAACCCAAACTGAACTCAGACCATATGGTTCATTTGCAGATCCTTTTGTGGTTCGATTGATTGTTGCTATGTGAAGGTGAAGAGGTACCAGTCCGTTTTGCTTTTTGTTGACATAAGTACCTCGAGGCTTGCCATTCAGCTGCATTACAAAATCACCTTATCGAGAATATTTCCTCTAACCGTAATAATTGTGAACTTTAAATTGCACTCACATTTTTCATTGCAAATAAGGAAATTGAGTTGATATTATTTCCATGACCGTGTCGTTATCTGAGCACTCCAAATGAAACAGGCCACAATCAGAGCAGTTTCCGAAGAGCGGGTGAATTATAACTTCTTTGAAGTGCTATGATGGCCGTGCAGTTTGCTGAGATTCATGCCAAACTCCCACAAAAATACAAGCTATTTTGATAGTGAAAGAAAAGCTCTATGTTTCACTTTAATTTAATGCTTGCGTAATGGCAAATTATTTGGGTTCATTAATATATGCAGTGTTAATGACATGGAGGAGGTGTTATTTGTTAAAAAAAAATTAATTTCAAATTGTCATAAAATCTCGTGACATTTTCCTTCATGCGAAATAATGGTTTGTGGGTTTAATTGGAGACCCTTCAAATAATGTGAAAATAAAGAATTTAGGAGACATATATTACAGTACTATTGCATGATATTAATAGAATAGATTAGAATAAAATATATGTAATTGGATGGGTTGTTTGTGTTATATTATTAACTGTGTAAATGTAAAGTTGACTAAAAAGAGGGACATATTTTAAGTATTTGTAAATATATGTCACGAACGCCGGTGAAGGCTCCTCAATCGGCCACCGGAGATCTATCTCTCCCGAATATTGACTTGAGACTACATTTCCCATATGCCCACATTCCTGGTCTGATTCAGCCACAGCTGTTCCTAATTTTCATTCCACTATTTAACCCCCGTTTGTTAGTTGCAAAGTCTTGTTTGCCCGGCTACATTTCTGAGTGTTATTATCTCCTGTATTGATCATCTGTGTTTTTGACCCTGCCTTGTACCTCCGATTACGTCTGATTGCCGCCTGTCTTTGTTTTGTTTTGTTTGTGCCAGGATCTTTACCATTACTGTCTGCTGCCTGCCCTGAACTTTTGCCTGTCTGACTACGATTCTACCTTGCCATTGATATCACTGTTCCCTTTACAAAAAGCTTCACTACGATGCTGCGCTGCTAAGCTTAGGGGAACATCTCTAGCTGTGAACCGAGCTGAATAATGTGTGCAACACATCAATGAACATTGACTGGAATTTATAGCCTCGGCTGATGTAATCAATAGATGCACCTGCGCCAGGCTATAAATGGATACGTCACCAGGTGTCGATCTTTTTCAGAGCGATACTGTTTCTGTGTGTTTCACAAACCCTGTCAAAACTTTCTTTCCTCTGTTAGGAGTTAGAATCAGTTAGGCAGTGTGCAATGAACGTTGTTCTCTTTTCTCTTCTGTTTAGAAAATATTATATATATATATATATTTCTGAAAAAAGAGAGAATGACTGAAAGCCGCAAACGGTGCGTGTTCCCCTCTTCTCGCTCTATAGCTGAAGACGACACACATCAGTTTTTGCTCTGTTTGTTTGGGGGTAAGAGCACGCTGCTCTCGCGTTGCAGCAGGGTGGGTGCGAGCGCTGCGATTTGCTTTAACAGGCAGAGTGCATCGTGCTTCGCCTAAGCTTGCTTCGGAGTCAGCACTCACGAAATAAAAAAAAAAAAAGATTGTTCGTGGGGCTCTTGCATGGATTTGGCTGAGGAGCAAGAGACGGGTTGATCTCTTTCTCTTACTCTCTCCCCAAACCCAGCTGGTCCTTCACATGATCTCGAAGCGCGTTCCGACGCTTTTTCGGATCATGAGGTGGATCGCGATTCTCTTCCTGCCTCGATAAAGATTTCAGCTTTCCGTCCGCAATAAAAAATCCACGAAGGAATTGCTCGATGTTGTTACTCGTGCAGTTGCCAGATTGGACTGGCCACGCGAAAAAGAGACCCCCAAACGCTCCAAATTAGGGGATAGATTTAATCTTCCAGTCTAAGAAAGGGAACGCCTCATGGGTCCCTTCCCTTCTTTGATAAACTCCATGAAGAGCTTTTTCGCTCATGGAGAACCCCTAAAAAAAAAAATATTAATAATATATATATTTTCTTCCGTGTTCACATACCCTCGGCGTCATTATATTTGACTATCATGGGTGCTGATGCACGGGGTATTCAGTGATGCCGCCGGTCGAAGAGATGCTTGCGGGCTATCTCTCGCCGGGCTCGGCATCGTCACTTAAAGCCCTCTCTCCCTCAAAGCCTTGTAGGACAACCTCCACTTTAGTGAGAAGGGCTTATCAAGCAGCAGGTCAGGCTGGTGCTGCTCTGCACACTATGCTGTTTTACAGGCGTACCAGGCTGACCTCCTGGGCGACCTGAGTGTGGGTTCTGCGCTTGACGAGCAAGCCTCAGACCCGCCTTGGTCCTGACTTAAGGGAGGCTCAAAAGCAAAGCGTGGCAAATCGTACTCCTCCTCCCAGGGATTGGGGACAGTCTCGCCGCCCTCGCCAGCCCCGAAGCAAGACCTCAGGACTATAAATTCTAGTAACAGAAAACCCTGGCCGGTCTTGCGCCTAGATTAGGGGCGTGCTTCACTTCACCCCTCCGGTACCCCCTCGAAGCCCCTCCATTCCCGCCACCTCTTGGTGTTTCGGGTTGCAGAGGCTTCCGTCAAAATTGGGTGTTTTCAGCTGTTCCTGCATTTTATTCAGGGCGCGAAACACTCCATAACCCCTCAACAGGAAGTGTTAAAATATAATACCCATCTCAGAGATCCTGGCAGCGTGGAAACTTCTACCGGATATATTCTTTTCTGTGGGTCTTATAAGAGCGTCAGGATTTATTAACTTCGCCGCTTTTCCGTGTTTCAACGGCGTGTTCTCACTACCGTAACGGATTTCGTTTTCTGTAAAAACAAAAAAAAAACTCAATCTCCTGGTTAAAGGGGCCATGGTATGTGTTCCCCTTCCAGAGAGAGAGTTAGGTTATTACACTAAATACTTCCCGTTTCCCATGGAGGGTGAGGGGTGGCGTCTGGCTTAGATCTTAAAGCTTGAACTACCCGTGGGTGTTCAAGTCCAAGATGATGCCTGTCAAGACGGTCATGTCTCAAGCCCTACAACTCGTTTGGCTGGTCACCATCGATCTTATGACGCACTTCTATACTTCATTTAGAAGTTCTGCCACAACATGGAAAGTTCCTGAGGTTCAGTTCCAGGGTCAGGTTCTTTCACTCAGCCTAGCCCTTTTTACCCGCACATTCACAATGCATGATGTAGCGCTGGCTCCTTGCGACTCCGGGGCATCTGCATTCGGAATTATGTAGACGACTGGATGATCCTAGTGCAGTTCCAGGAATCTGGCAGTTCAGCACAGGGACATCGTCTTAGCTCATCTGTTTCTCTGGGGTTAAGGCTCAACGCCAAGAAAAGCGTCCTCTCTCCCACTCAGAACACTGTCTATCGGGGCATCGTATGGAGTTCAATCACAATGTGGGCACAACTGTCTCCCGCTAGGATTGAGTCCATTCAGATCACCCTGAGCAAAGTCAGGCCATGTCAAGGTTGCACTGTTATCAGTATCAACGATTTCCAGGTCTCAGGGCGACCGCGTCCACGGTGATCCCTCTGGACCTTCTGCTCATGAGACCGTTTTTGTTGTGGCCAAAAGCCAGGGATTTCTTCCAAGGGCCAAAACCCCTAGGCTAAAAATGGTTACGCGCCTCAGGCTTCGTTCCCTTTCTATGTGGTTCAGACCCCGGTTTTCTGCCTTGGGTCCCACTCTAGGTGCGTCTTGTCGCAGACTGCTAACGACAGACACCTCCCTGACGGGCGGGGTAGCGGCCTTAAGTGGTCGTCCAGCTTAAGGGGATAGGAGAGTCGTCAGCTCGGTTGTCACAGTCACTGTCTTGGGTTGATGGCTGTATTTCTGGCCCTGAAATACCTCCTCCTGAGGCTGCCATGTTTTGGTGCGGGTGGACAATACAGCGGTAGCCTCTTACATAAATCATCAAGGAGACCCACGTTCTTGTCAGCTGTATTTCTGACACGTCCGATTCTCCTTAGGGCCCAGGGTAAGGTCCTGTCACTCCAGGTCAGTTATATCCCTGGATGCCCGTTATCATGGAATTAGATTTACGGTCCAGAAAGAAAATACCAGCGGGGAGTTAAGAACTCCACCCTAAGGTAGTAGTTGCCCAGAGTTAGCCAGCAAGGGTTTTTGCCTCTTACTGATAGCACCAGCTGGCCGAACAGGGCTTGGTTCTCGGAGCTAATCTCTTCCCTCGACGGCCCGTCTTGGGCGATTCCAAACAGGAAGGATCTTCTATCTCAGGCACAGGGCAATATTTCATCCCTGCCCCGAATTGTGGAATCTTTCATGTTTGGCCCCTAAGTGTACCAACTGAGGGACACAGGGCTTTCTCCTGAGGTTATCGAGACCTTTTTAAATGCCGGGCTTTTTCCAATTGGAACAAGTTTGGTTGAGATCTTAGGGCAGAAGAGGACCTCTTCGCCTCTATGAATTACGCAATGTCTCCTCTACTTCTCCCTGAAATCACCCAGCACCCTTGGGTCTGGACATTAAGACACATACATGACCCAGAATGCGTCTGTATGCATTTCTTTCCCCGGTTTCTCTGCTCCCGGGAGTCTTGGCGATGTTCACCAGCAAGGGTCTTGCCTCCTATTAATGGCGCTGCGCTGGCCGAACAGGATATGTTTCTAGGAGCTAATTCCTCTCCTCGACGGCTCGCCTTGGCGATTCCGAACAGGGAGGACCTTCTCATCCTTGGCCTGAATTGTGAAACCTTTCATGTTTGGCCCCTAAGGGTAACAAATGAGCTTCACAGAGTTTTCTCTTGAGATTATCGAGACCATTTCAAGTGCTAGGGCTCCCTCCACTTGGAACTGATCTGGGTAGATTTTACAGGGCAGAAGAGGACCTCTTCGCCTCTGTTGATAGCGCAATGTCTCCTCTACTTCTCCCCGAGTCGCCCAGCCCCCCCCCCCTCGGGAGGGGCTGAGCGTAGTAATGCATACATAGCACAAATGCACCTGCATGCGTTTCCTTCTACTAAAGTTCTTATTACAGAACCAGCTTACTGCCAGTTTGCTTCAGTTCTGGATTTTCTGTAGAAAGAACTGTCAGCGGGCACTTGCCTCGCCACTGCCAGGTTCTATGTGGCCACTGCGGTTTGCCAAGGCTTGGTGGGCGGGGTGCCCTCAAAGAGGCATCCTCATTATTGCCCGGGCCTACGAGGCGCACGGTCAAGCTTCGCCAGTAGGTTTTAGGGCACACTCTACCAGAGGGCTCTCCTCCTCTAAAACCTTGGCTAGAGGTCTCCCTCTGCAGCAAGTTTGTGATGCGGCAGGTTGTCCTCTCCGCACACATTCATTAGATTTTTATAGTTTGGATGTTTTGCCACTCCAGGCTCTTATGCCCTTGAATCGACATCTCAAGCTCATGTCTGGACAAGTTTGTGATGCGGCAGGCTGGTCCTCTCGGCTCACATTCATCAGTTTTTATGACAAGTTTGTGTTGCAATAGGGTTCTCTTCGCACACATTCATCGAACTTTATGGGTTAGATGCTTTGCTACTCCGGACTCTTATGTCCTTGAGTCGACATCTCAGCCCATGCCTAAACAAGTTTGTGATGCGGCAGGCTGGTCCTCTCCGCACACATTCATCAGTTTTTATGACAAGTTTGTGTTGCGATAGGGTTCTCTTCGCACACATTCATCGAACTTTATGGGTTAGATGCTTTGCTACTCCGGGCTCTTATGCCCTTGAGTCGACATCTCAGCTCATGCCTGAACAAGTTTGCGATGTGGCAGGCTGGTCCTCTCTGCTCACATTCATCAGTTTTTATGACAAGTTTGTGTTTGCAATAGGGTTCTCTTTGCACACATTCATCGAACTTTATGGGTTAGATGCTTTGCTACTCAGGGCTCTTATGTCCTTGAGTCGACATCTCAGCCCATGCCTAAACAAGTTTGTGATGCGGCAGGCTGGTCCTCTCCGCACACATTCATCAAAATTGAATGGTTTAGATGTTTATGCTACTCCGGGCTCTTATGCCCTTGAGTCGACATCTCAGCTCATGCCTGAACAAGTTTGCGATGTGGCAGGCTGGTCCTCTCTGCTCACATTCATCAGTTTTTATGACAAGTTTGTGTTGCAATAGGGTTCTCTTTGCACACATTCATCGAACTTTATGGGTTAGATGCTTTGCTACTCAGGGCTCTTATGTCCTTGAGTCGACATCTCAGCCCATGCCTAAACAAGTTTGTGATGCGGCAGGCTGGTCCTCTCCGCACACATTCATCAAAATTGAATGGTTTAGATGTTTATGCTACTCCGGGCTCTTATGCCCTTGAGTCGACATCTCAAGCTCATGTCTGAGACCTCTCGCGTTTTTGTGAGTACACTGCACAACCGTAGGGGTCCGGACAGCCCCAAGTGTGGCGGTGTGGGTATTGCCTTCCCCTAGCGCTTAGCAGCGCAGCATCATAGTGAAGCTTTTTGTAAAGGGAACGTCTCGGGTTACATGTGTAACCCTTGTTCCCTGAAAAAAGCAGAACGAGATGCTGCGCTGCTTTGCCGCACTGGGACGTCCCAGGCCTGCTCTTCAAAAAGAAGTATCTGACGACACCTGGTGACGTATCCATTTATAGCCTGGCCGCAGGTGCATCTAATGATTACATCAGCTGAGGCTATAAATTCCGGTCAATGTTCATTGACGTGTTGCACACATTATTCAGCTCGGTTCACAGCTAGAGCTGTTCCCCTAGCGCTTAGCAGCGCAGCATCTCGTTCCGCTTTTTGCAGGGAACAAGGGTTACACATGTAACCAGAGACGTTTTCCAGGTTCTCAATCTACGCCTATATTACTTGAGATTGTCTTTCTAATAAACCGCACATGGATCCCACTCAGCCTGAGTCTATGTTACAATATGTTAACATTGAAAATATAATTTTTTATGTCATTCTATCCCTGTGCAATACTTTAAGTTGTTAAAGCCTTAAAGGAAATCATATAGCTCTACTATGTGATTCCAAGTTATATTCATTAATACATAAGGCGAATGTGTATTCGGCACACAAGAAGTGACAATTTACCATCATAATCATAATTATATGTATGCCATTTTATTTTTAGTAATCGTGACTGCCATGGGGTCTTAGTTCTGAAGGAATTGTGGTATGAAAAACAAAGCATCTGAGACCACATTGATGCATAAGGGACAAAAAATGTGAAACCACCCTAATGTGCAAAATCGTTTTTTAGTGTACCGTACAGTTATTTTTCTATATTGCTTTCTCGACTAAAAAGAAAAACGTATTTTGTCAAGATAACCTTTGTCGATATCACAAAAACAAGACAAAAAAGAATAAAGCATGGCCTTTATGAGCTATCTATACTGTACACAGTACCACTATGAACTTGAAATATCTCTGTGCTGATTTAATTAGCTTTTTGTGTGAATAAATCATCTTAAGACGTATCACAGCTTCACACACATACTTAAAATCAACAGACATTCGGATGGACACCTGTTGAAATTATGCCAATTCAATTAGCTCTGAATAAAGAAATCTATAGCTATTTCAATACATATCATTTATTCTGCCCTCTTCATTTTTTTCTGTGTAGAGTATGCAGCTTAGAGGGAACATTGATCATAAGCCATACTGGAGCAAATTTATTTGCGAGCTGAGCTCTAAAAGAACACGAGCTGCAACCACAATAGGTGGCTGATTTTTGGAAAGGGTGAGACATCGTTAGTGTACCAGCAAGGTGAACACAAGCAGCACTAATGAATGAATAACGGCAGTCACCAAGGTAACTGTGCATATTTATGCAGTACATCCTATTTACGAATAGGGATGAAATAAAATGAAACATTTGCTTGTGGTTCTGCCAAACCAGTGGTGCAGAGCAGCATTTTATCTCATTAATAAATGCCAGATAAGATCCACTGCTGTCACTTCCATTCCCTTAGACACATTTAGCATTAATGTTGCACAGCATAAAATCAATAAGCAGTGGATTGTAATGACCGAAATCTATTAGCAATAGATGGCAGACCTCTAATTCAAAAGTACCATTGGCCTCATTCTTTCGTTTTAGTGAGTGCTACTTCTCAGAAAACGTTGAGCAGTTTGCTTGAGTAGAGAAGTCATTAATGTGAATTATTGAAAGTAATGGTTCATGTAAGAGCCCTGGTGTACAGGCCATTCTTTAACAGCTTACTGCACAAAAACAATAGCACTAAATGAACCGAGAAATTGGACTAAATTACTGGGTGCACACTGCTTAATGTTTTTCATTAAAAAAAAATAAAAAATAGTCATAAATGATAACAGCAACATTCTTTATATTATTCCATACAAAATCTATGGTACAACAAGTAAAAAAAAAATGCAAACTGAAGTAATTTTATTTATTTATTTATTTATTTATTATTTTTGTCTTGTTATATCTTTTGTCTTTTTTTTTTTTTTTTTTACCAAACACACTTTACTTTCTCAAGTCAATTTAAAGTACTGTACTCACCCGATTTCATCATTTTTTTAATTCTGTCATAATTTACTCCCTTGTCTTTCTAAAGCTTATATTCTTTCTTATGTAGAACAAAAATTAGATGTATTAATGACTGTCCAGGTCCATCTTTTCAATACAGTGGCAGAGATAGTGCCTCACATTAAAACTTAAAAAGACATAAAAGGTTCATAAAAGTAATCTATGCAGTTTGTGCATCATATTCCATGTTTATATGATACAATAGGTTTTGGTGAGAAACAAAACAAGATTTAAGTCTTAAAAACTAAAATCTAAAAGCAACTTAAGTTCTCATTCAAACATATTCCTTTAGTAATGTTTGGATTTTTTACTGGAAATCTAGACAAAAATCTGAGGTGAGTAAATATTTTTTTATTTATTGCAGTGCATGATAAAGCATTCATTTCCAGTCCTCTTGTCTTCTCTCTAAACAGTCTGCAAAATGTTTTTGAATGTGTGTGCACAACTTATACTGTCGTCAGACTATTTCAATGGGTAAATCTGTGTTTGCCCCAGAGTGTAGGCATCAGAGCCTGATAGCTAGGATAATGTGTTTGGCTCCTGAGTATATCACATGTGGATCTTTTAATGTGACAGCTGGCATCGGGCACTTTGGCTAGGCACAGAGAACCCAGGAATGCCGTGCTAATGGTGCTTGGAGGGTGACAGCCGTGGAGGAATAGCCCCTTGAAGCCCCTATATCAGCCCACACTGCTGCTCAGGCTGACGACTTGGTGCAGATTTCCTCCTCCGTGTGCCACTCACCTACAAGGACAGTCAGCTAATTTAGGCATGCTCAGTGACAGCTGTGAAATAGCAGGATTAGGATTTTTTTGGGAGCATGAAGTCAGCGCACAGACACACAAGAATGCATGTATGGTATTTACATTTCACTCTCTCAGATATAAAAATGTTTTATGGTCTTAACAATTATATTTGTTGTCTTACTCCAGCTTTCTCCTTCTGAAACTACACATAACTATAAGGATTCTTGATCTTATTGTTTGATGAAACACCTGAAAATAAAGAATTAAATCATCATAACCTGGTTTGCTGGTCTTAGCTGGTTTAAGACAGTCTAGCTGGTTTCCCAGCCAGGCTAGGCTGGTGATTAGATGATCTACCTTGTCTCTTAGCCTGATCAAGCTGGATAGTTGTATAGTTGGTTTCTCAGCCTGGCCAAGCTTGTGTTTAGCTCGTCACTCAGCCAAGCCGATGTTTAGATGGTCTTGCTGGTTTCCAAGCCTGGTCAAGGTGGTGTTTAGATGGTGTAGCTGGTATCCAAGCCTGGTCAAGGTGGTGTTTAGATGGTGTAGCTGGTATCCAAGCCTGGTCAAGCTGGGTTTTAGATGGTATAGCTGGTTTCTCAACCTGGCCATCCTGGTGTTTAGATGGCCCAGCTGGTTTCCCAGCCTGGTCAAGCTGGTTTTTAGATGATCTAGCTGGTTTCTCAGTCTGGTCAAGCTGTGTTTTAGATGGTCTAGATGGTTTCCCAGCCTGGCAATGCTGGTTTTTAGATATTCTAACGGGTTTCCCCACTAGTTGAAGCTGTTTTTAAGATTATGCAGCTGGTTTCCCAGCCTGGATAAGCTGTTTTATTAGGTTTAGCTGGTTTTCCAGCCTGTTCAAGCTGGATTTAGCTGGTCTATCTCATATACCAGCCTGACCAATCTGGATTTTAGATGGTATAGCTGTTTCCCAGCCTGGCCAAGCTGGGTGAAGATTGTCTAGCTGGTCAGCCAACCTGAGAAGCTGACAAGTATCCAAATCCCCTCTAAAACCAGTGAACCAAACTAGCCTGACCATTTTGTGCTGTTATAAGTTGTTCTTATTAGGGGAGGCAAATGCATGCTGACTCTTGTTCCATTCATGAATTATATATACTTTGTGTATTTCAAGAGGCAAAAACACAATTTAGTAAATGGTACAGTCAGTCAAATGAATACTGAATTAGATCTCCAAGATTCGTCCATTCCCAGAGATATTTACTGTGCCGAGACTCTTCAGACAGGAGGAGAGAGAAAAAGTTACACAGGGTTGTATTTGGGAAAGGCTTGAAGAGGTTGATTACAACAGCTGGCTGAAAGAAACTGACAAGGCTTTTTGTGATGCTATGGGACATTACGAAGTCATAGTTAAATTCATTTATAAAGCACATTTAAAAACTACAAATGTTGAACAAAGTGCTGTACAATCATAGTCACAGAAAGCACAAATTAATACTAATTTAAGAACACAGCTCTCATACTGTGTTAAACGCCAAAGAATAAAAATATGATTTAAGACTGGATTTAAAAACAGAGTGACTGGGCCAGCCTAAAACGCAGTGGCAAATTATTCCATAGTTTGGGGGGTGCTACTGCAAAAGCACAGTCACCCCTATGCTTCAACCTTGCTCTAGGAACAACCAGAAGCCAGTAATCAGCAGACCTGTGTGATCTTGATGGAACGTGTGGTTGTATAAGGTCCGAGAGATAGGTTGGAGCTAGCCCATTTAGTGATTTGTAGGCAAACACTAAAATCTTAAAATAAATCCTAAAACATACCAGGACACATTGATGGGAAGCCAGCATTGGGTAAATTAGTTCTAACTTGCACGTTGCTGTTAAAAGAAGAGCTGTAGCATTCTGCCCCAACTGCAAACGTAAGAGAGAGGCCTATGGGCTGAAATATGTGCCACCAGAAACTGAATTTGAACCATTTATATTTGAATTTGAATGGCTAAACTTGAATAATTGCATTGAAAAACTGAATTTGAATCACATAATTTGAAATTGTATTGTTTAATTAAAATTGAATTTATTCAAAAACTGAATCTGAATTGTATCATTTGAAACTGAATTTATTCGTTTGGAACTGAAGTCCAATAAAATTTGATCCTCACTGAAAATTAAACTCTCTATATATCTTCACATTCACTTCTCACAATTCAGATTCAGTTCTCAAATTCAATTTCAAGTTACTGAGACAGACATCCGGGTAGTTGGAGGATGAAGGAAGAGCAATCGAGCGCAGATCGATAGATAGCGTTCATTGGCGCACAGGACTCCTCTTGGGCCAATCAGCACCAATGTTTTGGAGCACAGTACGTTACCCGCCATGAAACAAAGAAGAAGTGCTTGCCTGACTTGCGTGACCACCACCACCATGGATTCGGCTGGGACAAATACGGTAATGAATTTTTTTTTACGATCTAACGATCTTTTGTTTAACTGTTGTTAATGTTATAGCTATTTTGTAGAAACAGGGAAATTAAATCTTTCTCCGACGTTGCAAACACAGTAGCTATAATCCCACGTTTTTATGGTAGCCTACAAGCTCTTGTAACAACATTTTTGCCTGGTGTTTATTATTTCTAAGCGTTTGCCTCTTCCTCCGGTGAAAATGTTGTTGCAAACGTAGCTAGTGTTAGCCGCCGCCAAGTAGACTGGTCATGTCTTCAGTGTGATTTTTTTCCCGATAACTTCTCCTCGTGGTTGTCATTGTCAGAGTAATGTTACTGCTTACTGAGAGGGAGGGAGAGAGAGAGAGAGAGAGAGAGTAGTAAGCGTGTAAGTTATGTGTCGCTGTGTTTGGCAGGTGCTAGCATAATGTAAGGCCATAAACTTCAGGGCAATTACACCATAGCACTAGCCCTATTCATTTGAATTGAATGCATAAGTTAGTTAATTCCGTTTGACTAGAACACAAAAATAGCATATTTACACTTCGAAAGAAAGCAATACAGCTTCCTGCACAACAGAGCAGTGCAAGTGGCTGATGCCATCACATGTAAAAAAGGTAAGGTGACACTGTATTTTTTGGACACTGTAACTGTAGGCTAAATTATGATGTTAAATTAATGTTTATATTGTGCCCCTTTGGTTACTTAATCAGGCAGATTGCTTGTCTTCATCTAGCCTACATTTCATCTTCTTTTAGGGGATTTTCATTATATTCCATCATACCTAATGTTGGGGATTATTAAATTATTTCTATTCTATATTCTGCCTTAACATGTGTAGCTTGTGACAATGTGGTCAGTCACAATTTCCCTTTTGGACAAAGAGAAGCTAAGACAGCAAAGACCCACATAAACACAGTTTGGCATCTCAATCCTGTGATGATAGCCTTACCTGTTTTGCTCACAGCCATAGGATAAACGCCAGATTTATACTGCATATAGATATGTTATGGTTATGGACCACAGAAATGTGGACTTAATGATCTTCTTTGTGTTAACTTATTTTCAGATTCCTGCTGCTCCAGTAGCTCTGATCGACTTCTCCTCTGCTAAAGCCAAAAAAAAAGCTTGACCGTTCTATTGATGGCAGGACAACTGAAAACCAGGTTGGGAAATCACTTTCATGCCCAAGAGTGAAGAGAGGGTCAGAAACATATGCTAGTTTTTTGAGACTTTAAGCAAAAACTGTCCAAGGAGTGCAGCACTGATGGCTAGGGAGCCTTACTACAAAGAATTCATCCCCAAATCTAGTATGCTTCCTAAAACTGTTCTTGAATACAGAACACCAGAGACTCTGCAGCTACCCCCAAAGAGCTTGGAGAGCTATGCCAGGTATTCCAGCTAGAAGAGCTCATCATGTCCCAGGTCCAGGCTGTAGAGAGGGCAACTCGAAGTCAGAGTGCAAGCAGGATTTGGTTTAGGCAAAGAGCTGGACGCATAACTGCTTCCAAGCTGAAACAAGCTATTAAGACCAACCCACAGCAACCATCCAAGAGCTTGATCAAGGCCATATGCTACCCAGAAGCATATAGGTTCACCACAGCCGCTACAAGGTATTTAGGGTTTGAATTAGGGTAAGGCAGAGGTAAGGCCTCGTGTAAACAGTGTTTATGTCCAGAAAAGAAACACTGACAACAGAGGGTATAATTTGGATAAAAAGAAGCTTGTCTATTAAGTAAATGTATCTTACTGGTGGAATATTAAATGAAATGTATAGTAACACATTGCTTTGGTGCACGTTAGTTATTAGTTATAGGGTTATAAGACTATGGTTATGCAGGAGTAGAACTAAGTATAGGGGTTAGGGAAATGGCATTTAAATCACTGAACTGGCTCTACACATCCAATACTAAGTAATTATTTCCTTTTCATGTTTTGCATGTGTACTGTGTACAGTTATGGATGCAAACATGAAGCACAAGCCAGAGGAGTCTATGAGAAGCTGATGGGTCGGGAGCATGCAGGCTTCTCCTGTATGGACAGTGGTCTCTGGCTGAACCCCAAGTGGCCATACATGGGGTCCTCCCTGATGGGATTGTTGCTTGTGACTGTCACGGAACTGGCATCTGCAAGATTAAGGTAATATTACAGTCTCTGTTGTAGTAAAGTCCCTAAATCTCGAGACTGAGTCGTGTCTCAAGTCCTAAACTGAGCAAAAAGGCAGAAAATATATTTGTTAATCTATTGTTCACGTGTCCTTCTCTCTGTGATTTTAGTGTCCACACTCTCACCAAGATGAAGCCAATCTGCGCTTGTGTGCTGGGGAAAAGGGCTTCTGCCTCATCAATGATGGGGATAATGTCATGCTGGACCGGACTCATGACTACTACTACCAAGTTCAGGGACAGCTTCACATTGTAGACGCTGAGTACTGTGATTTTGTTGTGTGGAACCACAATGACATTTTTGTTGAAAGGATTTTGCCCGATCTTGAACTTTGGGATGATGTTAGGCTTTTTAGAAACGGTATACTTCCAGAAATACTGGGACAGCAAGTTACAAATTCACATGTGTAATGTAATGAAAGGATCCAGGCACTCTTGAAAGTGGGCTGTGTGATATTGCTGTTATATCAATACGGTTGTATGAGACAAGATTACATTTTGACTACTGTTATGAGTGTGGTCTTTGTGAGTTCTGGCTGTTGTATAATTTAAATGAAAAGATTAAATGCCATTGAGAAGACAGAATTATACATGGTGGTTTATTTACAAGATTAGATTTTTCAACAATTGTTATAATAACAAGAACATGGTGTGCAATAACAGATTAGAATCCATTTCATTACATATAATACATATAGCCAGTACAATTGGACTAGTGGATAAAAGTATTACACTTGTTGAAAACATATTAACAGACTGATATGTGTCGGGGCTCAGGTACTACTACTCCATGTCCTCTTATCATCATCAGAGCCAAGAAGCAGGGATCAGGTATTGGACACTACATGTGTGAGGGCTCAGGTACTGGACTGACTGATTATTATCCCTCTCCCTCCTCCTTACTCCAATGGGACAATAGACTCCGAAAGATTAGACAAGCGCTAGGGCAACCTAAAAAGCCCCAATCAAGTCCATATTAGACTACCGGTAACTTAATAAGCATTACTAAGTAAATGAGCATTTAATGACAACCTAATGCTATATAAACACAGACACAAAAAACACGTTGGCTAGCTAACATACCTCCGACGAAGTGGTCGCTGCAGACACGGGCATTAACAGACTCTGCTCCTCCCGACCGCAGGCGTGCGTTAAAAATCAACTTTTTAAGGCGTTGTTCTGTGAGCTTTTACATTTCTCACCTTTATGAGTGACAATCTTCGGTACTCTATAAAAACCCTTTCCCTTTTCTCGATTAGAACGATTGGAGCAGCCGTAAACTACACAAAACATTGGCATTTTGCCAGACGGCAGATCCTCAGCTATTTCACTTCCTGCCCTCCATCTGAATTGCGCGCTCTCGCGATGCAGCAGCGTGGCGTCACGTGAAACCAACCTATGAACGCTATCTATCGATCTGCGCTCGATTGCTCTTCCTTCATCCTCCAACTACCCGGATGTCTGTCTCAGTAACTTGAAATTGAATTTGAGAACTGAATCTGAATTGTGAGAAGTGAATGTGAAGATATATAGAGAGTTTAGTTTTCAGTGAGGATCAAATTTTATTGGACTTCAGTTCCAAACGAATAAATTCAATTTCAAATGATACAATTCAGATTCAGTTTTTGAATAAATTCAATTTTAATTAAACAATACAATTTCAAATTATGTGATTCAAATTCAGTTTTTCAATGCAATTATTCAAGTTTAGCCATTCAAATTCAAATATAAATGGTTCAAATTCAGTTTCTGGTGGCACATATTTCAGCCCATAGTGGCCTGGCTAAAACCAACATAAATTGCATTACAGCAGCCAAGACGGGATGAGATGAAAACATGAATAACCCTTTCAAAGTTATTAAATGACAAAAATTACTTAACTTTGCATCATAGTCTAAACTGGAAAACACTCAACTGGATTTGAACTTAACTGGATTTGAGCACTGAATTTATCTGTTTGTCCAGTTTAAAATCACTGTCCATTATCACTCCCAGATGGGAAACAGTGGGTTTTACATATGGATGCAAGAACCCAGGTCTATATGTGGGGCTTCGCAGGTTGGGTCTAAAAATCATAATTCTGTTTACTTAATTGCATAATTACTCTCATTAAAATTTAGAAAGTTTAAGGCCATCCAGATTTAACCCCTTTGACTTGTACATTGATGTTGTTTTTTTTTTCCTCCCCTTTTAATTTAGTCCTAAAGTAAATTTATTTGTAACTGCTTTTGATTTGTATACCACAAAGAAACTCCTGTATCTTTGGTGCAGTAGTATGATTAACCACTAGAGGGCGGTTAACTCTGTGGTATGTTGAGTGAGTCGATTTATATCGAAGTCAGATGAAGAAGCCAGCTGAACATGCACACACGAGTTAGCGTGAGATTTCACAAACGATTTGATTTTTCTATATTTTCTTAATTTCTATGTGTATTATTTTATAAAGAATGATATTAATCGTGGCCCTGCGATGGACTAGCGACCTGTCCAGGGTGTCCCCCGCCTTTCGCTCAATGTTAGCTGGGATAGGCTCCAGCCCCCCGCGACCCTGTACACAGGATAAGCGGTTGACGATGGATGGATGGATGGATGGATATTAATCGTTCAGGTTGCCAATTCATCCTGTTACTGAGGAAAAAAACCGGTCAATGCTTTTGGTTACTGGTTTTTCTTTTACGAGAACTCTGATTGTTTTTTTTGAATGCTGATTCTGTTTGAGTGATTCACCTTTGAACGGCGAGCCAGACCCTGATCTACGATTCAAAAAAATCATCGTGATTCATCACGGATCCGAACTGAGAGCTAAGCACATACACACTACCCGGGTGGAAAACACAAAAAGGCCTTTATACTCATGGACATTGAGTAATATACACACACACAAGATATCCAGAGGGACTATTGAGACTTTGTTTTATTTTATTTTGTTTTATTTTATTTTATTCCTGGACTTCACATTCAACTTTTGACTCCATAGGAACCATTGTCTTGTTGGTTCATGGTGTTGAGTGGAAAACAGACAATTGTGTATCAATGTAAATTGTGAAAAATTGTTACACACAGTTTTTTTTGTCTTTGTAATAAAATTTGCCGGCTGTTAATTGCTTGAATTTAATTTGGCCCAAACTTCTACTTTTAAATCCTCCTAGAGCCGAACCTAGGCCTTATTTAACCTCTGTTGGGTAACATATACTAAATACTTATTCTGTCGTCCCCGTTACACAAGCTTTGATATCCTTAAGACAGTCCAACAATGGTTTTAAGAGGTTAGCATCTGTCCGTTTCAATGGCAGGTAAAGTTGAGTGTCATCTGCATAACAATGAAACAAGATGCCATATTTCCAAACAATGGACCCTAAGGGGAGTATGTACAGGGAGAACAGGATCGGCCCAACAATTGAGCCCTAAGGAACTCCACAAGGAAGAGGTGCTGAGGAGGATGCAAAGTCACCAAGGCAGACAGAAAAACTTCTGTCAGATAGGTTAGACTTTTACCACTCCAGAGCAGTACCTTTAATGCCAACAAAATGCTCCAAGCAAGAGATCAGGATACTGTGGTCTACAGTGTCGAATGCAGCTGTGAGATCTATAAGCAGGAGAAGAGCGGAATCACCTGAGTCAGAGGCTAATAAAAGGTCATTAACCCTCTGGGGTCTGAGGGTGTTTTAGGCCCTGGAGAAGTTTTGACATGCCTTGACATTTGTGCTTTTTGCAGTTGCTTAAAAACACATTAATGGCTAAAGTCTGATAACACTGTATTCAGCACAAACTTGGCTACGATAATATGTGAGCAACGTGTGTACATATTTGTAATTTTGAGAAAATAACATTTATGCATGGTTTTTGAGAATAAAAACATTGTTTTTTAAGTATTTGAAATATATAGATAACACATACTAAACATTTGTCCACAAGCCTGGATCTTGAGAACTGGATCTTGTAGCCTAGAGTTTTTGCTACAAAATGATGTGAAAATCATCCTGATCACTCATTCATACAAAACAATATAGTAATTGAACTTTTGTAAGACACTTTTAGTGTTAGAAAGGTCATAAGCAAGGAGGTGTGAACTATCATGAATATTGATTGTAATTCACACCTGAGGAGACAAAAGACCCCTCCCCTGGGCCAATCAATGAGGAATGTGACAGAAAGAGAATGAATGTGAGGAGACTTAATTATCAAAATCAAGTTTTAAGTTAAAAGAAATAATATGACTATTCATTTTCTTTACATAAAGACTTTACTTCATTTTAGACCTACACTACCGTTTAGAAGAAGTCTATTCTGCTCACCAAAACTGCATTTATTTGATCAAAAATACAGTAAAAACAGTGATATTGTGAACTATTTTTACAATTTAAAAGAACAGTTTTCTATTTGAATATATTGTAAAATGCCATTTGTGATCAAAGCTGAATTTTCAGCATCATTACTGCAGTCTTCAGTGTCACATGATACTTCTGAAATCATTATAATACGCTGAGTGCATTTTACTCATTTAACCTGAACATATTTGAAAGCACAAGCTTTGTTGATGATAATGAGGCAGCATAAACACTAGATAAAATATAATCTAAACATTAATATTATTTTTATATCATATTACATATCATATTTATATCATACAGCATACAATTGAAATACCTGCTTTAGCTGAAACAGCATTTAAACGTAACTAAAACTTGCTTATTAGGACATATTTCAAATTTCAATACTCTTAGTCCTGGCTGGCAAGTCTGGAAACAGTCCCACCAGTAAACTATCCATCCATCCATCCATCCATCCATCTTCAACCGCTTATCCGAAGTCGGGTCATGGGGGCAGCCGCTCCACCAGGGGACCCCAAACTTCCCTATCCCGAACCATATTAACCAGCTCTTACTGGGGGACCCACGAGGCGTTCCCAGGCCAGTGTGGAGATGTAATCTCTCCTCCTAATCCTGGGTCTTCCCCGAGACCTCCTCCCAGCTGGACATGCCTGAAACACCTAGGGAGACGGCCAGGGGGCATCCTTACCAGATTCCCAAACCACCTCAACTGACTCCTTTAGACACAAAGGAGCAGCGGCTGTACTCCGAGCTCCTCACGGATGACTGAGCTCCTCACCCTATCTCTAAGGGAGAAGCCCGCCACCCTTCTGAGGAAGCCCATTTCGGCCACTTGTACTCGCGACCTAGTTCTTTCGGTCACGACCCAGGCTTCATGACCATAGGTGAGGGTAGGAATAAAAATTGACCGGTAGATCGAGAGCTTTGCCTTCCAGCTCAGCTCTCTTTTCGTGACAACGGTGCGATAGAGCGAGTGCAATACCGCCCCCCCTCCCGCTCCATTGTCCCCTCACTCGTGAACAAGACCCTGAGGTACTTGAACTCCTTCACTTGGGGCAATACCTCCTTCCCTACCTGGAGTACGCACTCCATCGGTTTCCTGCTGAGAACCATGGCCTCAGATTTAGAGGCCTGAGAACCATGGCCTCATCCCAGCCGCTTCACACTCACACATGCTTCACACTAGTAAAATATGTACATGTTTATATAAAATAGTATGTCAACTAGTTAAAACTAAATAACTTGTCCGAAATTATACCCTCGGCTGGATCAAGTCTCTCTTCAAAATCCCACTCTTCTTCTGAGGAAAATGTTTTAACTCTTCATCACTATCCAGGAGTTTTCTCACTTGTGTATCGTGCTGTCTGTCAAACGTGCAGAAAAGTGAATGAACTTTGTTTTTTACGGCACAGTTGGGGGCGTTCACCATTTGCATTGATCGTCTCAGAGCATTACCGTATGAATAGCGCCCTCTGCCTGTGGGTGTGATCACATTAGGGATAATTAGCTGAGCAAGGAGAAATTGTACTTAGCTTTGTTGCATACAGATTACATTGCAGGAGAATATTTGTTTTTAATTCGAATTGTTTTATTTAAAAGTAGACATTTTAGTCTTTCTTTAGACATATGTTTTATGTTTGTTTGATAAGTATTTGCAGAGTTTCAGTTCATTTTTATTTTCTTTATTTTACAAAAGCACAAGGTTTTGTTGTTATTGTGAGTGTACACAGATAAAAGTAGACACTTTATAGTCTCTAATGATGTCTTACACTTATTTGTATGCCCCAAAATGATGGAGAAATTTATGTTGTTTCCGCTGTAATGATGATCCATCTGTCGACCCCAGAGTGTTAAAAACCTTTAAAAGTGCAGTTTCAGTGCTATGCCGGGCTCTAAAACTGGACTGGAAAACCTCTAGAAAACCATGTATGTCTAAAAAAGATTGCAACTCTATGGGTACTGCTTTCTCCAATATTTTAGAAAGAAATGGGAGTTTGGACATTGGTCTAAAGTTGGAGAGAACCGAAGTGTCCAGATTGGATTTTTTAATCAATGGTTGCTCTACTGCATGTTTTAAGTTGAGTGGTACAACACCTGAGGCAAGACTGCTATTTATAATTATTTGAATCTTTGGTCCAATAGTTTCAAAAATCTCTTCAACAACATCTGTAGGACAGGCTGAGGATTTCATATGACCAATGATTTCCCTCAAAAGAGAAAAAGACACAGGCGCAAACTGTTTAAAAACAGCAGAGCAGGTGACAGTGATGGATGGGTCTTCGAAAGGAGGTGAAATGTAAGCTCTAATGGTAGCAATCTTGTCAACAAAAAAGTGGAGGATGTTTTCACAGGTTTCTAAATAAAAGTCAAAAAAGCAGATTGTGGTGTTAAGAACAGCATTAATGGTACTAAAAATATCCAGCTCGAAAACATTCAGTTCAAAGCTTGGGTACAAGTCTAGCATCAGCTGACAACAGTTAATTGTTTTCTTAAACACAATCGTTACTACTTCTCCTCGTCTAGAAAGCCTCGGAGAGTTAAAGTATTCACAATCAAGTGGTAAAACTTCTGAAAATGTGCTTGACTCACTGACACTTAGCCAGGTTTCAGTCACATATAAAAAATCCAACTCACAGAAAGTAAAGAAGTCATTCAGAAAAAACATATTTATTCTATAGTGTTCTAGCATTCACCAAAGATATCCTAGTTGGAACCGGGTCTTTAGCCATAGGGGGTTCCCGATCCAGTGGCCAAAGGCTTCGGGCATTCATGCCACCTCTGTTAAAACGAGGACGAGGTGAACAATGGCAGAGGATCTGGACCTCCTCATCTGGAAACAAAGGAGCAATGTTCCAACCCATATTCCGTCAATATACCCGGAAGATAAGTCCTAGGAGATAATGCACAACAGGATTTCATTTTCACCAGCAGGCCGCTGCATTTACTTTTGATGCCTCCTCTGGGAGGAGGAACCGGAGTCCGCCAGAGATAAGCAGGTATTCCCGATAGGAACATGGGAGGAGAAGTTCACTGTCCACCTAGGTCGTAATTTACCAGATTTTTAGTGGCAAATCTGATATTAAGAATGTTTGGTGATCATAAGCCAGTAGACAGTCGACATTCTTTTATATGATTGACATAAACAGCACAAACACAAGCGAAACTGACAGCAGCAGACTGTTAGAGGGGAAACTCTGAATCACGCTCGATTAGTAGATGGCAGATTTAATTTGATACAAATTACATCTGTGGCTGTGAAGGATGTAAATACAGTCTGGTCAATATGTCAAACTGTTGTGTATCTGGTTGTTGATCATTCACATGTACTTTCAATATGTGTCAGCTGAACGATCAACACCCAAATACTCAACGGTACAATATATTGAACTGATTGCATATCTCTTCCTCACAGACTTATTTTTGTCAATGTCAAAATAAACAATGTATTTACATTGATACAGTCTATTATCTAGATTGTAAACAAAAATAATTGGTAACACTTTACAATAAGGTTCTATATGTTAACATTATTTAATGCATTAGATTTCATGAACAAACGATGAACAATAATTTAATAATAAGGTTTGATTTGTTACATTGGTAAATGTATTAGGTATCATGAACTAACAATTCACTTTTTTCAGTTCATGTTAAGTTATATAAAAAATATTATTTAACATGTTAATTATTAGCTCATAATGTTTTAATTAATGTTAATATTTACAACTTTAAACATGTAATTTTAAGCATGTATTAGTATATGTAGAAATGAACATTAAATAAGAAAAATAAGTGCTGTAAAATTACTGTTCCCCTTCTGTCCCTCTCTCGAAGTTGTGTCGATGTAGTGACACTAGGGGTCGCTCTTGGGAGCCCCAAACACCTCTAATTTTTGAGAAAAGGCCAATGAGAATTGGTGAGTGGAATTTGCATGCCACTCCCTCGGACATACAGGTATAAAAGGAGCTGGAATGAGGCCACTCACCCAGATTTTTTTCTTCGGAGCCGAGTGGTTGTGTTGCAAGCTGATTTCCACTGCCGGTCCATTCATCTCAGAAAGAAGCATATGCTGTTGGATATATGGCGCATTCTAGCTGCTTTATCTCCTTCTGCATGCTTAGTGCAGATTACACCCCTATGGCGCTTCGACAGCACTACTAAGAGAGTATATACTTCTGCAAAGTGTATATATTTCTGTATCAGAGTAACACATTAACGTGAACATCTTTTTAAAGACGCGTCTTTTTAAAGATGCATTTCTGTCTTTGTGTGATTCCTGGATGCGGTCGATATCTCTGCTTCCAATGGCCACGGGCACTGCCTCGAGTGTCTGGACAGCAATCACACTGAGGCAGTGTTTGTGGATGGTTCGTGTTCTCATTGCAAGAATATGACCATGGCAACGTTGCGGTCGCGGCTTTCCTTCTCCCGAAGGAAAGCCACTCCAGCCACCCCTCATGTCGCCCCTTCTACCTATGGGCACGAGGCCAGCCCGGCTGTCACTGGAGGCAATTTGTGGAGTCCAATGGGTGCGGTCTTGCTGGGTAATGAAGGGATGAATCCTCGATCGGTGCATCGAAGAGCGCACTGGCGATGTCAGACGGTGAGGACTCGACTAGGCTGCCACCTTCGAGTCTGCCCCCCAATCAGAAGCCAACGCAGAGCTGACCGCCATGCTTGACCGGGCCACCACGAGTGTTGCGTTGGACAGGAACCCTCCGTCCTCCCCTGAGCCCTCGCGGCTAGATGATTGGTTCCTGGGTCACGGGTTCATTCACACCCCCCCCACAAAGGCAAAGTCGCCAAACAGAGGCTTGCCCACTGGGGAATTTTTTTAAATTTTAAATTCTGGGTTGAACTGGTTTCATCCCGTGTTTTGTCAGGTACGAATAGGTAAGATTGGTAATATAGAACAGCTGGCTGGGTGTATCGCTTGCATATAGCGCCTTTCCCATCCTTAAAGCGAAGATATACGCTTCTTCTCCCATGCAAGTTCTCGAACTTTGAACCCTGGTTGTCCATCCTCCCCAGCCCTGTGGCTTGCGAATTCAGATAAGGAATTCGTAGCCGGACCCACTACGGGTACTAATATGCCCTGTACTGGGATAGGTGCTCCACAGGAGCCGGTTACTCCGTTAACCCCCTGTGATGTATTTTTCACGATACGATCTCCCTGTTGGCAGACCCGCGTCTCCCAGTCATTGTGTTTGTAGAGCTCCTTTCCTTCGTGGCAGGACTTACCACTGTGCCTCTTCCATGTGCAGCTGGCAATCCCAATTGACGTATTGCCATATGTTACCTCCCCTTCAGCAGGATATGGCCTCCATGGGGTCTTTTCAACCCTGAAAGAATAGGAAAGGAATAGAACACCTTCCCCTATGCATATAATAGCTTTAGATGGCCCCAGCCAAATCTAATACTCTGTGGACAGAAAACATAGAGAGAAAAGGCCACGGCTTGCGCGGCCTTCTCCCATGCTAGTTACGTCACTTCCCCTCCTCAGGGGTGTTGGGAACTATATGACGTCTTGTGGGGTGTTGGGGGAGGTTACATGCAGACTGTTGCACCTACTATTACGCACGCAGCAGCTTGCTTGCTCCTGCATCGGCAATTCAAGGATCACGGTTCAGCTGTTGTAGTATTTTTCTAGAGGGACCCCTAGTGTCTCTACATCGACACAACGCTGTACTATACTGAAATGTCCGGGACCTTGTCTCAGCTCCTCAGCACAAAACCAGAAGGAGTGGCCAGATTCCAGCTCCTTTTATACCCGTATGTCCAGGGGAGTGGCATGCAAATTCCACTCGCCAATTCTCATTGGCCTTTTTCAAAGATAAGAGGTGTTTGGGGCTCCCAAGGGCAACTCATATTGTCACTACGTCGACACAATGTCTCGTTCACTCCATCAGGGAACGTTGGTTACAACAGCAACCGAGACGTTCATTGTTAGTTTTTGTTAACAAATACTGTAACGTGTTAACAATAATTAATTACTGCATCACCCTAGTTTAAATTTTTTTGTCAGATTTTTAGTTGTGAATAAAAGCACATACTCTCTATTAGGGACAAAATCAGATAAATGATAATAATGATGATGATATGTTAAAAATGCTATAAGATATGTTTTATGAAATTATTTTAACAAAAACATTGCCAAATAAATGTGTATAAAAGTAAAAACGACAAAATAGGAGAACATTTGAGTGAGTTGGGAACAAATACAACTAATCAACCTTAAAAAAAAATTGTCATTTGTACAATTTAAAACAATCCATGGATAGAAGCTGATTATAACCTGTTGTATAAATATAAAAACTAAACAATCAGAAGACTTTGTTGCTGAATAATTTTGAAGTAGTAATGAAATTAAACACACTGGCTTAAAATGACATCAAAATACATGAAATCAGCAAATTAACCACCTCCTTCTATGAGATTAATAACACTTATGTACATAAAAGCCAAAATGTTACAGGGAAAAAACTTCAAATCCTAATTTTCTAATCTCGTTACATAATGACGCAGTCTTTCAGTAAAATGAACCTGGGGTGTGATTATTACTGCAGCTAAATCAATCATGTGTAGCCAGCTTCTGACATTCCCATCACTATTTTCCTTTCTTTAATTAAACGGTTCGATCATCTTGATGTGTGAGGAGAAATATTATTTTCCCTCATTTTTTTCTTTTTAACACTTTTTCTGTTCTGTTATATTTTGTTCAAAGTACTGCATTTGCCTGGTTGGGTGAGATAGGAGAGAACCGAGCAGACTTATCTCTGCTACCTCTGCCTACGACATATGTGCCAAAAAGGTGCTATGTGTCCAATAAGCCAGTATTCACAGGTGGAAGCTCGCCTGCTGCCTCCTTCTGGCTTGGAAATACACAGAGGTTGAAAAACGATTTAATGGAATAAAAACATATTGGTGCTGGTGCAAATAGAAACAAAAAAAAGGAAGGGGAAAAGAAATGGCAGGAGGGAGGTAAGTGAGCCTGTGTTAAGGGTCTGTTACAAGTCATGGATCTGAAAATCTTTGCGGAGTTTTAGGTTTATGACTCCAATCTAAATGAACTGCACAGCAAATAAATAAAATATCCTTTTTAATCATTATTTGGGTATTGAAATTGAATAAGGTATTGATGCTTGTTTTCACAAGTTTCGAGGATGTCTTGAAATAATTAATTTTTCTTAACCAATTCTCTCTTTTTTTTTTTAACAACTCTAACAAATCCTAGTGAGGATTAAGCTTAAAAGAAAACAAATTTGCCAAGCAGTTAAGTAAAATCATCTTAACTCAAGAATCAGATCTATTGTACAATAACAAGTCATTAAAATAGAGGACAAGGACTAACTGTCATGGTTTGTGCAGGGAAGAGATGAGAGTGAGGATCCAAATGCAGAACTTTAATTTGAAACATAAGAGAATTCAATGGCGGTAAACATCCAAAGCTTTCATCAGGACACAGGGGTTACAGTTAAGTAAACCGAGACGTTCCCTGTCAAAAAGTTACACTTTGATAATGTGCTGATTTAGCACTTTGGGAATGAGAATACCCACGCTGCTGCACCGTGGATGTCCGGACCCCTTACGGTTGTGTAGTTGTGCTCACAAAAGCACGAGAGGTCTCAGACATGAACTTGTGATGTTGACACAAGAACATAAGAGCCCGGAGTGGCATGAACATCCAAACTATAAAATCTTATGAATGTGTGCTGAACATGCTGCAGAGGGACACCTCTAGCCCTGGGCCCAAAGAAGAATCTGACGTGCCAGAGTGTTCAGCTGCCGTAAACGTAGACCTCCTTGATGATTTATGTAAGAGACTGTTGCTGTGTTGTCCACCCACACCAGGACATGGCAGCCTCTCAAATGCTGGAGGAAGTATTTCAGGGCCAGAAATACAGTCATCAACTTGAGGCAGTTGATGTGCCAATCGAGCTGATGACCCTCCCATTCCCCTTGAGCTGGACGACCACTTAAGACCACTCCCCAGCCCGTCAGGGAGGCCTCTGTCATTAGCAACTTGCGACGGCAAGACGCACCTAGATTGGGACCCAAAGTCGGATCCGGGGTCTGAAACACATAGGAAGGGTACGAAGCGTGTGGAACGTAACCCTTATTAGCCTTAGGGGACTGACCCTTGAATGAAATCCCCTGTCTTTGAGCCACTAATGAAATGGTCAAATGTGCAAAGGCCCAAAAATATCACAGAGGATGCAGATGCCATGAGACCTAGTAACCTTGGTCTAGCCTGACTTTTCTCAGGGTGTTCTGAATGGACACGATTCGAGCGGGAGACAATTGTGCCCGCATCGTGATCGAATTCCATACAACTCCCAGATAGGTAATTCCCTGAGTGGGAGAGAGAACACTCTTTTTGACGTTGAGTCTCAGACCCAGTGAAACAAGATGAGCTAAGACGATATCTCTGTGCTGAACTGCCCATTCTTGAGACTGTGCTAGTACCAGCCAGTCATCTATGTAATTCAGAATATGGATGCCCCGGAGTTGCAAAGGAGCCAGTGCTGCATCCATGCATTTCGTGAATGTGCAGGGTGATAAGGCTAGGCCGAATGGAAGAACCTGATATTGGAAGGCTTTGCCCGCGAAAGCAAACCTCAGGAACTTCCTGTGCTGTGGCAGAATTTATATATGAAAGTATATGAGTTCGATCGTAACCAACCAATCTGCTGAAGTATCTGCTGTAATAACCTGACTCTTTCTCTGGAAGGGGAACACGTTCTATGGCCCTTTTGACCATGATATTTTGCAGTTCTTTCTACAGTAGAAATGCTTGCTCCAGTTTCACTGTAGTGGAAACCACGGCGTTGAAACGCAGATAATGGAGAACTAATTGAATTATGTAGCCTTTTTCTACTGTTCTTTGGACCCACATAGAAATACCTGGCAGAAGTTTCCATGCTGATGAGTATTAATTTTTACACTTCTTGTTGTGGGGATATTGAATGTTCCATGTCCTGAACTAAGGCAGGAAGCAACGGTACACCCAACATGTATGACTCTGAGGCGGCGGGAATGGAGAGGTTTCATGGGGGTATCGGGAGGGTCAAAGTAGATGTGCCCCATCCCGATGGGGCTACCCCCACAAGGCTGGACGCAAGACCGTCAGGGTTTTTTCCTCTTAGAAATGACTGCCCTGAGGTCTTGCTTTGGGGACTGCTGAGGGCGACGAGCTGGTCCCCAGTCTCTATGAGGGGGAGCACAACTCGCCACGCTTTGTTTATGAGCCTCTCTTCTAGAAGGACAAGGGTGGGGCTGGGTGGCCGTCGGCCCCTCCCCCTGAGTGCGGCGAGGAAGGAATTGCCCGAAGGCTTCCTCGTGACTTTTCGCATCCTGGAACCTGGTGATAACTACATTCATAGTGTCACCAAATAAGCCAGAAGGCGAAACCGGGGCATCGAGAAGGAAAACTTTGTCCTTGTCTATGATGCCTGACAGGTTGAGCCATAAGTGTCTCTCCGTACTGACTAAAGCCAACATAGACCGGCCAATGGCGCAGGCCGTCTGCTTGGTAATGCGGAGAGACAGATCCGTGGCTCGACAAAGCTCAGAGAAAGCCTTTTCATCGACTGTGGTGTCCGCACTCAGGTCCTTCAACAGATCAGCCTGGTACGCCTGTAACACTGCCATAGTGTGCAGGGCAGCACCAGTCTGACTTGCTGCCTAATAAGCCTTCCCCACAAGCGTGGAAGACACAGAAAGTATAAGGTTTCCTCCATGAATGAGAGAGCTTTTCATGGAGGTCATCAAAGAAAGGAAGGGACTGATATAGCGTTCACTTCCCTTCCCTTTTTTTTTTTTTTTTGGCCACCAGACATAAATATGTCTTCTAGTTTGGAGCGTTTGGGGGTGTCTTGTTCGTGTGGCCAGTCTAACTGTAGTCTGGCCACAGCCTGAGTAACCACCACAAGCAATTCCTCAGCCTTATTGTGCGTGGAATTTTCAGAGGTTCAGCTTCCCCCACGTGAATCAAAGAGGCGCCGAAGCACGCTTCAGGCTTACGAGAAGGATCAACTGAATCTGGGGAGAGAGCGAGCAATAGGGACAGACCCGTATCTCGCTCCTCAGCCAGATCTATGCGAGAGCCCCACAATGAAAGCGTGCAGGCTCTTGGAAGTAAGCGAGACGAGTGTAAAGCATTTAGACTGTAAACAGATTACAATGCTTGCATCCGCCCCGCACCAATGCAAGAGAAGCATGCTCTTCCACCAAACACACAAAATAAAACTGCTTTCTTTGTTTATCAGTCATTCATTTTATTCTTTTTTTTTTTTAAGAAAAGATAAATATTTCTGCGCACTGCCTAACAATTCTATTTCCTTAAAGAGGAAAGTAGAAAGTTCTGACAGTCAAGAAGCACAACACACACAGACTGATCTGAAGACAAAAGATCTGACGATGCACCTGTGAAGCATCTATTTATAGCCCTGCTACAGGTGCATCCAATGATGTCAATTCTGGTCAATTTAATTGACGTGTTGCACAAATATTCACAGCTGGTCACACCTAAAGTTGTTCCCAAAGCGCTAAATCACCGCAACATTAAAGTGTAGCTTTTTGACAGGGAACAGACCTGGGACCATAACCCTCCAGTTGCAAACCACTGATTTAAAACAAGGCAAAGAGTCCCAAAACGAACGTCTCTGAAACTCATAAAATAATAGTAAAGAGTCCAGATGATTCTCACTTAACCCAACATGCACAGCAGATGCACTGCTTATTCACATGTGCTGAATCAGAAGATATCTGTCCACAGAAAGCTCCGACTAGGACGTAACTGGTGCCAGATTTCTCGTGTTTTAGTAATGAAATTTAATGAGCAGTATAATGCCCATCATATAAGAGACAGCTCAAACAAAAGCTCATTTTAATTATGATCTAACCAAAGCTCATCTGAATCACAGTCTGTTCTAGCATTATCTAGAGACCTTGCCTCCTTTGCTGGTTCCTCTCTGCTCTCAAAGCTCACCATGCCATCTGCTTCACTCCTGTGCCACTTCTCATGAAGAGATGAGAATATTACAGGGAACAGGCTTGAAAGTCTTTTTATTTTTTTCAACAATGTTATTGCCTCATACATGTCTCCAAATGTATCATTGGTTTTAAACAATAACAGCAAAAAAAAAAAAGGACAAAGGTATAGGCAACTCTTACAGGGCTATTTGATGTGCCACAGAAACCCATCAAGTTGAGCTCAATAAACAAATATAATATCTTAGAGCAGCCTACGGTCCTGGCAGTATTGCTGTGTGTGCCCCAATGGGCAGACCAAAGGGGAACGAGAGTATGAGGTGCCCCTAGGGACATTATTCAGAATTACCATGCACATACATGTACTTTTCCTCTCACATACACATATGAAACCAAATTCATTCACATACTATAGAGAAATGCTCACACACACACACAACTGAAATGCTCTCACACACAACTGAAATGCTCACACACACACACAACTGAAATGCTCTCACACACACAACTGAAATGCTCACACACACACAACTGAAATGCTCTCACACACACAACTGAAATGCTCACACACACACAACTGAAATGCTCACACACACACACAACTGAAATGCTCTCACACACACAACTGAAATGCTCTCACACACACAACTGAAATGCTCACACACACACACAACTGAAATGCTCACACACACACACAACTGAAATGCTCACACACACACAACTGAAATGCTCACACACACACAACTGAAACGCTCTCATACATACAACTGAAAATATTACGCTCACACACACAACTGAAATGCTCACACACACACAACTGAAATGCTCTCACACACACAACTGAAATGCTCTCACACACACAACTGAAATGCTCACACACACACACAACTGAAATGCTCTCACACACAACTGAAATGCTCTCACACACACAACTGAAATGCTCACACACACACACAACTGAAATGCTCTCACACACAACTGAAATGCTCACACACACACACAACTGAAATGCTCTCACACACACAACTGAAATGCTCACACACACACACAACTGAAATGCTCTCACACACAACTGAAATGCTCTCACACACACAACTGAAATGCTCACACACACAACTGAAATGCTCCCACACACAACTGAAATGCTTTCATACACACAACTGAAATGCTCACACACACGCAACTGAAATGCTCTCACACACGCAACTGAAACGCACTCACACAAACAACTGAAACGCGCTCTCACACACACAAGTGAAATGCTCTCATACATACAACTAAAATGATTACACTCTCACACACACAACTGAAAAGCATTCACCCGTCACGAAAACCAGTGACACAAGTCGGCAGCACAACTTGTGAGCAAAATGAGAAACAAGTGTTTTTTTCCAAAATTGGTGATTTCCGCTTTTTTGCAGAATCTGTTAGTTGAGATCATGAAGAAGCCTCTCCATGTTTGAGATAACAGTATTGGTATATTTAAAAGCGTACATTTTGAGGTTGAAATCGGCTTGTTTTTCGGAGATTCTAGCATGCAGTAGGGGCGTGTCATTGTCTGTGTGTATTTCCGTACTGAATAGCCGCCGGCGCTTTTGCCCCGCCCCTAACAGCGTGGCTACTTATTATGCAGCGTCTAGCCGGCTCTATCTGATATCAAAATTCAATGAAGATGGACGCCGCAAAGAATGTCGCAGACGAAGCTGAACCGTGGCCGTTACAACGAAAATGTTTTGAAGTACTTCTTCGACAAGCCGGATGCTTATGAACAAGCGCTCACTGATTCTGAAGACGATCTGAGCGACGATGAAAGTGGCATGATAAGACTGAATAATATCCCTAATCTACAACTGAGCGAAGATGAAGACGAGGAAGAATGTATCGGACTGGCGTCATGCGAATTATTGGACATTTAGAGGCAAACAGACGCACAGTGCAAACTTCGGAGATGGTTACCTCCACAAAGAAGACCCCGACAAAGAGAAAGTGTGCCCGAACGACTTATTTCATTGGAGGCAACGAGATCTGCAAGAATACTTTTCTGTTTCTTATGGGGTGAGTTTCCATAAACATCAAAGTTTGTCGCTTTTTGTTCATTCTAAGAACACGTACACGTTATCTCATGTTTAGTCCATGTTTACAGGGGGAGCTTTACAGGGGTATAGCTTATCTAAATGAGATGTAAATGAGCCCTATTGTCACTCCCAGCAGCAGAGAGAGGTGAGAACTGCACAATCTTTTGAGGCCGTTTTCTCCCCTTTTAGCTTTTTTGAGTGCCTACCTTCAAATGGCCACAACTTCTCCAAATATTGTCAGATTTCCATGTGTTACAAATCGTTGGAAAGCTTGGAGACTACACTTTCAGAATCTGTGAATAACTCAAAATGCCCCAAAACCGACTTGTGTCCCTACTTTCCGTGATCGGTCATATTTCAGTATGTTGTATGAAAGCATTTCAGTATGTTGTATGCAAGCATTTCAGTTGAAACGGAAGCACATTTCAGTTGAAACGGAAGGTGGTTAAAGTACCCACTCCACTCCAGTTGGTGGCAGTAGTGCACCTCAAGACGAATAACTAGAAGCTGTTGAAAGAAAGCATATAGGCGGTGGGCCGAGTCCGTCTATCTCGTTTAGTTTTTGATTTGATAGTTACCCAGCAGCTGTCTGGCTCATTTTTTTTATTTGTCTGTATGAATAATTCACAAAAAGATTACCGATTGTTTCCAACGCCAATTGTTGCACATTAAAGTATAAAAATAGATTTAATTTCGCTAGCTGATCACAAACGCTGGTCGGAGTGAGATCCAATCAACGCTTGTGTTGTTACCTTGTTGAATTGATTTGGCCAATCACGTTATTCGTTGAACCAGCGTCGCATGGCTCAGCGCCAGTCTGAAGCCAAATGAGTCTACAACCCAACCTGGAGAGACCGGTGTGTCTCGGCAAGACAACGTCAAGGTAAGATTTGTTTTACAATGATTATACACCCCTATATCTTAATGCTTTTCATATAAGTTGTATTTAAGACTGCAAGCTATACTTCGTCGTGAATATATGCGTTGTCGTTGATGAGAACAGTAGCCACGAAAGAATGTTGGTAGTGGAGCAGTAAAGCTAGGTCTAACGGTATGTTGTTTAGGCTAATCCAAATCATTCGGTACATACACAATGAACTAAGCAAAGAGTTTTCAAATACGGGATAATTACGGGTAAATATTTAAACGGGAAGACAGTAGGAAATAATTTGACAGGTATGTCAAGGTTGGATTGGTTTATAGCAAGCTACCTAGGCTACAAGTAAGCTAGACTAATTATCAGCTAAAAGAGTCCAAAGCAAAACAAAGAAATTATTTCAAATCAACTTTATAGTGGTAGTCATGGAGTTATATAAGCCATTTATGGTTGATCGTCACAGTTTATACAATGACACAATTCTGTGCATGGTAGCTTATGTGATTTAAAATTATCTAGTAATGTGTGCTTTCTGTGTTTATTTATCTGAATATAATTCAGTTGTTTATCTAACACACAGACACGGACAGGACAACATCATATCTCTCCACACCCAAATGACTACAGAGGTGATCGTTGACAATAATCACATCAACAGCACCATGAATGGAGCAGGTCAAGATCACGGAGTTGCTTAGTATCCACATCACAGATGACCCATCTTGATCTATCGACACCACCAACAGAACCTGGCCAAGAAAGTCCAAAAACCTCTGCACTTCCTCCCACAGTTGAGGAAGGCTCATCTCCCACAAATCCATCCCCTTAACTTTCTATAGGGGAATCATAGAGAGCCTCTTCCTTCCACCCCCACCCTCCAATAACCTAAGGGCAGCTGATTGACTCTTGCACAAATACACTGGTAGTTTACACTATGATGCTGCTACATTGGTTTATTTTTTTATTTTTAAATTTGCTATGAACATTTGACCCCACTTACACACATATTGCACTGCCTTTTGCTACTTGTCATGTCATCCACTTGCACTGAAATACTATATTAATTAGGGATGAGTCACGATTTTCGAATATTCGATTAGTTGATTTTATTATAGAATATTGAATAGGATGTGTGGGATGATTGTCTTTAAAAAAATCCCCATGTTTTAGTTGTGGTTATAAGTTGCAATCCTAAATTCACATAATATTTTTATACATTTTATAAATATATTCTTAATATTTTTTTTTTTGTTTCTATGTTTGAGCTTATATATCTCAATATTAATAACAGTCTGGTTAATTTTGAGTCTTGAAATGTAAACTCTCAAGGGTTGGCTTTCTAAATATATGTTGGTTATGTGTATATTCAGAATGACTTCTGAGCAGCAACCTTTTTATTTTGGGGATGTCATGAATGCATCACTTGCCAAAATTGGGGCTGACTAGTAAGGGGTTAAACGTATATAAATGAAAAGTTTTATATAAAAATTATACATTTGATACAAACCTTCACTGTTGTTAGCTGCATTTTCTATCTTCTTACGTGCTCTTCTTATGTGTTCTTTGTTGGTGAAGAGCATGTAGCATTCTCTGTGAAATCCAACATTATCCGGCACATCTTGGACGTCTTCGGAATTTAAGTTAAATGCCAATACGGCTTTTTCAGCTACTGTACTCTCTGTGGTTTGCAGGTTCACCCATAAATTTGACCATTGAACAATGTTTGCCCAACTTGTCTGGGAAAGGGGGGTTACAGGGCTTTTTACATTTGAGGCTAAATGGATAAAACACCTCATTTTTACCTCAGTATTACTGAACTACAGAACTAAATTTACATTTTTAATGATTTACAGCAAAATTGTAATTTCAAGAACGCAGCTTCCTGTTCATCTGTGTTCATTATTTACATTGGTTGTCAAGGAAACGGGAGGTTTTCTAACATTATGATTACTACTCCTGCTTATTTGCCGGTTTAAAAAAGTAAGAGTTTGTAAGGACATTTTGCGTCAAATGTGCAAACAACAAAGTTGGAAACAATGTCTGTAGTACTTAAACGATTTTATTACATGACCTCAGCAAAAAAAGACTTACACAGCTGTGAGGTAAGTATTAAATTCATAATTTCGAGGTCCGGCCCATCGCCTAATAGTAGAAAACCGCGCCTTCCACAACATAAGTGACTGTTGACCGTTAGTTCGCCCGCCAATTGCGCTACACCAATGTCTTCCCAACAACAGCAAAGAACATTAGTCGATGCAGCGGGCTTGCTGAACACCATATTGGCTTCAGCGGAGACCATCAGAACACTGTCAAATGCCACAACAATCGGGCAGCAGCCAACCGTTGCAACTCCAAGTGTGGACACGTCGATGGATGATCACCTAGCGTCGCTCTTCCCTTCCCGCCAGCGTAGCAGCGTTGCATTGTCAACTGCAGGTCCAGTCAGGAGAGAACGTGCTCCACCACGTTATCAAGCACAGCAATGTTTCAGCCCATGGACGTCAGGAAAAAGGAGAACAAGGTAAGTTAGCTAGAAACCAGCTTGCTTCAGCTTGTCATTTTTAAAACTAGGAAGACCACTAATCACAGCACCTAACTTAAGTTAGCTGTAGATAACGTGATGTATCCTCCAAACACCCATTTTCATCATTAGGAAATAAAAATGACAAGCTGAAGCAAGCTGGTTTCTAGCTAACTTACCTTGTTCTCCTTTTGCCTGACGTCCATGGGCTGAAACATTGCTGTGCTTGATAACGTGGTTATGTGAATGAATTTGGTTTCATATGTGTATGTGAGAGGAAAAGTACATGTATGTGCATGGTAATTCTGAATAATGTCCCTAGGGGCACCTCATACGAGAGGCTCAGTGCAGTCATGAAAGCTAAAAAGCTTCTTCACATGTGGAGATAATAATCTCCCATAATTCAGCATCACATGGGGGAATGAAACCTGTTCATTCTGTCCAGTCTCCTGTTTCATGGAATGATTGTGCTCTTGTCAATGCTGTAAAATTACTATGCATGAGAGATGTCACCATGTTTGGAGAAGTAGAAGGATTATGTTGTCCTGGCCCGCTCAGCTGAATGCAACATGAAAATTAAATCCAAAGAACTGGTTTGAGGCAGAGTTGTAAAAAAATTACTGAACAACCATGCACTCGAACAGACAAATGCAACCACAGAAACAGGCCCATTAGAACAATATAAAACCATGATTGTCAGTGATGTTCAAAACTGTTAATGATCGACGAAAACTGAGGTCCTTTTCCCAGCCTTGTATTTAGCAATTTTCTTAATAACAGAACTAAGATTTTTGTATTATTATTGTGAGAAACAAACTTAAGTGGGTGAATTTATTTTATTAGTGTAACTTAATTTAGTCAAGTTGATGTTACTTAATGTAATCAGTTAGATTGTTTGTTAATGTAATCAGTTAATTTACACAAAATAAATTTCTTCCTGAATAAAACCACTTAATGTCTCTCAATTAATTGAATTTCAATGATGACATGCTCTCAACAGGGGCGAAAATTTCATCAAAATGTTGGGGGGGGGCAATAAACATAACAATTCTCAAGAGCAATTTTTGAAGGGGACACCAAGGTTTTTTTTGTTGTTGCCCCATTTGCATTTGTATTATTTTATTTCTTAAACAATTATTTTAAGAATATATAATTATATTATTTACAATACACATATTTTAATGATATTTTAGGGGGGACAACCCTCAGATGGGGGACCCCTCACGATTTCCGCCTATGGCTCTCAACCGCTAATAACTCACTGCACAAAACACTATTGTGATTGACACAAGCCAGGTATATCCTTGCAGAAAGTAAACCTGTTTTTAATGAAAAGTGGGTAATTTAAGCTATATATAAACATATAACCTAAATTACTAAAAAGATTTGAAAATTTTTAAAACTGACTTAAATTATCCCAGTATGATTTTTCAAATAAATAGTATTAGTAAACTATTGCACAAAATGTACTTCTATTATCTGTTCAAACCTAATGATAATCTCTATTCACTGGAACTCAACTGCTGTATCTGATACCAGCCGTTATTTTCTCACCTTCCCTGGCACAAGAGATTCATTTCAGTTCAGACTGATAGTGCTCAGAGAAGGTCAACTACTGACCTTTAAAACTCTGGTACAACAAATCTAACACCTCTCTGTACATCTCCCAGCAGGACATAAAAAGTATTGTTGTTTTTGAGAGTGTGTGTGTGTATGTGCTTAAGAGAGATAGTGTTTGTGTGTGTGAACGTTTCGGTTCAATGGAAATTGGCGTGTGTAATTTGCATGCCACTCCTACACTATAAAAGGAGTGACGCTGCAAACACACATCAGGTATCGCACTTGAGGAGCCGAGCCAAAGACCTAGCCATTTCAGCGGTTGGTTCAGTGTTGTGGCAGGAGGGACACAACGTCATTATCCTGGGGAAAGAGCGCACATCTTCGCCTCAAGGGAGAGTAAAGGTGCTATGCACAAGCGATACACCCGGCCAGCTGACCTGAACTTACCTGTTTGTGTCACCTGTTAACACATGGGACGAAACTGGCTCAACCCTGAGGTTATCGAACCTTGCAAAGGTGTTAGGTGTTGCCCAGCCCGCGGCTCTACATATGTCTGCTAGAGAGGCACCGTGGGCCAACGCCCAAGCAGTCACAACACCCCTGGTAGAATGGGCTCGTAGGCCAACAGGGGGTGGCACGTGCTGGGCGTGGTATGCCATAGTGATGGCATCGACGACCCAGTGGGCGATCCTCTGTTTGGAGACAACGCTTTCCTTCCGCTGTCCACCAAAGCAGATAAAGAGCTGCTCGGAGCTTCTAAAGCTCTGCGTGCGATCCAAGTAGATGCGATCTAGCGGTCTACCATGATAAATAAAAAAATAAAAAATTCCATGCAAACATCTCTTTTTAAAATAAATCCTTTTACCACCTGTTGTCCATATGCTGCAATAGCATTTCAGAAGGCAAATACACCAAAGTTTTGTGAATAAAATGCAATCTATAATGAGCCTAATGAGGCGTATTAGTGCTGAAAAGAATGACATTGATTTCATTTAAATACAGTGCAGTGCAATTTTATTGCAGTAGTGAAGAAGATACAGGTTTTGCGTTTAAATGGTGCAAATATTTTGTGAATTCATAATCTAGCATAGGCCCAGATGAGGCTCTTTGGCATTTAACATTTTACACATATGAGTTATTCAAAGAATATGTTAATAGATCATTGAAATAATAAAAATTATGGGATGATTATTTTGAGTATATGCCAATAATTTCTAAAAAGGAGCAAGAAGTGTGTGAGTCTGGATGCACGAAAGAACATTACAGCCCGCTGTCACTCAGCACCACTAAGAACAGACACAACGAGCCCTAATAACATAAGAAAATAATAAACTCCAGTGCTGGATCGGCACTTGTAACACGCAAAACAAATTGTAAACTCCTGCTCAATAATTTAGTTTGTTTGCTTGTATGTTTACCTGGTGAAAGATTTTTTTGTTGGGGACAAAACTGGTAAAGAAAAAAAGTGTTAGGGATATGTCCCAACCCTGAATGACACCAAAGCACAGTACAATATATTACAAATACATTCAAATAATCATTATGTACATAGTAAAATATTTATATTTACATATTACATTTTATTTTGACTTAATACTAGGGCTGTCAAGTGATAAAAAATATTAATTAAATTCATTATATGACATAACAATAAATTAATTAAATTGAACACACTTAATTAAAATAATAATTTAGATTTTCATAATGAAATTCAGTATATTGCTTTATTGTGGCAGATTACTAAATATACAAAGAGTGGCTTAAGAAGTTGATATATTGTTAATTTAACATATGCCTTACACTGGCATACAGTCCACACCAATACATTTATGAGTTCATTAATCTATGCAGTTCTCACAAGTTGTGTTATTGTGTTTCATCTACACCATTAATAATTGTCAGTCAATGTACATGTGCATCAGATGGACAATTTAGAGCATCTTACTGGATTTAGAGCTATAGAAGCCACATTTAGGATGCTGTGTCAAGTTAAACGTAGTTAAAACTTTG